>NC_140224.1:29593161-30193161 GCF_951802725.1 Rutilus rutilus | reverse complement strand
AGTTCTCGTCTTGACAACAGGTCAATACGTGATAGAAGCCATGAGGTTTTTGTTGGGTTTATACAGAACAATAAAATGCAGAGGAAAAACTGACAGGTTAGTGACATCTCTATGAAGACCTCTGTCTCTCTGTTGTCCTGAAGCCATTTAACGCAGTCACCAGTAAACATAATCATGTGGATTTCGGCAGCGGAATGAAAGAGTAAAAGACAGAAGGAAAGACAGAACAAAGAGTGGAAAAGGACTAAGTCTAAAATGCAACATGGAAAAAGCAGATCTGAGATGGAAACATGCGTGTGGAGCAAAGCGGTCAGGGCAGGGCTGAGGTTGGGTGAAAAAGGGCCAGAGAAAAGTGGCTATTTCCCCTGGCTGTGCTCTATCAGATTAGCATCAATACACGGCCTCATCGCCACTGACATGAGAACGCTTATGAAACTGGGATGCAAATGTGATACTCCGGAAGGAACAAGAGGACCCATAAGAATCCACAGCCAAATGCATCACTTGCCAATGTCAGAAATAAACCTTTCTATAAGGATCAATATTTACGCCCTGGAATTGATTTAGGAGCATATTTATTTTTAAGTTTAACTGTTAACTGCTGTTTTGTTGTTTTGGGAATCAGAGAACAATCTATTCCCCACACAAATCTCTCAGTTCAGAAAACTTGGAATATAGCGACAAGTACGTGAATGGACAACTTTAATGATACTTTTATTGTGCCTTTGTGTCCTTTCAGAAAGTTTTTAAGCTTTTGAAACCTTTAGAAGCTTTTGTCTTCATTTATTGCACAAATAAGGAAATAACAATAAGTAAATGATGACAATTTTCATTCTGGGTAAATTATTCCACTAACACTTTACAATAAGGTTTCATTAGTTAACTACCTTAGTTAACAAGAACTAATAATGAACTGCACTTCTACTGCATTTATTAATCTTTGTTCATGTTAATTTCAACTTTCACTAATACATTATTAAAATCAAAAGATGTATTTGTTAACATTAGTTAATGCACTGTGAAGTAACATGAACAAACAATGAACAGCTGTAGTTTTATTAACTAACGTTAAAATAAAAGTTAACAAAAAAATAAGGCAACCAGCTGCAAAGCATTTTTGAGTTTACTCAACTTCAGTGGTTTAAGTTGTGCTAAATCATTTTTGAAAGTTCACTAAACTTATTTAAGTTAATTATACCTTCCTCAGTAAGTTCATCTAACTACCAGAGTAAGCACAACTACAGAGGCCTGAAATTCAGTAAACTCAAAAAAGCTTTGCAGCTGGTTGCCTTATTTTTTTTTTAAGTTGATTCAACTTACTTTCTCCAAATATCTCACCCAGATACTTGTATAGCCCTCACATTAAGAATCCAAATGCAGAGAGCACAAACCATACTGTAAATACAACACAGTACAAAAGACATTGCCATCATTAAAGAAATGATTTATGGAAAATTCTGCAAAACAGCAATTTTCTGTCTGCATGAGGTACAGATAACAAAGATTAACAAATGCGTATTGCTTATGGTTACTTCATGTTAGTTAATACGTTAACTAATGTTAACAAATGAAACCTTATTGTAAAGTGTTACCACAATTCCTATAACTGCTTAATTTGAAAATAGAAAGAATAAAGCAAAACTCAATTAAAAGACCTGGTCTCACCTTGGAGTCAATTTGCATCCAGCATTCACAACTTACTTGTACAGTGTCATTTGAAAGCTGGATGAAAACATTAGCCTACTTGGATTGCTGCACTAAGTATTATGTAATGTCCTTCTCTAGAAGAGCAGACATAAATAAAAGTCTGTTTCAGGTCATCTGTGTTTCTCTTAATAGTTCACATGTGAGACAAGTTAATGACCCATAGTGAACCAGGACTCACACCACCAGAGTTTTCTGTAGACAGGGTGGCCCACAGGGTCCCTGCAATGGTACAATCGTTTGTTTGTTTGTTTGTTTGTTTGTTTGCTGGTTTGCTTGAAGGAAGACGTTTAAACGGGGAATGCTTTCTGAACCATTGGACACCAAATACCTTGAATAGACTCACAGGCATGCACACACTTACTAATACGCACGCACAGGCATTAAAAGACCTTAGAAGAATGAGACAAGTACCATATCATTACTGCATGGTCACAGAACATCACATAAAAAAAAAAAAAAAGTGTCAGGTTCAAAGATATTAAACAATAAAATTTGATTGGATGAAAACTAACCGTAACACATACTGAGCACTGTGTTCCAAAACCTAGTTAACTGCTATGTAGGCATCATTTTAAAGCATGATGGGAATGATAGGAGAAATGTTTATTATTATTTCGCTTAGAACACTAAAATATTAATAGAAATTGCATAGACAAATTTTGGGGAAAATAGTGAAAATAACTGACCTTCACTACCGTACAAAAGTTTGGGATCAGTAGGATTTTTTTTATGTTTTTGAAAAAAGCTGCATTTACTTGATCAAAAATAAAGTAAAACAGTCATTTTGTAAAATATTATTAAAATTTGCTCATTTAATATATTTTAAAATGTAAGTTATACCTGTGATGGCATTCCTCCAGTCTTATCACGTGATCTTTTAGAAACCATTCTAATATCCTAAATATGCTTGCTATTTTTGTGAAAACTGTGATACTTTTTTTCAGGATTCATTGATGAATAACAACTTCAAAAGAAACGCATTTATTTATAATATGTTTGTAACAATGTAAAAGTCTTTACTGCTACTTTTGAGCTATTTAATGCATCCTTGCTGAATAAAAGATTTTTTTTTTTTTTTTAAAGAAAGTATAACAGTAAAGCGTGAACATTTGAAAGTAGTGTATGTATTTTTATATATGTTAGGGTGTCAAGATGTTAGCTTAGCAACAAGTTAATTGAATAAAGAGCATTAAAAGGCTTGATTTACACTAACAGGGCCTGCTTTGTGCCTGGGGTCAGAAGGGGAGAAATTAAGCCAAGGAAACTCACAAATTATTGGGCTAATTCAATATTGTTTCATTGGAAGCATGTGCACATCCAGGGCACTGATGACAGTTTCACCCTACTGTGCAACACAGAAAAGATCTACAGTTAAAGCAGAAGAAGGGAATAGTTTAATTGAGAAAGATGTTGTTTAAAAATATCAGTCTCCCGGGTATGTTTTTAATTGAGTTTTTTTCATTGAATGCCCTGTCTCACTCAAAAGCGAGCCACATTACAGAAGTAAAATGGCATGCTCTAGATTTAAAAGTTTGCTGTCAATTAGATTTTTTTTTAATTAATACTTTTACTCCGCAATGATGCATTCAATTAGTCCAAATTCACAGTAAAGACATTTATTGTGTTCTAAAAGTTTTCCATTTCAAATAAGTTAATTTTTGTATTTATCAAAGGATTTTCCACAACAATATTGATTTGCACAAGTATTTTCAACAAAATAATAATAATAATAATAAAAATAATAATAGTAACCCTCACCCTCATGATGTCTCAAACATGTTCAGTTTTTTCCCCATGTAAGTCTAACAGGATGTCAACATTGCTCACACCAGGAGTCGCACCATTGATGTCACTGATGCCAAGCGTCATTTCAGACTTACATAAGGCTATTGCATTGTTACAGACAATTTGGAATATAGTGTGTAAGTCATGTTGTGTCCTTTAATGTTGATTTTTGTCATTTCTGCCCTTGGTAACCTTTTTGTGTTAATGCAAAAGAATAGTATCAAACACTTCTCCTTTTGGGTTTCACAGGAGAAAATGGGTTTGGAACAATATGAGAGTGAGCAAACATTCATTTTTGGGTGAACTTTCCCTTTAAATTCTTATTATATCACTCATCTGTCCACTGTGATATGTTACTGCTATCTGTATACTGTGTGCAAAAAAAAAAAAAAAACGTAAAAAATGTAATCTTAGAGTTGAATTAAATCTTGTGAATCTACACATTGATATTTAGGAGTCATTTTCATTTGTACCAGGATGGAAAAGTTCTGGTGGCTGAACAATAATTGCTTGTTTCCATTGCATTAAGTTTGCCTGAAGGCACAAAACAGCAGCAACCTGTCCGAAATGTTTATAAGTCAAGCTAAACTATTTCTTTCTTAGGCTCAAGCAAGACAGTGAACTAATTACCCTGCAAATCTGAAATCTGAAAAAGGTGAAATCTGAGATCTTATAAAGAGTGGACATGAACGGGACAAAGGGATGTGGCCTAGTAAGAACTTTTTTGTCTCGTTTTGAGGTGTTTTTGAGAGAACAGGAGAAAGAACGTAATCTCTCCTCTGTTCCTGTAAACTCTTTACACTATCAGAGCATCTGACAAATAAATGGTACTCCTGTATGGCTTTGAGTTTTTGAGTTCTTTTTTGAGTTGCTTTAAAGCAGTTGTTTAATAACTGGGTTTAGAATGTCTAATTCAGATCAGCCATTGTGTCACTGTGATAAATTAGCTGTAACACTAGACTTCTGATAACAAGCTGTTCAGGTACATGCTGTCTGTGTTGACTGTGACAACATGTCCTCACTCCCGGGAGCATGTTACAGGTTATTATTGAACTTTAGACCATTTTTTGTTACTTGTATGTATTTGTGAATACCCAAATCAAACAGCTCATCAGTTACTCACCCTCATGGCATTCGTGATTTTGTTGTTCTGCATTTTGAAGAACATCTACAGTGCTCTTTTTTGCATTCAACAAAAAGTGGAAGCTGATTAATAGTGTCAAGCTAAAAAAAAAAAAAAAAACACCATAAAATAAGTTCACACAATCCATTCACTATACTCCAAACTACTCAAACAATACAATATGTGAGGAACAGACCAAAAGTCATATAAAGGTGCTGTAAGCGATGTTATGCATTTTGCTAACTGCCCCTATCCAAACATAGGCAATGAATTAAGGCCAGTTCACCAGGAATGAAAACTATGTAAGCATTCACACCAACAGCTGATAATGTTTTGTTTATTATAAGCACATGCTGCGGATATGTCCTCTACCGCTTTAAATGCTGCAGCTCTTTAAAGGTGCCGTAGAATTTGAAATTGAATTTATCTTGGCATAGTTAAATAACAAGAGTTCAGTACATGGACATGACATACAGTGAGTCTCAAAGTCTCCTTCTTATTTAAATGTCGTTTTTTGAAAAACACCCCTGAAAAATAGGCGAATCTCCACATAACACCGACTGTGACGCAACAGTCGGGATCATTAATATGTACGCCTCCAAAAAATTTGCATATGCCAGCCCATGTTCAAGGCCAGGCGGAACTGCGCAGCCGAATCATCGTCCGAATCATTTTTCCTCGAGAGACATCCGGAGACATCATGGCTTGCAAACGAGCGAAGCATGGCGGTTGCTCAGTGTTTGGATGTACAAATGAACACAAAGGTATTTTTTTAGTTCCTTCATCCGAGCCTCTGAAGAACCAGTGGGTTATGTGAATGTCTGATGTGTAATTGTTCAAGTTCAGACAGATAATCTTTCTCTCAAAGTCGTTCAATACTGTTTATGCATCAGTAAATCAAGCCAGTGACTAAACGATCAACTTCACGTCGTTTCTCTTAGTAGGATGAAAATAATCTTACTTAAACTGTGATTAATATACAGATAGCGATCAAAGAACAATCCCTTTCCAGTCGCCCAAGCTGTCAATCACACAGCGCGAGTTTATCTGGACACTTGCCAAAACTCGTTATGAAATCAATGACGCTGTTACACTGCACAACAAAGCTCTTACTGTATGTAGCCTACATCATATTTGCATTGGTGAAATCATTAGTGAGAGTGCAGAAACTGCGTTGCAATGATAAGATCTTCATTCACGTGAACAACAGGCTTACACTGAAGTCTCACAGCAGCCAATCACAGCAGTGGGCGTTTACACTGAAGTCTCACAGCAGCCAATCACAGCAGTGGGCGTTTACACTGAAGTCTCACACAGACACGCCCCTTTAAACAGAGCGTTCAAATCAGAGGCTAAAATCAGGCTAGGAAAAATGCCTTTTATTTCTAAATTATAACAAATTTTGAACTAAAAAACATACTAACATTATAAGGGCACCCCAGGAAACATTCTAAAATAATAAAATAATCCATGCAATGGCACCTTAAAATCGGATGGATTTTGATTGGCTGTCAATGTTTATATTGTTTTCCACAAGTTGGAAAAAATTGTTCTGAATGTGATTCTAACAATATTATTCCTTTGTTTTTTTTATCAATACAGCGGTTTTGTTATCATACACAACTATTACTAAACTTAGTTATAGGTACAGTTATCGTCCTTGGTAAGAACGGCGTTGCCTAGTAATTTAGCAAACCCTGCACAACATTTTTTATTAAAAGGCAGATATAGTGTGCGGAACTTGACTTTCTGATTAAGCATGCTGAATGAGGGGGGGAATCATGTGTTAATAGGAATGTGATAAAAATGCAAACTTTTATTTAGACAAATTTAAGCTTAAACTTAAACACTCAAAGAAATAACTTGACAGATGCGGTTTGATTTCCTATGGTAAGAAAGACTTTCAATTATAAATAGATACATCTGCTAAAAGATAATTTAATACACTAACGTATAGATGACCTCAAAGCAAGGACTACTCTTAATTTTTATATCACAGTGATTGGCGTCTACAACTCATCAGCAGAGTCACTATGGCTGCAAGCACAACACATGCTCACACACACACAGCGCATGTACATTTTTTCTTGAGCATAGGTACAGGTGGGCTGGTTCTCAATCACACACACTTACCCAATCCGGCCTCTACAGCCAGTGCAGTTTGTGTGCAGTCCTGCACTCAGGTGGAAACTTCAAAGCCCGTACGCCACACTCTCACAGCAACAGACACAGAGCAGGTAGGCACCATCTGCATTCTTAGTCTGTTTTTTTTATTCACCAGAAACGGCAATCACAGCTGACCTGTGAGAAGAAATAACAGTATTTATTATTCATCATGCCAAATTAGTTGAGTTAAAATGATCGTAAACTTAAATTTGGCAGAGAACTGATCCAGAATCAGTGTTAAGATTGCATGGGTATTTCTTTCAAAGGACACGAAATGGACAAAAATTTGAGTTCAGTCCTAAAGACCAGTCATCCTCTCCCGAAAAGTGAATTTTTATTCCTTGTTTCCTGTTGCTGTCAGACACAGATCAGGAAAGAGTCATGTGAGAAGCGATAAATCTAGTCTGATAAGTTTTTTGGGGTGTTAGAGGAAGGGCTGAGTCAGGATATGGGTGACACTCGAGCTGCTTTAGGGAGGACAAGTCTCAAGCTTTAAATGAGAGCGAAAAATTGAGAGAACATGCCGTAATCTAAGAAAACACTAGACTCGAATGACCCACAAGCACAAAAACATTCGGCTGTTTTTTAAACTAATGTAAGGGTGTATTTTTTTCCATCTACTGAATTTCATACTTAAAAATAGATTTACAAGTATATTTGTGTAACCACAAATATTATTATCTTGTAATGCATGTATTGAGAAGTAAATTTACAAGCAATAATGCATGCTGTTTAACTTTTAGACTGTAATAGGGAATTTTCTTGGAACATCTAAACAGCTGAACGAGCATAAAACATAATGTTGCATAAACATTCCATGCTAATTTGTTTCTATTAATCGTCAACTAATACAATGCTGTTGTCACGTATTCCGGTGACATTAAAAATGTCAACATCTCGGTTTTCGATGTGTGCTTCGGGCAAAGATTAACGGAGCATGGTTAACAGTCCTTATGCTAGTAATAAAGTGGCACTTTAAGCAATGTGGAAAAGTCCTTACAACTTAACCAAACAGCTTAGTCCTCATTTCAATTCCTCTTCAATCTCTGAGATTTAACTAACATGATTGGAAATAAAATAAATGCACTACACCTGTAACCTGCACGTGCCATCTTCCAAGATCTTTGCTCGTATTAAAAGCTTTACGTAACATTAAACTTTGGGAGCTTGTGATGGAACTAGTAAAACTTTAGCTAAATAAAGTGCTTCTAACTTCCTGGGAACCGAGTAACTGAAGGTCATTATGGGTGAGACAGGGCCCAGGGCAAAGAAGTTCTGCTCCCCACATACAGGGTGGTTTCGTGTGACTGAACAGTGTGTATCTGCATGGACGTTATTTGCTTTAAGTGGGCATGTAATAGTCTTGTAAAGCCCTCGAGCAGTGCAGGAAACATAGCGGAGGTAAGCTGAACTGGGACTCCGACATTTAGAACATTGCCACATGTCCCACATGAGCAGTTTATGCATATGACCTTCTCCCCTAGCTGATTGAGAGAGATCAATCTGAGATGACCGCACACAATAAGAAACTGCACTTTAGACAAGTATCTTATAGAAATGACAATGACTGTGGCTCTAATGGTCGCTTCTAAACCCAGAGCAATGTGCTCTGTGACAATCAAAAATAGTTCGCAGACCAGACACACTAGCATTGATGCATGTCACTAAGCATTTCACTATTTTGTACACAGTGAAGTTTATCTCTGAATTAACGTGGTAGACAGGTCAAAACAGTAAACACAGAAGAGAAGGGGGCTGTTTACCTTTCATTGCGCCACAATGATTTGATAAAACATTGGCATCCTTTGCTTGACCACATGATCCAGTGGCAGTGTCTGTCATGAGAGATGGTCATCTGAAGGACAAAGTAAAATTACACCATTTTAGTATGTATATTGTCTGAATCTTTGTTTATTTCCAAACAGTGTTTGACACAAAAGTGACCTGTATAGTAAATTGAGAAAATATCTATGGAAGCACAAGATGCAGTTTATGAGAAGCTGGTTCTGACTTCTCAGTACCTTTAAATAATGTAACTGTACATTAAGACAGTTAACCTAAAAGTTGAAAAGTCTGTTATCATTTACTTATTCTTATGTCATAACAAAATCATATGATATTTACATGTTACATTGAACAAGGACTGAAGCTTCAAGCTTTCACACACATATTCACAAATATTCAAGCTTCAAAAAATATGCAAACAAATGCTATACTTTTGTGATATATAGCATGAATGTTTGGGTGGAAAAATAATGCAGATTGCCTTAAGTTTATGCAAAACTCAATTTCCACTATTACTATTATCCATTCAGACCTAAAGCGTGAAGAGTGTAATTTCTGTGCACCATCCTACCAGAATACTTATAGTAACTTATTTATACTTGCAGAATACTTAATAATAATGATAATAATAATAATAATAATATCTGCATAAATAAACTGAGAAAGGAGAAAGTATTTTAACCTAGAAAAATTACACATTTCACGCATTAATTTTGCAGTCTTGCTCCAACAAAAAGACAATCACAAAAGCAAAGTAAAATTTATGATTTAGATTTGTTAATGTACGTTGGCCAAAATGCCATAAAGCATTTAAAATAAATGCATTGCATTGATTTATTTGATAGTAAACTTGAATGCATTTGCATTTAGAGCATTAGAGTGGGTCACAAAGCGGTCTCTGTATCACAAACATTCCCAATTACACATCATCATTTCCCGTCATGCCCAATATGTCTTAACGACAATCGTCGTGCATAAACCATTTACAGTGTTCCAGGATGGCAACATTTACAATGGCCTCTTCAGATAGCTCACTTAGAACCGATTCCCAGGTAATTTATCACAGTCTAGGGCCCTAAAATGTATTAAAGGAATAGTTCACCTGAAACACCCTCATGTCGTTAACCTTTCTTTCTTCTGCAGAACATAAAAGGAAAGGAACCAAGCAACCATTTTCCATGGTTGCTAAATTAGTGATATCCAATGCATGAATGTATCATTCTTCATTTTTAATAAATTTGTTATCATGAACTGTTATCATTTGTTCACGAATTGCCCAGCATAATTTGCTCCTGAATTGAGCAGCATTTAACAGCCTGCTGGAGATTGTGATTAATTTAATAAATGTTTTATCTGTTTCTCACACAAAGCTATCGATGACATACTAATGCAGAGACAAAACCACAGGGCCTCTTCCTTTTGCATCCCACAGTTCACAAGAGAAGATAATTGGATGACATTTTGACTATTTCACATGATTACAGAAATATCAATCCATAATCTAAGTGGAACCTGCTGCCCAGTATGGCTGGGTGGAGTATAGCGATCAGTTCAGAGGATGCTCACAGTGGTTTGGCTGTAATAGATCAGTCCACTGCCAAAAGTTCTCCCAATGGGAAGCTTCCATTCCCTTTTCATTTACCTTCTCAGGGTGTTGCGGTTCAGAGATCCTTCCTTTAATGGTTAATGGAGAAAGCTCAGGACTCCACCCAGATAACAGCCTCTTGCTTTCCTGGCTGAGCCCCCTTACCCTGCAGTAAGAAAACACCAAGCTCTTTATCAATGCGGAAATCAGAGAGAACAAAAAAGAACACTTCACCCAAGCTGAAAACTCTGTCATCATGCCACTAAAAGTTGCAACTTTTTTTCCCTTTTCTTTTTTTTTTTTTTTTCTTTCTTTTTTTTTAAATTGGGTTTGGGTTAACTATTGCACAAAGAAGATTCAATTTAACCAGTGTAAATATTAGACAGAAATTAAATAAAATTTTAACACTAAATTTAAATGATGAACAGCTGAACAGATTTCTGACATTCTGAACATTGGTAATGTTAATTGCCATACAAAACCCATTTACTTCCACAACCTAGTGTATTTGTTTTAGATCAAGACTTTTTTATACATCAGGAACTGATTATATCATGAAAAGTGAGTGTTACAGGACATACTGTATCAGTATGGAGTCAGGTGGTTGGAGGGCAGGGAATATACATTATACATATATATATATGCTTAATGCATCAATCTATGGCACATATTGTACATTTAAAATGTAATATCATTTTAAAATTTCAGAACTCCAGATGAGTCTTTCAACGCTTCACAGTAGCAAACAACAAAATTAGTGGAGGTGAGACAACAGATCTGATGATAAATGAATAGCACGAGATTTAAATTACACTCAGTACTTAAATTACGTACAAAGACATGCAAAAATTACACAGCAACCCAAGCCAAGCTTACGAAGAAAGAAGAACTAAAAAGGCAACCGAGAATAGAAGATATTAGATTTCTCTAAGCACAACTGCTACACAATGCGGTTACGTTTCTAAGAATCCCACAAACTGGAAAGATCACAATGGTTTGTTGTAATGAGGTTTGCATCTCTAGGCAACCAATCTATTATGATAAACTGTATTGACACTGGGCAAAGGGAACGCTGAAAAAAAGAATTACCAATGATAAACATTCCCAGATTGCCATCTTAAAATAGATCCGGGAAGCCAAAACGTACCAGTCAAACCAACATCCAACAAAAATTCTGATGAAACACATGAATGAAGTTTTGACAAAAAAATCCACAACTAGAAGAAAATATAGAATTTTTTTTTTCTTTCTTTCTTTCTTTCTTTCTTTCTTTCTTTCTTTCTTTCTTTCTTTCTTTCTTTCTTTCTTTCTTTCTTTCTTTCTTTCTTTCTTTCTTTCTTTCTTTCTTTCTCTTTCTTTCTTTGTCAGTATAGCCAATTTGTCAGTTACATAGCAGTGAGAGAGACAAACAAAAGTAATTGAATGGCAAGATTTTTTCAATGACTGTAAATGCCTATTAAAAAAAAAAAAAAAAAAAAGGCTCATCCTCCTTGTCCAACATAGCATGTTCCCTTAACACTGAAAAAGACTCGGTTTACACGTTGTTCATTTGGATGGAGGCTATGTTTCCAGTGCTCAGCTGGAAGTACAGTACATGCTTTGATAAAGGACAGGGAAGCATTTAAATCAAAGACGCCAAGAATCCATGCTAAGAGATGGAACATGAAGCGCGTGAAGAAGAGTAATTATAAGTATCTGTTCACAGTTCACAGTCCACTCCATGTTAAACACAGACATTCCTATTATGGTAGTGTGGAAAATGTCATAATTTGTGATGCATCTATGTGGTTAGGTGTGCGAAAGCGAGTGCATGTTGTGTGTGTGTGTGCAGAATTTTCTTCACCAGGGGCAAAGTTAGTCTGGTCATCATTACTCGCAGATATGTATTTACATAGCCTCCATTCATAAATGTAATGTGTGTGTTCATGTTAGCGCTCGTGTGTAAAACTGCAAACAAAAGTCTGTACATCATCCAACTCAAGAGGGGAAAGTCCACAGTGTGGGGTTTCTGTTTAGCGTTGACACAAATTATGTTCAATGTTCAGTTTGAAACATCTGTTTGCATAACTAAATTCTGTGCAAACATTTTAATAAGCTATAGATAGAATTTCTTCACAACAGGGAAAATATAGAGCAACACGCTTTGACTTGAGGTAAAAGGGGAAGGCATCTGTCAGCTGCTGTCTCACAGAACTATATGTACATATGTATTTAACACCCCGTCTAAGCTTTAAAGCCAGATTTGATCTCCTTGGGGAGATTTTTTTCTCCCCCTTCTCCTTCTGACCCCCGATTTTAGATTTACAATGTGGATTATGTCAAAAGATCCGTTGCCTGTTCTGCTCCAGGATTCCATTTGGTGTCCTCAAGTTGAGCTTGAGCTAAGTCATCTCCATAAAACGGCCAAGCCACTGACCGCAACCCGTTTCTTGTTCCACACATCACCACCCAGCCTTAAAGTTGGCCCTAACACAACTGTGCTTGCTGCTTATGACCAAGAGACAAAGTATAGTGGTGCTTAAAAACAAATATGTTCTCGTAAAGGTTTGCAAATACTACATTTAGCATTGTGTACTAAAACACAATACCACACAGCCTTATTTACATCTTAAATCCACAAAAACATCCAATTCAAGCCATATTTTACAAGATAATATGACACACTGTTTACTGATAAACCATGCAAACAAAAAGCCAACCTGCCACCTGAAAAATGTAACCATTCCACAGAAAAACAAAACATCTAAATACCTACAGTATTTATAAAACGACTTCGGATTTTTACCGGTCCAAAACCCTCATCAAAATCCATTGAATTGTCAGAGGCATGCTCGACTACATGGAATACAACATTTTAAATGCCACCCATAACAGTTATTGTAACAAACAAAGATGAGTTTAGTGTAAATGAAACTTCGTGCGGCCAGCAACCATCAAATCATGTGTTTTTGTAACAGTGTTGTGTAAGCACTGCAAAGGCCCGTTCACACCAAGAATGATGACTATAAACAACTATAACTATATTAGTGTCCACACCAGCGTCTCGTTCTGTTTATTCTAAGCTCGTGCTGCAGTTATGCCATCTGCCAGTTTAAAACACTTGAGATCTATGAAGTCTTGTGTATTCTGGTTGGCTGTCATTGTTTTTATTGTTCATCAGCTGAAAAAAAAAAAATGTTGTGAAAGTGATTTGAACAATATCGTTTCTCTGTGCCGTAATCGTTAGCTAAAATGCAGCTTTGGTGTTGACTCTGCTATTCTTTAGCATTTAGAATGATTTTAAGAACTATATCTTTATCAGCCTTAAAACGTATACATCTATGTGGTCAAAAAGATTTAGAATCTTAATGATGCCTTTAGGGGATTCACCAGATTCAGTGTCAATATCTTTAATGCCTTGTATATTGATTTATCATTTTAGGATGAGATTTTGCCCTGAGAGGCCATGCATAATTATTTTTTTATTTTTTTTATGTGCATTACTATTTTCTGTCTTATTTTCTCAGCACAACAAAAGTTGTTTTCCATGATCTCTTTGTTGCTTAACATTTCTTTGGTCAGCCACAAACTATTTAATCGGTGTCTGTCAAACTTCTTTCTATAACCGTATAGACGTCTGATTCCTTGAGTTGGCTGGAAATTAAATTGACCACATGTTCAGAAACACTATTGCGTCTACAACGATAAAGCTGTAGCGCACTTCTCAAGTTTCGGACACTACATTGATGTGAAATTATCTATCTAACACAATCTCAAGTAGTGATCACAACAAAATAAGACAGAAAAAAATAAGAAAAGAAAATTCTGTAGTGATGTGATCTGTATGTTTGCATGATTCTTCCGGTTAATGTAAGTGGAGTGCTATGGGTAACTGTGAATCTGACTTAGCATTTCTCTCATCTCTAGACTAAGGCAGGATGAACCCAGGCATGATGCAGTATTCCGGAGTGAAGTGCAGTGACGACATTACTAGTGTGCTCACAGACGACAACTATTTCTCCAAGAAGAAACGATATGTAAGAAAAGATGGGAGCTGTAACATGGTTGTGCAACACGTTCCAGAGAACTGGCTTCTCTGGGTCACTGACATCTTCACCACCCTGGTGGAGATCCGCTGGAGGGTCATGTTCTTGACATTCGCCCTCTCCTACATTTTATCATGGCTCTTTTTTGGAATTTTGTTCTGGATCATTGCGCTGGCCCACGGCGATATGAAAGACCCCAACAATGAGCCATGTGTTTATGAGGTTCGAAGTTTTACAGCTGCTTTTCTATTCTCATTAGAGACCCAAACCACCATTGGTTACGGCTTTCGGGGCATGTCGGAGAACTGCATGATCGCCATCATCGTAGTTACCATCCAAGATGTCATCAGTGTCTTCATTGACACTTTTGTCATCGGCATTGCCGTCGCCAAGATGGCATCTGCCCGTAAGAGAGCCCAAACAGTTGGGTTCAGCAATTGTGCAGTGATCAGCTTACGTGACGGTCACCTATGCCTGTCGTGGCGGGTCGGGGACTTCCGAAGGAACCACATGGTAGAAGGGACAGCTCATGCACAGCTGGTACAGCACCTGGCACACAGCACAGGGAAAGTTGATGTTACATACAAAGACCTCAACATTGAAGAGAACAACATAATCCTGGCCACCCCAACAACCATAGTTCATAAAATCAGTCCTGGCAGTCCTCTATACAAGATGAGCTTGCAGGACCTGAGGAAGGGGAGCTTTGAGCTGGTGGTCTCTTTCACCTACACAGACGACTGCACGGGCATCCTTCACCAGACACGCACATCCTACACTCCAAGCGAGATTCTGTGGGGCCAGCACTTTCAAGAGATGATCAGGGTCACCCGCAAGAACTACAGAGTGGACTACGCCCTGTTCAACCACACAGTTAAAGTCCTGGTCCCAGAATTAAGCGCAGAGGAGTATGACCTAAAGAAGTACTCTCAACAGCCAAAACACAAACCACTCCACATAAGTTCTCCAACGGCAGCTGTGGAATTGGTTAATGGGAATAGTCTTGAGGCAGAAAAAGCATCCACTAGCAGTGCTGTCCAAGAACACGAGCTTTAACAGTGGCCTTGATACATCCTGACTCTGCTATAGCACTTTGAAATGAGGCTTCCTCAAAGGCATCACTAGTGTAAGAAATAGGGCACTTATATATTAGATCTAGACTTACAGGTGTGCTGTCTGTCGGTTAAAAGAAAGATCTTAAAAGGCCCTTCTAACAAAGATAGTATCCTGGACAAATACTGGAATATCACATTAAAGCCCTGTAGGTACTTTGGCTTTGACGAGAAACCATTTAGAGCACTACTGTTAAAATAATATAAAAGTTGTGTTTGATTGAACAGTATTTTAATTATGTTCTATATTGCATGTATTTAGCAGCTTTGCACAAAACTCAATATCTCTTTGAACAAAATGCACACACATCTGTACAGATATCACAGATGCAGTAAAAATGTGGTGTATTTCAGACTCCTCTATGACTTTGAAGGTTCTTTGATATTCAGATGTATCCTTGATTAAATTATGACCCCAAAACCTTGACCTACATAAGAGGCAATGGATCAATTATAATGACAGTGACGTTAACCTGACCAAACTGTGGTCGGTCAGTGTATCTCTTTGCATTAGCTGAGGAAGTGCAGAACATTGTTCCACCTTATTTTGCAAAGTGGTTAATCTTTCCATTCAATCTACTAATAAAATGTTTTGGAAAAAGAGTGACAATTTTCAATATTAACACAGCATGCATCCACTTACCCAAAGAACAATCTAACGGGTGATAAATGTTCATTTGGATATAATTTTACAGTCTACGTGTGTTACTTGAATGACCTCCCCGCCTGCGATCGATCGATAGATTGAGTATATATTGAACAAATTGATTATGCAACAACAAAGATGACACATTTTTAGAGAAAAAATCATTTGTTATTGTTATATACAAATAATTTAGCATGTCAGAAAAGCTCAAGGTGTCCTCTTAAAGACAGACCAGGACTTAGAACAGTGGCATGTATGGTCTCAGAGATATTAACAAAAAACATATGTCTACTTACTACAATGAATAAAATTGCTGTGTTTTGGGAGGTTTTCCTGAAAGAGTGAAGTCTCCAGCCCTCCACCTTGTGGTTGGATGCAGTGCTGTCCAAGCATCGCTTTAAATTAGGCTGAAAGGTAAACAGAGGCCGGACAGCTCACGTACCACGTTTCACCTATAAATAGTCTGTATTATTTATAGACTTGAACAAGAAAGTAACTAAAATAAGCACTTTGCAACAGCTTCACAAATAAAAGTTTAACACGGCTCATTAGTTATCACAAGTAAGCAATGTGTGACACGCAGCAGCCAGGAAGGGCAAAGGCCTGTGGAACACTTACTGCTGGGTTTTCATTGGAACACTTATAAAGAAATGAGAAACATTCACCTGATTAAACAATAAATGATCATTAATCTCTTTCACAAGGGTCTAATTCCCAACAATACAATATACATTCATTTTATAAGATGCTGGAAAACAAAGAGTAAAGCTGTGGATATACATAGCCTACTATGAATCTTAGACTTATACTATTTATTGATCATATTTCATAATAGCAAATCCCAGAATAACAAGTTTCATAACTTTATGACTTCAAAGTTTAGGTCAATGGCATAATATCTAGACTAAAAGGCCACAATAGTCTTTCGAGTTCAATTATTTTATACAGCATTTGTTTAGTGGAACAAAAGGTTTAAATATAGATGGTATCCATATTGCATTTGGTCTCACTGTGACACATATAAAGTGCGATTTCTAGCATGTAAATACGTTCCATAAAATCACAAACTAAACTGCAAGTCCTACTTTATTTGAGGGATTGGTCGTTTTTTTCCCCCCAAATGGCGATTATTTGAAAACTAGATGCATCTCATAGTTCAATATCTGAGGTCAATCTCGGAATTACACAATTGTTTTCAGTGGAGTTGACTTTCCTGTAATTTTCACAGCCAAACCTGTCGATGTTTCTCCCGCCCAAACAATTTTGGCTTTTGTCGTCCTGGGTCGCTAACTATGGAAACTTGTTTTCGCCACAGAATAAAAAATAAATAACGTAACTGCAACTTTTTATCTCACAATTCTGACTTTTTTTTCTTTCTTTTTTTGCAATTGCGAGTCTACATCTTGCAATTCTGACTTTGAGATACTCAGAATTGCGAGATATAAACTTGCAATTAAGAGGAGAAAAAAAAAGTCACAATATTCTGACTTTTTTTCTCCGAATTGTGAGTTTATATCTCGCAATTCTTGCGTTATAACTCATTCGCAATTGTGAGATAAAAAGTCGCAATTATCTTTTTAAATGTTTTATTCTGTGGCGGAAACAAGCTTCAATGGCTAACTGATGTTTAAAATCACGTTGCGATTTTATTTATGACTTGTAAACAGGTAATGACCGTTTGTTTTGTTGTAATAATCTCATTGAGAAAATCGTACTGTTGCTAATTAATGGTTAACTTAACCTTACCTCAGGCAAACTCGACTTGTGTAACTTAACTTGGCGCGTTCTGCCAAACTTGTAAAGTAACTGTGGTTGTTGCTGAAAGTATTGTTTGAAAACAATGTTGAAACACATAGCCTACTTATGACAAAGCACACATACTTTTTTAGACACCCGCAACCTTTTGTTTTGGCTTCCTTTGGGGGGATTCAAGCCTTAAATTGCAAGATGCTGTTCTCTGTTTCACTTTCTCTGTGTGTGAGTCTGAGTGGAACTGTTGTTTTATCCGCGCGTGAAACTCTCCCTCTCGTCGGATTGGCCGGGTGTAAGAGAGGGGGCGTGACTAGCCGGTGCGTGTTGTTTAAATGGGTTTGAAGCCTAGAAGAAACAGCACATGAGTTACCGCACGCCGCATACAAGAAGAGAAACGTGGAGATTGCTGTTCTTTTACTTCATATCAAATGCTATTAATATATTACGTGGAGAGAACAAGATCAATGAGAAGGCAGTGTGGATAGTAAAACCATTCGTTGGATATGTATATGAGAACTGTTTCGTGATCATTTACAAATGGTAAGGTCATACATATTATTTGCTGAAATTGTTTGTGATTGTATGCAACTGTAAATAAATTGTGTGTCGTTAAGAATGATCTCGGTTATATTTTACTTTCGATAACAGACAATCTAAGCATAGTTTGTGACCATTCTTGAGCTCTCTATTACAATTCCTGATCTCAGAAAAAGCATAAAAGAATAGACTTGATCAAAAAGTCTCAGTTTGCTTTTATTATTGCTGTCTTGTAGAAACACTTGAAACTGTAAAGAGTTTTCACTTGTGATCTTCCTAATGGGATGATGAGGATTTGTTAATTAAAGTTCATTTCTGACCTTCAGGCACATGCCACAATGAAAGATATTGAGAGTGTGATTACTATTTGCTTTTTATTTTCTAAAGAGGTCCTTTAAAAGAAAGAATCTGAGGAATAAGGTTTAGGGAATATCTTTTCCTCCCACACCTGTTGACTTCTCCATATGACAGACTTCACCCGCATGACAGATTTGCCTTTGGGGTTTAGTGCTGCATAATGTGCATTGCTGCATTTAACACGTGACTAATTGTTATATAGCCTAGTATTGTTTTAATCTGAGCTCACTGTTGCTAAGTGTGCGTTTGTCTAATATATTTGGAGCACAGCTGCGCTCAGCAGTTGTCAGGCGTCAGTCGGCCGACAGACACGCAGATCCTCTTTTCTGCCTTAAACACTCAGAGACTTTCAATTGGCAGCTAAATTGGTGCTTAACTTGTTTGTCAGGACTATGCACACCACATAGTGTAAACTGTAAACGGATATAATAGAGCAAAAGGAATTTCCCTAAAATATGCACCCATGTTTTACAAATATTAATCCTAGTTTGATCATTCAAAAGAATGTAGACTTTTATGTAACATTTTCCATTGCTCCTCACTGGTCCACGCCATCAAAATAAACATCTTTCCTGGATATAAACACTGTCATATTATGTTTCATGTAAGAAATAATGGCATCTATCAACCTGCTCCTTATCTGAATGTCTGTCGGGCCACAAGTGAAAAACAGTCTTTTGTAAAAGACAAAATGTTAAACCAAAAGAAATAAACAGCTTGCTTTTGTTCTAGATGGCAAAAATGTGTTCAATACAAATATATTCTCATGCTCTCTTTCAAATTGATTGTGTCATTCGCTTTTACTCGCTCCTTTCTCTCTTCTGCATTCCGTGCATCTGCTAAATAAGATAAAATAGGACCTTTCTTTTTAGTTATGTTTGCTGGGAACATTGAGGGCAGAATAGGAGCTTTAATGAGTAGTGTTTTAGCCCTCCTCAGGGAATTGTTACAGGGCTGTCATTATACTGCTGAGAGAGAAGATGAGGTCCCACAAGACAAGCTCTCAAGTCAACAAGCCTTGTCTCAGTCCCTGCTCTGCACCTTGCTGAAAACCAGTCTTCGCTTGTTTTTACCTTCGCTGATGTGCAAGCTATAGTTCAGAATGTTATGTACTTTGAGAAAGGAATGAAGTGAGGCACAAGAATACATTTGAACAGAATGCATGCGAGTCTTAAAACACTTGAAATGTCAATAATCCTTTAGGGAACTGGTCTTATTGTATGGCGCTGTTTGTTCATGCAAAAGATCAGCTGTTTCAGCTTTTGACATGGAGTATTTGTGATGACATTCTGCAAGACACACTTTAAAAGCATGTATTATTGTTCAATATACAAAAAATATGAAACCTATTAAATATACAGAATTGTTCTGAGGACGCCTCTACTGGTTAGATGAGTTTTTGCCAATTTAAATTAGTGCATTGGTAAGAGACATACATGACTGAACAAAGCAATTTTCCATTCACCCATACCCTGCCTGATTAGCACAGTATGTGAAAACGGGTATTATTAATGGTCCTGTGGGCAGTTACACTATATAGGAGAGCACATAAACAGACAGGTTGCCATTGCATTATCAAGTAATGTGGGGCACTGCCTGGTTAAATATAATTTTATTTATTAAAATTACAAATGGACTTTTTAAAATATATATATAATTGACTAAAGTGTAGTTGGTGACAAGTTAAATGTAGAATAATCTTTGTCAACATTGGATAATAAAACTGATGATCGGTAATAAAAATGAACCTGACGATCAAGCAAAACAACCTTTATTATTTACTTCACGGCCTCACTGAGCTAATGATTTAGAGAAGTCTGACTTGGGTTCTGTTATTTTGACCATTTTGGTCTTGTTGGCTAAAACTGCTGTTTTTTTTTTTTTTCTCAGTCTGAAAGGAATGGTCAGGGTCCTCTTAAGTTTCAAAGTATGAGTTTTTGATTAAGCACATACCATGTTTCAAAGTTAGTATTATTTGATGTGATACTAAATTCACTGGGAAATGTTAACATTACGATTTAATCAGTGTAGAAACGTATTAGTTCAAGCTGAGACTTGCATGAGAATGCGTGAGAATTATGTGCATCGTGCTGGTCTCAGAGACGCGTGTGCTGTTAGAGCCAAAGTCAATTTTTAGTGATTACGTTAATTTAGCAACTGAGACTGAAACAAATCTTCAGTGAGAATGTTGAGTTTACAGTCTGTGCCAATTAACATTAACGTGTATCTTGTTTCCTGTTTTTGATAGGACATTTGATCGATGATATCACCAGAGCAGATGCGAACGGAGTGATCGCCCCATCCTTGGCCCTTTCTGTCAATCAAAAGGTCCAACTGGAGCAAAGAGACGCCTCCTGCGTCCGGCTCTGAACAGCCCCACCATTTCCTGCTTGTGTTGGTCCCCGTGAGTGTTTCAAAACTGTTTCTCCAACGCTTTTTCCAGAAACTAAGACTGTTTTCCAAAGCAGAAACAGCACAGACCTCCCAGACTGAGGTGATGGGAAGTGTGCGGGCCAACCGCTACAGCATTGTGTCATCAGAGGAGGACGGAATGAAGTTGGCCACTGCTGCGGTGCCAAATGGGTACGGTAACGGGAAGAGCAAGGTTCTCACCCGTCACCAAACCCAGAGCAGGTTTGTCAAGAAAGATGGACACTGCAACGTGCAGTTCATCAACGTCAGCGAGAAGAGCCAGCGCTATCTGGCCGACATCTTCACCACGTGCGTTGACATTCGTTGGCGATGGATGTTCGTTATCTTCTGCTTGGCCTTTCTGCTGTCGTGGCTATTTTTTGGATGTATCTTCTGGCTGGTCGCAATATTCCACGGAGACCTGGAGAATGGAAGTCCCAAATGTGTCTCCAACGTCAGCACCTTCACGGCTGCCTTTCTCTTCTCCATCGAGACGCAGACCACTATCGGCTATGGCTATCGCTATGTTACAGACGAGTGCCCCATCGCGGTGTTCATGGTTGTGTTTCAGAGCATAGTCGGCTGCATCATTGACGCCTTCATCATCGGTGCTGTCATGGCTAAGATGGCAAAGCCCAAGAAGAGGAATGAGACGCTGGTGTTCAGCCACAATGCTACGATGGCCATGAGGGACAATAAGCTGTGTCTGATGTGGAGGGTGGGCAACTTGCGCAAAAGCCACCTGGTAGAAGCCCACGTTCGGGCTCAGCTCCTCAGATCTCGCACCACAGCCGAGGGAGAGTTCATCCCTCTTGACCAGATGGACATCGACGTGGGCTTTGACAGTGGCATTGACCGCATCTTCTTGGTGTCACCAATCACCATCGTCCATGAGATCGACGAGGACAGCCCTTTCTATGACATGAGCAAACAAGAACTGGAGAACTCGGACTTTGAAATCGTAGTTATCCTGGAGGGCATGGTGGAGGCCACGGCCATGACCACCCAGTGCCGTAGCTCCTACGTGGCCAGTGAGGTCCTGTGGGGACACCGCTTTGAGCCCGTCCTCTTTGAGGAGAAAAACTATTACAAAGTAGACTACTCTCGCTTT
The DNA here is from genome assembly GCF_951802725.1 of Rutilus rutilus. NCBI lineage: Eukaryota > Metazoa > Chordata > Actinopteri > Cypriniformes > Leuciscidae > Rutilus > Rutilus rutilus. The sequence goes on along the minus strand of NC_140224.1, from coordinate 30,171,058 downwards.
CACAAGACCTACGAAGTGCCCAGCACCCCGTTGTGCAGCGCGAGGGACCTTGCTGAGAAAAAATATATCCTATCCAACTCAAATTCTTTTTGCTATGAGAATGAGGTGGCCCTTTCAAGCAAAGAGGAGAAAGAGGAAGGGAACGGGGACAGCCTGGGCCCTGGCGGGACAAACACAGACACTAGCTCAGACTCTGACCACAGCCAGGCCACCGTTCCCTTAGAACCGCGGCCTCTACGGCGGGAATCCGAAATATGACTGTGCAGAACTAACGGGAAGGTTTAACATACACCTCTTCATACAGGCACATTGAGCTGAACTGAGCCCCTCAGCGAGGCAGACTCGAGCTAACGGTACAGTTGCGAGGAGGAATCAACAGAAAACTGTACAAGAGTGTTCTTACGAATATGCATGGTTAAGTAAAACACAGCATAGAGGCACTGCACAGCTAATGAAGAATGCACATCAAGGGAGGAGAAGAGAGAGTTTCCCAATTAGGCGACACTACCTTTTTAGACCGTTGCTTCTGAATGACATGAAGCAGAGAGGATGTAACTGGTTGGCAAAACTTGAAAATGAGCAGGCATGTGTCCATGTGCAGTTGTCCAACAATGTAAGAACAATTCAGACCAATATAGTAGACTGATGCTGCTACCAAAGTTGATAATATCATTATTTATCGGTTTAGAAAATGTACACGCAGATATTTAGTTCTATCAATTTTATTTCAGGCAATTAATATAATAATAGTTAATTGAAATTACATCATACAAATGAGGGGGGAAAAACACAGCAAAGAGTGTTAGTCAATGTCTTAAGTATCATTAAAAAAGTCCTGTTCCTACCATCTAGTTAATTATTCCATTATCCCCTCTTTCCCTTTTCTATTTGAGTCCGCTGGTCTTTGTGTGAGCCACGGGTATTTCTGGAACAGTCTTGCGGGGGGCTTAGGTGGGGGACCTCTATTTGGGAATATAGACAACTCAGTGAATGTTCTTTTTTTTAGAAGAAACATTAAGTTGGAAGCCCTCCGCAGTACATTTCAGGTTATCTGAAAAGAAAAACGCACAGGACCATGCCTGTTTATTGCGATATAACGGACAGGGTCTTTAGATCAGTATCAGAATGAGAATCACAGTCGTCATGTGAGAGTGAACGTGTTAATGAATGTCTTTCTACAAGTGCTGCTATGTTGCATATTATATAGGGTTTTAGACTTAAACCAAAGAGTATTCAAAATGATCTTTCATAAAGAATGCATCAAATTCTTTTATTAGGCCTAGGACAATAGGACAAGTCATGACGTGGAGTAAAAATATATATATTTGTAAGTGAAAAGAAATGTTTTTTGTTTGCTTACGCACATATATGGTTTATTTTTATTAATTATTTTCTTATTCTAAGCCAAATAAAGACTACGAATAACAAAGCCCATTGGAAATAAGAGAGCTACAGGTTAGCTTACCTTATTTTCAAACTGCTACTCCCACTTTTTCATCCCATAACTTCAGTGTTACTCTAGTTTAGTGCTACATAAGTGTTTGGGTTGGAAAATGTTGCTAGTAGAAAACCTTCAGATTTGAGGTTCTAATTGCATGGATTACGCTTTTGGGTTTTATTGCAAAGAAACAGGACAGAAAACAGAATCCACTCTCCCTTCAGACTTTAAACCTCTCTAATAATTAATTATTTCTCAATCAACTCTAACCTCTTGTCTTGCCTGACAAACTGCAATACAACCCTAATGACTTGTTTGGCAGGTGTACCAAGGACTGTGTATGTAGGACTGGGTAATTACACTGAGATCATGGTACTGTGATCCTATGACAATCAGAGCACAGAATCTGAGCTCAGAACCGCACTTGCACGCAAAATGTGCTCCTGAGATATCACTTGACGTTTGATTGTGATGTCTAACTTGTCTCTTCTCACCTTTGTTTTTTTTTTTGAAATACCTGAAGTAACCCAAAACAGCCACTAGAGCACGTTCTCCGGAAAGCTCTATAAAAGGAGACAATAAAATGATAGGATATTTATTTTGAAAATACTGCACGTTATACGGCTGTGTTAAACATACAAAAGAGTATAAATTGCTACTAATGCTGTTTTATCCTTCTCCTTTTTTTGACGTCATATTTCAAAAGAAACTCTAGATGAACAGCCAATTATGCGGTAGAACTAGTTTACACCGGTCTACTGTTGGCTCGTTCGAAGGAAACGCTCCTTTTAACGACTGTGGGTCTATGGGCAGCATTTATTTCTCTTTGTTGTAAATATCCCCGTACTTTTTGCAGTTGCTTTTGTACCAGTCTTCCCTATTGTACTGAAAGAAAACAATGGAATGTACAGATTTTTATATTATGATAAATATTATTGTTGTTCTTATTATAATTATTATTATTGTAATTATTATTGTACATGCTATTTTATTTCTTTTTTCAATAAAACGATATTGAATGGACAAAAATCATTGTGTTCCTTGGGTAACTTGGATTGGTAAGTTCTTTAAATAAACATTGGAAACACTGGAAAGACTAACCATAACACATAAAACACAGATATACAGCCTGAATTTTGTGACCTACGGACAGCTGCTATAAAATTGTCTGAAGCTACTAAATAATGTTCTTTAAAGACATCTTCAGCTCTTCACATAAAAATACATATTCTTTTATTTATGCATTTTTCCTCAGTTTAAGGCACTTTTATGTATGGGGGGTTGATTTCAACCTTTTTTTTTTTGTCATATGAAGGTCACATTAAAACTGTCTTGGAAACTTTGTACTATGCCTTCATCAACACACACGCACACACACATTGGGTTTTATGTGGGACTTATAGACATATAGATTTTTATACTGTACAATATTTATACTTACATTTTCAACAACAAAAAAATAACATCATTTTGTATGATTAATAAGCGTTGTTTTATTTTTTTATTGGAATTTGGGACCAAAAATATCTCCACAAGGTCAAAGATTTGGTAATTCCATACTTGTATTACTACCCATGACATTGGTGATACCAGGGCCACACACATGCACACACGCACAAATCTTAAAATTAATGATAAAAAAGAAATACTAGCCTACATATTACTAATAGTATGATAACCACAGAGTGAAGATCATTTCAGTATTTATTGTCTGAAAAGGATTTAAATCATTTTTTTAACCAGCTATTTTGCACCCAATAAAGTTTTTTTTTATTAGCGTTATCAATATTTTAGTGTGGATGCATCAATGGAAATATACTTAGCAAGACAAAATAGCCATATTATTCCAAAAATGACTAAAATATCAAATGCCAATTTTTTTTTTACAGAATTCTCCTGTGATGTTTGTTGGACATTGGTAGATAATTTAAATAAACTATAGTGTATAAAAAAAACTATTTTAAGAGCGTTTATATTCTAAAGAATTCTACAACCCAATGCATGTCTTAGTACTTTTCGTGAAAAGAAGACACTCTCCTATTCATTCTCCCATTCGAAAAATGTCTTTAGAGGTGAGCTGCTTGCGTAAAACAGCCTGTTGCCGTGAGATAAAAAGCATAGGCTAAATATCCTTAAAAAACACACACACACACACACACTCACGCCATTCCTTTTAATTCAAAGCAGCTCTTTGCCACATATTGGCACACCTGTACCAAGCACACAACCTAAAACAATCAAAATCCAGAGGTGGACCAAGTACACAACTTGCTTACTTGAGTAAAAGTACAGATACTACAGGGGCCGGTTTCACAAAGCTATTTTAGACCGGTCTATAGTGTTAGACAAGTATAAAATGTGCTCATAGACTAGTCTAATGCAAGTTAGAATGTTTCACAAAAATAAAGACGGACTTAATTTAGACCAAAACAATTAGACACCTTACCCCCAGGCTAACTTAGGTCTAAGACTCTGTTACCTTGGCAACCAGCAGTAACAATCAGTTACATTACAAACAGCCAAAAAAGGGAAAATGGCTCATAATTTAAACATTTCTTCTTGTTACTACATTCTCTGCTAAATTTCACCAAGTAAAATGTCCTTGTAACTGTTATACTCCTCTAACAAACACATATTTTCCGCTGGGGTAAGCTGCACCGAGCGGTTGAATGCGCTTACTCGATCCGCCATGTTTTTTGTTTTCAAAAGTGTCTTAATTTACCCAGAATGCATTGCAGTGTAGTCCTACTTAAGATAGTCAGAGTCTTAAGTGCTTTGTGCAACGGTCTGATTTAGATGTCTATCTGAAGTCTGACTATCTCCTATAAGCCATAGTCAAAGTCTATCTTTGTGAAACCGGCCCCTGGTCAAATATTACTCCATTACATGTAAAAGTTGTAAAGACCGATTTTTACTTAAGTAAAAGTAGCCTACAGTACATAAGTATTTGTTTTTAAAAAGTAAAAAGTAAATGTCAACGCATTTTTTTTATTATTGTTGCATTGTTACAGTACCTTATGCCTCTGAAGCAACCTAGTGAATACACTCACCAGTTTGAAGTATCTGAGGAATTGAGAGCTTTTAGAATGTTACAAAACCTATATATAGGAATTAAACAACTGAAATGACAACAACAACAAAAACAGCCATAATCATGTTCATTTTTTTAACACTCCTACCACCCCCACAAAAGAAGTACACATCTATGTGCATCCATTCATGCACATTTTAATCAAATGGTCAATAAATACAAACTGATCAGAAAAAATACATAGCTGTATAACTGCCCAACAGCAATACTGCTTTCACAAAGAGTAAAGTTGTGACAACGTTAGTTGTGACAACGACAATACTGTCGACGATACGGAAAAAAATGACTAACATATCTACTTTTTTTCCTCAAGGACGAGTAAAAAGTACAATATTTGTCTTTCAAATGTGGTGTTAAAGTAATACGTTTCCAGAAAAAAGTAAAAAGTAACTTTGTTACTGTCCACCTCTGTCAAAATCATGAGAATAAACCTGGTGCGTACACTTGTCAATGAACTGCTGAGGCACATCTGGAGCTTTTAATGCTTTTAAAATAATTGACATCGTAGTGTCATTTGTTTTTTCATATGTGCTACTAACCTAAAAGGACTCAAGGGGCTCTGCATAACCCACCCCCATTATGTCAAGATGAGAAATACCAGTTTGTTAGGGAAAGGAAATGAGTTCTTTTGTAATACCAAATGCACTGTCGTGCTCCGCACATCCAATACAAGATTTGTGTTTAAGAAAAATGTTGGAGAAACTCGATTCAGATTGGTGCCATGGAAAATATCTCTATACACAGGAGGCTTAGATTGACATTAATGTCAACTGAGGTAGCCTGGATTTCTGAAGTGTGTGTGTGTGTGTCACCTCATCTGCTCTGTTCATTAATAGTCATTAGCAGATCTTCTGATGATGCAGATATGGACAGGAAGAACAATCAGTAAACAAAATGAAACATGTTTTCTTCAAGGTTTCTGACCATGAAATACTTCACGTATAATATAAGGATTTTCGACTGCGACTAGCGGTAAAAATGAATTATGTAATACAAAAGCACTAAGATGTTGTAACTTCCACGTCCTTAATCTAAAAACGTGGCACAGGACATTGCATTAGTTCCCTTCAATATTTCAAAATTGAACATGTACATGGTTTAAACATGCATGACTATGAAAGTACAGCAACTAGAAGCCATCATATATTGTAAATGCACAAGTGTTTTTCAATGTAGATGCAATGAATTATGCCAAACTGATAGATTTAAAGGCCATTACAGTATGTGTATCGCTATACAGATATGTAAAGAAATTGGTTGTTTTTTTTAGTTTACATGCAGCAGAGTCTAGGACATTTAAAGTGGAACAGGATTGGCTTTATAAGCCAAAGAACAAATTAAAAAGGTGTAGTATAAATGTAAAAGAAATTAAAGTTTAAAGAGCTTTTGGTAAACGAGAGCACACTAAATCTCGCACAGAGGGGAGGCTTTAGATTCTGGATCGTATGGGCTGTCACACCGGTGGGAAAATAAGGAATAGGGTGTCACCTTTTTCCGGTCACACCATTTAATATTCCATTTATTTATTGAATTATTCAATGCGGTGACCAGGAAAGGCGCTTTGAGTCTGTACTTCCTGTCTGAAGGGATCACATTGTTGGGCAAGATGCATGAGTAACACTGCTTAGTAGGTGATTTTTTTCCCCGTCTCCTATAACTCCACCCGCGTTTTTTAGATTTCTCATGCAAGTCGGACATGCTCCAACAAAGCTTCAAGAGACTTAAAGGTTCTGATAAATGTTTTAGGTTAAGCTCATCTATTTAGATTGAAAATTACGTATTCTTGGGTCATTTAAAGGTATGTATAAAAGCAATCTAGGATGAATTATTCATTATTAATATTCCATCTAATGCAATTTCATTATTTAATCACCCTCTCCCATGAGCTGATTTTGCTTCAAAATCAGGCATCATTTGGTTTTTAGTTTTAGTTTGGTTATTTGTTTTAGGAAAAGGTGCAAATGCAAATAAATGATTTCATATACAAATACAAATGAATATACTATAATAATAATTGTAATATGAATTATTAAAGCAGGAATCTGGATGCTTTTTAGAGATGTATCTGTACATTTTCAATAACCATTGCAACATAGTGTCACAGTTGGTCAGAAAGTGAAACGAAGATTCAAGTGCGGTAAAGGAAATTTTAATAAACAATAAACAAAAACCAAACTACAACAAAACAAGGCAGGAATAACTCGGGTACATCACCAGGAGAAAACAAAGACAACGATCGACACAGACTGCAAACAAGTGGGAATTAATAAAGGGAAACTAATCAAGGGGGAACAGGTGGGAGAACTCAAACAATAATCAGATAACAAGTGGGAGGGATCAGACAATGACAAGAGCACATGGCCCAAAATAACAAAACACCCATGTGCAACACAAGACAGGACAGGCATGTGACATTACCCCCTCCCTACGGAGCGGCTACCAGACGCTCCATCAGACCAGGGTGGGGGACGGGAAGGACAGACCAGGGCGGGACGGGAGGGACAGACCAGGGCGGGACGGGAGGGACAGACCAGGGCGGGACGGGAGGGACAGACCAGGGCAAAGACAGTCCAACGGGCGGCCAGGGCGGAGACGACAGATCATCGGGTGGCCTGGACAGAGGAGACGACCCCTCGGGCGGCCAGGGCGGAGACGACCCCTCGGGCGGTCTGGGCGGAGACGACCCCTCGGGCGGCCTGGGCGGAGACGACCCCTCGGGCGGCCTGGGCGGAGACGACCCCTCGGGCGGCCTGGGCGGAGACGACCCCTCGGGCGGCCAGGGCGGAGACGACCCCTCGGGCTGCAAGGGCTGAGACGACCCCTCGGGCTGCCTGGGCGGAGACGACCCCTCGGGCGGCCAGGGCGGAGACGACCCCTCGGGCGGCCAGGGCGGCGACGACCCCTCGGGCTGCAAGGGCTGCGACGACCCCTCGGGCGGTGTAACTGGCACCAACGGCTCAGGCACTGGAACTGGCACCAACGGCTCAGGCACTGGAACTGGCACCAACGGCTCCGGCACTGGAACTGGCACCAACGGCTCCGGCACTGGAACTGGCACCAACGGTTCAGGCACTGGAACTGGCACCAACGGTTCAGGCACTGGAACTGGCACCAACGGTTCAGGCACTGGAACTGGCACCAACGGCTCCGGCTCTGGAACTGGCACCAACGGCTCCGGCTCTGGAACTGGCACCAACGGCTCAGGCACTGGCTCTGGCTCTGGCTCCGGCTCAGGAACAGACACTGGCTCTGGCTCAGGAACAGACACTGGCTCTGGAACAGACACTGGCTCTGGCTCCGGCTCAGGAACAGACACTGGCTCTGGCTCCGGCTCAGGAACAGACACTGGCTCTGGCTCCGGAACAGACACTGGCTCTGGCTCCGGCTCCGGCTCAGGAACAGACACTGGCTCCGGCTCAGGAACAGACACTGGCTCTGGCTCAGGAACAGACACTGGCTCTGGCTCCGGCTCAGGAACAGACACTGGCTCTGGCTCAGGAACAGACACTGGCTCTGGAACAGACACTGGCTCTGGCTCCGGCTCAGGAACAGACACTGGCTCTGGCTCCGGCTCAGGAACAGACACTGGCTCTGGCTCCGGCTCAGGAACAGACACTGGCTCTGGCTCCGGCTCAGGAACAGACACTGGCTCTGGCTCCGGCTCAGGAACAGACACTGGCTCTGGCTCCGGCTCCGGCTCAGGAACAGACACTGGCTCTGGCTCCGGCTCAGGAACAGACACTGGCTCTGGCTCCGGCTCAGGAACAGACACTGGCTCTGGCTCCGGTTCAGGAACAGACACTGGCTCTGGCTCCGGCTCAGGAACAGACACTGGCTCTGGCTCCGGCTCAGGAACAGACACTGGCTCTGGCTCCGGCTCAGGAACAGACACTGGCTCTGGCTCCGGCTCAGGAACAGACACTGGCTCCGGCTCAGGAACAGACACTGGCTCTGGAACAGACACTGGCTCTGGCTCAGGAACAGACACTGGCGCTGGCTCAGGAACAGACACTGGCTCTGGCTCAGGAACAGACACTGGCTCTGGCTCCGGCTCAGGAACAGACACTGGCTCTGGCTCAGGAACAGACACTGGCTGGACAGACGTGACGTGCTTCCTCTTCCTCCTCCGCCTCCGGACCGCCGGACTCGAGACCACCGAATCCGGGACCATCGAAACTGGGACCCCCGGAACTGGAACCACCGGACTCGGGACCACCGGAACTGGGACCACCGGAACTGGGATCACCGGCACTGGAACCTTCTTAGCAGGGGGTTTACAGTGACGCTCCAAGGAATTAACTAATTCCTCAAACGTCAGATGTCTCAGGGCTCTCATGACCATAAAGTCGATGGGTTCATCAAGGGCGTAATTAAACAAATCCTTCATAGCCATAACCCCAAGCCCCAGTCCCTCTGCAGCAGCGCAGAACCTCAATGAAAACTCTCGGATGTCAGTCCCCTTCTGACGAAGGGAACTCAACACACAAAATCTCTCGATGCGTTCAAAATGAGGGCAGGAAATAGGAGGCTGGAGTGAATCCTTCCGCTGAATCCTCTTCATGGTCGATCGTTCTGTCACAGTTGGTCAGAAAGTGAAACGAAGATTCAAGTGCGGTAAAGGAAATTTTAATAAACAATAAACAAAAACCAAACTACAACAAAACAAGGCAGGAATAACTCGGGTACATCACCAGGAGAAAACAAAGACAACGATCGACACAGACTGCAAACAAGTGGGAATTAATAAAGGGAAACTAATCAAGGGGGAACAGGTGGGAGAACTCAAACAATAATCAGATAACAAGTGGGAGGGATCAGACAATGACAAGAGCACATGGCCCAAAATAACAAAACACCCATGTGCAACACAAGACAGGACAGGCATGTGACACATAGGTCTATTGAGCGATTTCTGAGAAACAGTGTTGAAAGTGGATTGGACTGAGCACCATGACACGCTTGTAGCCAATTAGCAGTAGGGGGGGGCGTGTCCACTCATGATGGGGGAGGAGAGAGAGTGAGCCAATCAGCAGTAGGGGGCGTGTCCACACATGATGGGGGAGGAGAGAGAGGGAGCAAGAGGGAGATTGGAAGAAAGACTGTAGAAAGAGTGATGGCTGAGAGACATTACAAAAGAGAAAAGGTCAGATATCACTGGAAAACGAAGGGTTATGATCAAGAGCTTTAGGATCTGCGTAAATATCAGAAAAGCTTTCCAGCGTTGGAGAGACATAAGCGGGAAGGCCTGAAAACAGACACAGTGGTTGCATTGTTTCTGCTCCATACATGAGTAACATTGGTTTTGCTATGTTTCACAGAACCAAGATATGCTGTTGTTGTAATGTTAGTTACAGTAACAGGACAGTTTTGAGTGTCATTGTTTATCTGGAGCTGGTGTGCTGCAGACTTGTATATACTATACTGTGACAGTTTTTGTTTTGTGCTGTTCGTTTTGCAAAGCATTATTTTGCTTCGACTCATCAATGATAAAAAGTGTTCATGCATTTTTGGGGGTGGAGCAATGAAGTGAGGTGTGTGTGTTTGTTTGGGTTGATTTCAAATACCAACAGTGTTTCTCAGAAATCGCTTACTGCACCTTTAAAGTAAAACATCACAGTGGTCTGCTGCATCTCCCACAGCTCAGCACTCAGAATAGGTCGGCAAGATCAGGAATTGCAGCATGCAAATTGTGTTCAGAACTAATTTTGCAACATTACATGATTTGGATAACTCCTTTAGAGAAGGATCGGCCACTAAAACAATCCACGTGCAAATAAACAGTGCTATCAGCGGGCACCCAGTATGTTTTCATAGCAAAATGAACCATTGTATCTCAGAAGATCAAGGAAAATGTTATTCCTCATGATATTAATCCTTTAACCCTTTAATCATTTTATTTATCCCATGTGGAAAAATTGAAGGGCCTTTTCACTTAAGGGCCTTAAAGGGTTAGTTCACCCAAAAATGAAAATTCTGTCAGTAATTACTCACCCTCATGTTGTTCCAACCCCGTAAGACTTTCGTTCATCTTCGGAACACAAATTAAGATATTTTTGATGAAATCTGAGAGCTGGATCACTCCTCCACAGGCTTATGGACACTATAACTTGCTGGCCCAGAAAATGTATTAAAGATATTGTTAATATAGTCCAAGTGAGTCGTAAATGTAAATATAGTCCTTCTCTCTGGGCCTCGAGTTGGTTCACGTAGTGTTTTTGCGCAGCGTGTCTGTGTTGTACATCACCACGCATCACACACATGACCAACGTCGCCCAATAGTGAGCCTACGTGGTGACGTGCAACACAGACGCGCTACGCTTAAACACTACGTGAAAAGACTCGAGGCCCAGAGAGAAGGAAATGAAAAGTGGAATAAAGTCGTTATTTTTGTTTGTTTTTGCGCACAAAAAGTATTCTCGTCGCTTTATAAACTTAAGATTGAGCCACTGTAGTCACTTGGACTATATTAACAATGTCTTTAATACATTTTCTGGGCCAGCAAGTTATAGTGTCCATAAGCCTGTGGAGGAGTGATCCAGCTCTCAGATTTCATCAAAAATATCTTAATTTGTGTTCCGAAGATGAACGAAAGTCTTACGGGGTTGGAACAACATGAGGGTGAGTAATTACTGACAGAATTTTCATTTTTGGGTGAACTAACCCTTTAAAATGTATCTAAAATGTCTAAAAGGAATCTCGGTTGTGTCCACAAAAAGGTTAATGATTTTGAAGTCTGGTTTAAGTGTATCTGCGTGTATCTGTCCACAAACAGGTGATTTCTTTTAAGATTTTCTGCCCAGCTGTGATCTGAAGAAAGGGTAAACAATGCTGAACTCAGAGGCCCCTGTCCAGGCAACATAAAACAATCCGTGTACCAAACTATCACCGGAAAAAACCTTCTAACAAGCCACCGTCTGGGAAACTGCTCTATCAGACACTCCGAGCTCTGCCGTAACCCTGTGATCTTCACAGTGTTGTCTGTTTATTGAGCACACTATTCCTGTTTCACACGATCTCCTGCTCTGCAGCTCTTACAAGAAATTACTGAAATGAAAACTGAAATGAAATGAAAACTGGCAGAATGCTGTTTCTTTCATAAGGTAGGCTATATGAAGTATGCAAGACATGACGGAACATGAACAAGAATGCAAATAATCAACGCTTACTCTTTCCCAGTAAAACACCATAAACAAGGTCAGGACATATCAAGGAACATATTGTGCAATCAGAAAGTGAGATTTAAAGAAAGAGAGAAAAGAAACCACCAATATAGTCAGGTCCGAATCTTCAAGATTGTGTAACCCTGTAGGCATTTTTGAGGAAAAGTTGTTATACCACATTTTTAGAAAGTTCAATGTCTCCTGAATAAGGATCCACCGTATAACATTGAAATAAGGGTCCCATTTTCTTGTAATTGTTATTGAAACAATAGGTGCATTATTCACAGCCGAAACACTACAGGTGGATAGGGTAAAAATTTTAAGTTATATATATCACCATAAAACCTTTCCAGTTTTTCACTTACATAGAGACAGACATTTTTTGTATTACAAGTTTTCTGAAATGTCATGTTTACATATGCAAATGAGGCATACCAGTATATATATAGAAACAACACTTGAAGTACTTTTCCTCAAAAATGCCTACTGCATCTTATCCAGGGCTATTTATCTATTTTGGGACTCGACTAATACCCCAGTCTATGAATGATTTAAATATGAAATATTGCAAAAAATGGCATAATAAAAATGTCAATGAAGGTATGGTAAGTTTCAAAGACACTTTTAATGTGACCTTAATAAAACGACAAAAAGGTTGAATTCAGCGTCTGGGATGTATAAAAGAAGCTTAAACTGTAGAAACATGCATAAATACAAGAATAAATATTTGTATGTGAAGAGCTGAAGATGCCTTTAAAGAATACTATTATAGCAGCTTCAGACAATTTTATAACAGCTGTATATCAGTATATCTGTTTTATTCTTACAGTGACGTTTAAAGTCATTTTAAAATATAAAAACTGCAGTTGATTAAAGCAATTTTTTTGTCAGAGAATATATGTTAGCTAAACATATAGGAACAGTTAGATAGAAATTGCTGTTCTGGAAAATATGACACCACACACAGTAGCACAGTCATTGTCTTTTCTTTGCTAGAGAGGCAAAAACTTTTTTTCTGATGGAGGTTTCCTATTATAAGAGCGAGCGAGAGAGAGCACGTGGGGGGGATGGTGGTACGTGTCACTGGGCAGCATGTGTCATTATTAGTGTCTTTCTCAGAAATCTATGCTTTAATTCCAGTCTGCTTCAGTTTGCTCTCTGTGGCCTCAGTGTCAGGAAGCTCACTCAGCCCCTGCCCTGTCATACTATCGCCATGGGTCAACAAGAGATGGGTGGGAGACTTGTCGCTGATATGGGTGCAACTAATTTTCCATGAATATGGCATAAATAAGCAGAGTGAAATGCCTGGAAAACAGCTGTTGAGATGAATAATGGAACATTTGGTACACATACACCTGTATCGGAGGATGTCCCCTATAACTGGACTGAACTGTAAATTATGCAACCATGTAAATATTCATGAGTTAACCTAATTACTAAAACTTTGAGAGAATTTTAGGTTTAGCCCTCGTATAACGCAGCACACAATAACAAAAAAATCAGTCCCCAAAAGTTTCTAGCATCTGCTGGGTGAATGAAGCCCCAGGCTGCATACAATGTGCAATGTGCTAAATAGGGCACACCTGTTTATAAAGTTATGAGTTTTACCTGTATTTTGAATTACACATTGCGTTGTGTTGTGTTTTAGGTTTAACGTAAATTTCCGTACCGAATAATGACCTGGCAGAAATTTTCTACAGTGTGGAGTTATCTTGCAAAATTCAGCATGAGCTGTACGACAACAGCTGAATGGTAATGTCATGTTCTTATGAGGCTTGATGGTAATGGGAAAGCAGTGCAGAATTTAGGATTAAAAAAAAGAACGTACGTACAAGATCTGGCAAAGCCATTTCAAGTTTCAAAGGAGAATGATACGCAGTTTTACCAACCCAGGCAGTGTCTGAAAAACTATACGTTTGACTTTAAAGCTTCCGTTAAAAAGGTCAAATGCGTGGATACCCAAAGTTTTAATTCCATGTTCCGTCTGCTCTGTTTCACAGCATCCTGTTAAAAGTAATAAGACCAAATATTTAGCTCTGGCTCAAAAATCTTATAGCGCTATATATCAGTTATAAAACCAGATGATACCTGGACAATTTTTACACTTGACAGTAAATGACAGCCTCATAAAAGAGGACATTGAGAACATTTTTGCACCTTAAATAGGTACATCTGTGGAATTTCATTGCGCTTCCTTCAATCAGACATGAGGAAACTGAAACTCAACACTGTCAAGAATGTCAGTAATTTTAAAGGTAAACTATGTAACTTTTTGTTTAAAATGAACTAAATTTAAATAATGAGTCGATACATCTACATTTATTCCAAAATGTGTTTTTGTCTTACCCTGATTCACTATAGTAAGCCTGTTATTAGCAAGTGTTTATGTTTTAGACCTGTCGGGATGGTTTTCGCATACGTCACTGTCATATCCGTAAATAGATAAAAATTCCCTAGGCTGCTTTGTGTATATATGGTTTTGTGTATACTTTGTGTATATATTCATATATGGTGTGGGAGTGGCATAGGATAGTTGTCACAATTAACGGGAAAGGTTTGCTAAATCTTCAACCACCGGGGAATCACCCGCTTTCAAAAAACACAGAACAGATGTAAGGTATTTTATTGAACAGATAAATTGCCATATATACTGTAGCTCTCAAACATATTAAAGCATTATCTATAGGGAAGGGTCATTTCATTATGCTTGTTGTAGCGCTGTGCTGGAATTTACCATGTCTTTTGCTACTGTAATGTCTTCAGGAAGTCAGCTTGAGTCATCCTTTCCATCTAAACTGGTTATATCTCTTAAGCCTAGATGGGAATGTTTTATGAGCAGTAGGATAATCTCCATCTTTTTTGTAGTTATGAGAAAGAACCATATTCACCAGCACAGTCATGCAGAGCCGAAGCACAACCAAAACAATGTTCTTCCACAAAATACATGCAGTTTCGGTTTTTTAAGGGCTAGAGGGCTAAAAGTTACATAATGTACCTTTAATTTAACAAAAATTGTGTGTGTGTATGTATATGGCTATATATATATATATATGACTAGTTATTGTTATTTTTTTAAATAAAATGTTTTTAAATAAAATGGTCATTTAAAAAAAAAAGTTCTTATCATATATGCTAACATTTTATTAAATTATATAGCCTATATCAATAGCGAGCAGTGACTTTTTGAACCAAGTATGCTGTAACAGACACACTGACTCACTGATAGACAAACATACGGATAGATAGACAGATAGACAGACAGACAGACAGACAGGCAGATAGATGACAGGCAGATAAATAGAGCTCCTGTTTAGGACGGAATTAGCCCTGATGGACAGGAGATAGACCTGGCACATACAGACATGACCTTGATGGGACAATCACACAGTGTGAAGCAGAGTTCAGGCCTTCAACAGCTGGTCTCTGGTAGGCATTCTGGACCTGGCACAGGAGTTAAAACCGAACAAATGTTTTCCTGGTCATTCACATTTATAAACTGCAGCTTTTAGATGTGGGATAGAATAGAACCGGTAAAGCAGAAATGATTTTGATTGGAATTTTCAAGTCCCTGATCTTGAGAGGCTGGGAAGTGTTTTAGCCGGTCAAAATTTTCCAGCAAAAACAAGGCATGTCTGATTTTAATTTAATCTCGAGTCTTTTTTTGCGGCTGCCACAACATTCTTTCAGTAGTTCAAGAGAACTTGAGAACTGTTGTGATGTCCCTCAAAGTCCACTGACCTGCGGGCTGGAACGAATGACCTGAAACGCCATTTATCTGTCCATACATCTTCAGATCTAGATGGGGTCATCTCCTCACTGAGTCATCTCTCCCATCTCCTGGGTCACTGGGGTAATGTTGGTGAAGAGACGATGAAGTTGTATTTTTTTTTTATCCATCTGTCCCACTATAATACTCCTGACTGAAATAGATCTGTGTTGTAGGAAGAATTTAGCCAGCGATGGGCAGCTGCGATATTATAGCTCAAGTGTTAATCCCACATATCTTCATATTCTGATAAAAATAATGGAGATTGTGAAATTCTAAACTTGAACGGACATCCAGGCTTTTCTTTCTTTCTTTCTTTTTTTTTTTTTGTATCAATCAGCTGGTATCGGTTTGTTTATTTTTTACCACTGTCATCCTGAGAGCTTTTGTCTGTTTTTTATCAGGACAGTGGAAATCATCTTTGCTTTTATTTTATCAGTGTTTATTAAGCTTAATCATAGTTCCGACCTCTAGACAAGGCTGAATGAGGACTCAAATAGCACAGAGGTCTTCATTTAACCATATACCCATCCTCTTTACAACAATTCACAAATGTTTACTTACAATGGGGTTCATATTAGCTCAAAATGAGAACAAATGACGAATTTTTTGCAATAAATAAAAAAGCATCTCTTCCTGGAACATTTTTGTTGTAAACAGAAAAATATTATATTTAAGGTTCTATAATGCCTTAAAAGGGTCCATTTATCATTTTTACGAGGTCTTGGTTTTGTTTTTGGGGTGTAGGCCTACTAGTTTCCATGCTTGATTGTTAAAAAAAATCTTTATTTTTCACATATTTTACATTATTACAGCTCCTCTCTCCCCAGACTGGTTGAACGTGTCGTTTTCGACGAAGCCCCTCCTTCCGAAATGTGCTGTGATTGGTTAGCTGGCCCAGTGTGTTGTAATTGGCAGCGCCCAGCGTGTTCGGGAAATAACCGCGAGCTCTACTCAGATGTAAATATTAAAGATGGCGTCAATTTCATTCAAACCATTTCGAGCCGATTCAGACCCTGACAATGTTAACGAACAAGAGGTGCTGAAGCATGGATTTCACAGGACGTTTCAAAGTGGTATGTTTTTATTTGTGTCATTTTCTTACAGATAGGATGTTATCCACCATTTAATCATATTTGTCGGAAAACTATGTTAATACAAACAGTAATCGATCACAAAATGGATAATTTTCCTAAGGGGCGGTGAACAGTCTTACAAAAACAATAGCTTACAAAAGCTCAAGTAAACACTACATCAATAATTTAATGTTAGTTAGCAGGCTAGCGGAGACAAAGCTTTGCCCTTCCTTTACATCATAGCTTAGTAACTACATTAAACTTATGACTGGAACTGTTAATAGAAAAACACAACTACAAATAATAAGACATACTTACAAGTTGTGATCCATAAACAACAGATTGTCCTGACAAAATGGAAATGGCTACGTCTTTCAGGACAAGCTTTTGTGTGTATAGCCTGCATTGTACTCTCTTCTGGAAGCTGTTCTCCGTAAAATGTGTAGCGCACAGACCAACGTTGAGGTTATAATGTTCAGGGAATTTTTTTTTACCTCTCTAAGTTCATCGGCCTTAGGACAAACTTTTTCTGGGATGTAAAGAACAGTGACAACAATTTTTCCTCTTCTCTAAAGCTGCCCAACATGGCCTCACCCCCTGTGTTGTGTGTTCCCGGGAGCGGGATTTATGTAAATTTTAGGGTTTGTGATGTCACCAACCCGGGAAGAAGCTCCTTGTAGTCCCCAGTAGTCCTTAAAAAGCTATTTCTGTACAAGAAAATATCTCCCTTTGCATTGAACTTTGAGCGTCATAACTTTGCAGATGTTGTTTATGCTCAAACAGCAACATTACACACTAACTAAAGTTAAAAACCCTTTTAATTAATTTTAATTAATTTACTCGCCTTAACGTTGTTCCAAACCGGCAAGACTTTTTTCTCCAGTGGAACACAAAAAATATATATTTTTGATTCCATACAATGAAAGTCATTTAATTTTTGTCCACACAATGAACGTTGGTTTAAGTCTAGTTCTTTGGACCCCACTGACATAAATTGTAAAGATAAAAACAGCTGAAACATTCTTCGAAATATCTGTTTAAGATGTGCAAACTAATATAGGAGGCAGCCTGAATTCTTTATGCAAGTACTACACAAGCTTGATTTCATGCATCCCAAAATTAATTTACTCAAGATATCCATGTCTTTCTTTCTTCAGTCATATAGAAATTAAGGTTTTTGATGAAAACATTCCAGGATTTTTCAACACAGAATGGACATGGATATCTTGGATGACATCGGGGTGAGCAAATTATCAGCAACATTTATTTTGAAAGTGAACTAATCCTTTAATATATAAATGTTGTGTAAAGTATGTTTAGGGCCTTTAGGGCTTTACCTTTTTTTCCAAGAAACGTGTCTGTCATTCAGTTCAAATATTTAAGCTAAGTGTTAAACCAGAGCAGCAATAAAAATGTTTGACATCCTTCCCCAAAAAGCAGAATAAACCCTTTTGTCATGTATCTCTCCTCATCCTGATCTAGTAAAGCTAGAGGTAATAATTATTTTGTCATGACCATTTTGGTCCTGTGGTCTAAGGCTTGTGTTTTTGAAACTGCAGTACGGTCCTGAGTCACTCAGAGTGACAAACTATGTGATGATCTGCAGCTCCACTCTCCATCTCCTCCCATGTGCACAGTCCCATCTAACGACAGGCAATCAGGAAGAACCATCATCATCATCATTATCCAGCTAGATCCCTGCGCTAATTTAATCCAGCCACCCTCCAGTCTTATTTTAGAACATGACACAACCCCCTTCCTACTCAACTGGTAAGATTACATGTTGCTAATTGAATTTCTTTCCTTTATTTTTACCAGGTTTGTTTCCTATTATAGCTGTATAATGGAAAAAATACAACAGCGGAACATAAAAAAATAACATATCCACAATAATGTGCAAACAGATGTTAAGTGTTTTGTAAGCACATCTGCCTTAGTGACTAAGCTGCACGTTTGAAATGTGTCATGTGTGGCTCAATTCCCAGCATGCACTGCTGTATGACTGTAAAAACGCACGAGCAGTTATTAGATTATGTGTGAGTGTTTGCAAGAACACAACATTAATCAACATGTTTTCGAAAGCCTTGTTGCCAAGGAAAAAGAAAAAAAAAGAAGATAATTCTGCCAGCATCAAAAGAACATCACTTTTGGGAAAAAGCTCATCCTACGCATTTATTAACACAGTGCAGACACAAAAATGCAAGGTTCTTATTCTGTCCTTGGAAACACAGGATTAGGAAAACCACCTGTTGTACTCATAAATAGGGTTGCTAAAATGTTTGAGTGCGCACTTATACAGAGTTGACATTACGCAGCATTAAGTGTGATCGGATTTAATTTGTTTCTCACATCACAGACATGGCCGACACTAATGTATGGATGGATGCGAAGTGAATGAAAGAAATTTCAACCAACCTGTTGCGCTCTATCTCCTCCTCGTCTGTGGTAAGTATGTGAGATCTCGACTTATCTCTGACTATGTCAGATAGCGTTCATGCCAACTGGGCTTTTCCTGAGGTTAGTAATGGGTGTGAATACAGCATCTTGCTGAGTTGTCACATTAACACAGGTAATTTATGCTAATTTGCTAATTGCACTGCACATTTTAAGCACAAAAAGAACTTTTTTTTTTAGAAAAAGGTGTTTATTCTGCTTAGGAGAAGTCTTGACCAATGTTAAAATTTAAAGGGATATCATACTCGCCCTCATGTCGTTTCAAACCTGTATGACTTTTTTCTTCAGTATAGAACATAAAATATATTTATCTAGGGCTGTCAGGAGATCACTTTTTTTAATCTAATTAATTACATGATGTGCTGATTAATTAATAAACAAAAAATACCCCAAAAGATTATTTAAAGTTATTATTGTGTTAAATGAGAAACGCAACAAATAGACATTCCAAAAAGTAGCTTTAAAATGAAATATTTTATTTAATTCAATATAAACTTTTAAGCAACAACTCAGCTAAGATATGGCATGAATGCATTTGCACTGCAATTACAAATTAAATAATACCATGAGATTAACGGGTTTTAAATGGGTATTAAAGAAACAGTCTACCCAAAAGTGAAAATTTTCACTCTCATGTAGTTTAAAACCTGTATGACTTTCTTTCTTCTGTGGAACATAAAAGAAGATAATTTGAGAAATGTCTTAGTATTTTTCAGTTTGGTTTACCAACATAGTTACCATTGAATCATTGGTTCAAAACGCGGATTCATTCAGAAACGAAACTTGACGCACAACAGTTCTGCTCTGGCTTTATAGGTCATATTTTCATTGGCAAAATTGAGCAAAAAAAGACAATATTGTGATAAATATAACATGATATTAACCTCTTTATTGTTGTATAAAATCAATATCCCATTTGCACTCCAGCATTTCGGAACAAAAACAGTACTCATGTGATATTGCACATAATGCTCATGTGATATTGCTTAACTATATGATATGATATAAATATGATACAAAATCTTGAATTTTAGGGCCCTTCTAACAGCATTCTATTGGCTCCATCACACAGTGAGTTGTTGCCTTGCATCATGTTCGTCAGCAATCAACTTTATTAAATGTAAGATGGTCTGGGCCAAGGTTAAATGCATTAATCGTTATAACGTGTTATTTTTTGCCCATAACTTATTGGTTAAATTAATGCGTTAATGCGTAAGGTAAACTATGCCTTTAATTGCAGTATGTGAAAAGTAATCAAATGGAGTAATCTAAAAAAGATGGTAAAATACTCTTAAATTTTTCTCTTTGAAGCAATAACTGGCATCTAGTCTGTGTCGTGTCTATGGTGTGTAAACTAGTGGCCAGACCCCCGACAGCTGGGATCGCAGAGCCAACAGTGTGGGTGGATCACGTCAAACAGAGGGGGTCATGATGGGTCAGGAATTTCATGAACAATAGGAAGAGCTTATTCTGTCTGCGGGAGCCTGGCATGCTTTTGATCAAAATGTAAAATGAGGATGTGTTTAGTGCAACAACTGTTTGGTTGCACAGGTAGCAGACTGTTATTTTTACATGGCTGTTGATTAGCTTCTGACACCATGACTTGGTTTATTTTCTTTTTTGTAAGAATGAGAAAAAATGTGCATTTTAGTAGTATTTTTGTGATTTGCAACCATTAGAAATTCTCTCATGATGACTCATGAGAAAAAGAAAGTAAGTCAGTATTGTGAAAAAGAAAGTATGTGATGCAGATGAATCCGATCTCTGGGACGGATCTGAAAAAGATGCGCGGCAGCTATCAGCTCAATCACATGCGCTAGAGTTGTTCTTTTCTTTTACATGGCTCACTGCTCGCAGACTAAATGTTTCAAATGAAAACAGATTCATCAGCAACGAGGGACTGGTATTCATCCTGCCCAGGACCTGACTTATAAAACAAATGTTGACTAAAAAAAAACCTGTAAATTGGATTAAGGTGTCATATCATGTAATCTTATATGGCACCATAACATTTTTTGTGCTCAAAAAGTCAAGGTGTAATAAAGAAAAATTCTTGACAAAAAAGTTTAGCATAATTGTATCATATATATATATATATATATATATTATAAGTTAATACATTTTAAATAGAAATGTTATGGTACAATTTTGAACAAAAACAAAAACTCATATAACTGGTTTATGATGAGAAACATTTACAGTAATTATGCAACCAAACTACATTCTCTGAGGCACAAGAAGGATAAATGACACAAGCTATCCTAATGCAAATCCTTTGCTCTTCATTATATTTCATTAGCGCTAAAAATCCAACAGTTTTAGACAGTAAGTGAAATGGATTCAGAGAAATATTGAATTGTCCAGTGAGTCAGTTTTATTCCAATTCAAATGACTTTGTGTCATAATTATGATTTCTGGACTCACAGGAATTTCCCAGGAACACGTGAATTAGAAGAAACGTCACGAAAGACTGCATTTCTGAGATCTTCTAAAAGACTTTTGTAATGCATGCATGACCATTCTTGTTGCTTTACCTGAGGCAATAAATGGAATGCCAGTGAATGTTAGTAAAATGAAAGAATCTCTTTGCAGGGGCTGTACAACCGAGCCCCGCACATGACATGCAGACAAAAATACATATATTGTGGCCACAAATTAAGAATTCATTCCCACGAATTAAGAATTTGTTCTCTCATTTTAGCAATCATGGCCACGTTGAACTAATTAGTTCCCTTTTTTGATTGAACTAAAACAAGGAACGAATTAGTACAACGTGGCCACGGTTTTGTGAAGGGAACTAATTATTATATTGTTCACATGATTTACTTAAAACGAGGGAACGAATTAGCAAAGACGTATTAGTAAGTCGTGGGAACGAATCGCGATATGCATATGTTTTTCCTGCATGCCATGTGTGGGGCTCCATACTTTCCCTATCAGTTTGCTGACAAGTTTCTTATTTACGAGGAGGAGAAGTTAAGCCGTTCCCAAAGTACGCTGAGCTGCATTTCAGCAAACCCTAAACTGACCTGAATTTAAACACTGACCCCCAGAGGTCCCGCCGACCTCATTTACAGCACATTAGCATGTGTGAATTTCGATGCGATTGTTTTGGTTGCATACCGTGATGTTTGTCTATAGGGCTGCACGGTTGTGAATGCGTGTCTGTTCATAATCCTAGGTGTGTATGTGTCAGTCAGTGTGAGAATGTATCACTTCTTTCTCACATGCGTTGGCAGAGTCCGATCTGAGCTCCATTTTACATTCTTGGCATCTCTCAGCAGACACTATAATTTGCGGCACGCACGCTCTCTCTTGGTCTCTCTCTCTTTCTCTCTCTCTCTCTCTATGGTTTGATATCAACCAGGATTACCCACAACGCATCTGATACTTTTATCAACGGTGACAACAGTCACTTAGGCCACAACAGGTGCCACTCGGTATTAAAACCGATACCTTGGATAACTTGGATAATGTCAAGGACACGCAGGTTTCTCTGTCTATGAGAGAAGCCATTCTGGAAGGATTTTGGGAAATGTACTTGTCCTTCCAATGCTAGCCATCTAGAGCTAACACAAAGCTGACAAACTGATCCCCACTGACAGTAAACAACACGTAGGTCAGGCTGCCTTTGTGTGACTACATTAGAAGTTAATAAATCTCTCCCACCCGACTCCTATCATTTTGGTCAAGACAGATGTAATCCTGTTAGTCCAGTCTGTAACTGTCTTGATGTAAAGATATAATTCTGGTTTCGAATCTGTTTAAAAGAATGTAAAGTGTGTGAGTTTCCCCTGTTGCTGAGGGTGAGAGTTCAGTCGCTAGTGTAAAAATAACACAGTTGCATTGATACTACGTGAAGCGAGAAACATCCGCAGCTCTGACTGTTAAATAAACTAAAATGGGTTACAAAAAGGTGCATCAAAACAATTTTAGTTGTCTTAATAACTTTAATCAGGAGAAAACACACGTTCATTGACTGTTTACATGCACTTTTACAGAAAAGCATGAAATGCATGATTGCAAGAATGTTTATTCAGATTTAGATTGAAATCAATTAATCGCGATTAATCACATAAAAGTTCTTAAAAGTTTGTGTTTATATAATGTGTGTGTGTGTGTGTGTGTGTGTATATATATATAGAGAGAGAGAGAGAGAGAGAGAGAGAGAGAGCGAGCACTAACAGGTACATTAACAGGTATTTAACAGTGTTTGAACTTAAAATATTTTTTAATTGTACTGTTTTTATGGTATTGTTTATGATATTATATAATTTATCAAAATAATGCTTTAATTTAATTGCAAAAAAAAATTAAACTATAGAATTTAGGCAACTAAAATAAATTAATAAATGTTTTTTAACATTATATTTGTCAGCCAAATATATATGCATTGAGTGATTTGTAGAGAAGTATCAATACAAAATCAGTTTGATTAGTCACAGTTGATGTTTTAATGTTTGAAGAAACTTATCGACAGTTTTAGGCCATTCAAGGAGAAATGGACTGTTTTATTAAAAGGACAATGTGTAGGTTTTTAGGTATTTTATTATCTAAAATCAATATTTTTATTCATAAATATGTCCTAAATGGTGTTCAAATACCTCTGCTAATTATCTGACTTATCCTCATAAACGAAGAATTTATTATCTTTATATACATGGGACGGGTAGGTCCACGGAGGCTTCCACGTAGTTCCGCCATCTTGAAAAACTATAATATCAGAGAGGGACAAAAAGTACTAGGCCAACGCGTTTCCACAACGCGTTTTCGTTCAGAGCCAGCGTCACGTGACTGAAACCAGCAGAAGCGGAGGAGCAGAGCAGAGAGAGACGCTTGTCACTGCCCCGGCAAGTTTAAAAGGCTGCACTGTACGGTTATTTATAATGGAGGAGTCCATACATATGCTGAGTCACAGGATAAGGAGTCCTCGTCGACGAAAAAGTCCAACATAGACCGTAAAAGAAAATGTGACCGGAGATTACAAAAAACAAGGGTTAATGTTGGGATTGCTAATGCAGGAGAAAGCTTTCAAAAGAGATGCTGAAGTTGTCTGCTTTCTTCTGGACAGGTAAGTCAATGTTACGGTCTTAATTACAAGCTTTTTTTCATTGCTTGGTTGTGTACTTTATTATATAGACAGTAGAACATTTATAGTTCAAAGTTAAACAGGCTCTTTGATGAATAGCAGCTATTGAGTAAAGTAGAGAAGGCCCTAAAAACAAGGTTGTAAGTTTTGTTTGTTCAAAACTGTAACATTCGTTTGTTCGTTGTGTCAAGTTACACAACGAACTCGATGAAGTGCTATTATAAGACATCCTGTCATAGCTTTTTGGTACATAACGGCTACCGCAGATGCAACACGCATTTGAAAAAGCGAGGCGCTGGAGAGCATTATTTGTTTGAAGGCAAAATACAATTTCACCGCTAGATGGGAGAAATTCCGACACAATGTCCCTTTAAATGTATTCAAACTAGATACATGACCAATGAGTATGTTGGTCAATGTCAATATGTTGATGTGAAAATCCAGTTCATTTGGGTAACAGGAGCTCGGTGCAAAGACACGATATGGGAAGGATGGGGCGTGGAGAGAAAACAACAGCTGTAGCGAGGATGGGATTGTTTTGGAGAGTAAGCTCAGAGTGCCAGGAGTCTGGCAAACATCTCTGATCACACCTTTTGTGTGGCCATCGAACCAGTTTCCTGGTATATCATCCAGCTTTGACACTGCCGGTCTGTTGCAGACATACTTTATATGACAGCTCCGAAACATGGAAACATTCGCAACACAAACAACCGTGGGTGTAGCTTGAGGTCCTTAATGAAATGAACAAATACGTATCTTTCATTGTTCGCATAACAGTCACTATTCAAAGCACTCCATCGTCAGATGAGCATTTACTAAAATGTCAACAATTTGCATTTCAATGAGATTGCTTGTTAGCAGCATAGCAACAAAGTTTCCACTGAGAAGCTTGAATTATGAACTTGACACGTGTATTCATGTTCAGATGCACTCCCATTTGTGCACGTCTTTGTTACTGTGGAAAGCACGCCGATAATATCGGAGCACCAACAACTGTTCTGCCAGCTAATTTGGAGTTCCTTAGAGACTGACTTAGCCACCGGAGAGAGGGAGTGAAAGCGAGAAAGGTGATACTGGTTAAAGAGACACAAAGGAAGATAAAGCTGATGTTCAATTACTGAAAGAGAGAGAGGTAAATTTACAGATATAGAATACAGAAAGAATAGAGGACGATATTACACAGATTATATATATGATGTATATACAGATTTGGGGTGCAGTAAGAATAATTGACAAAGGCTTCTGGATAATAAATACATGAATAAAAGAATAGGTCATCTTTAAATATCTGATAAGCCCAGAGTAAAGCCTGAGGTTTGTAATTACATACGAGCAAGAGAACAGGCCTGCACATGTTTTATTCACTTCTTTGATATGATCTATATATATATTACAGGTCACATTTTCAGATTCATTCTAATCTAAAAGCCTTACAGTCAATATTGAAATTGTTTATGGAACTTTAATTTTCATTTTAAAAATGTGTGTGTGTGTGTGTGTGGGGGGGGTTATATAAATGTAAATATATACTATTTATAGTTTTTAAGTATACATCCATAATATTTAAGTATTCATCCTATTTAAGTATACATCCATAATAATTTATTACATTTTATTCATTTTTACCCCCCCCCCCCCCAAAAAAATATATATATATAATATCACTCAAATACAAATAATATCTCATGTTGTACTCTAACACGTGCGTTGATCATTTGAAACTCATGATAGAGGCGTATGAATTATAAAAATGTTCTTTCTATTCTTCAGCTGTGTGTGTGAGACCATTTTGTAGGTGTAAATGAGAGACACAGGCCACCTCTGGACCACCTCTTAGATGTCAGTGAATCATCATCTGAACTTGTCGTCATTGGCTCCGTGTAAAAGTGGCCCTAAATGAACCAAGGCCTCCTCCATTCTCTTCAACCAATTAGCCATCCAATAATAGCATAGCCAGCGCCACGGCAACACACGCCACAGTTAGGGTTGAGGAGTGGGAGGGTAAGAACAAGGTGAGGTAAGCAGAAGAAGCAGTCACATGTGAAACTAATATATTAGAAATTTGATGATGCACATTCAGACTTTGCTTAACAGCAATGCTTAACTCGACCAACAATGCAGGATTCTCTATGAAGCTAGACTTTTCTGACGGACAAAGCTTGTAACAAACAGAGTCACACGGACATACAGCATTCACACATGTAAACACACACTTGGTAGATGAGAACAGGAGCATCTTGTACACTTTTGTTAAAGTGTCCCTACTTTACAGGTCTGAGGTAGATTAATGTCGACATGTCAAGCGGTTTTAAGCACTAATGGTTTGGTATGAGTGTTTGCTCCCATCACCTGACCTTCCACTGCTGTTCTCACCATCAGCTCAAACTCCCTTCCATCACACACACACACACACACACACACACACACACACACACACACACACACACACACACACACAGACAGCCATAGCAACCAGTCCCAAGGGGGGTCAGGTAAACACTGTATTCACCAGCACTCAGGAGAGAGAGAGAGAGAGAGAGAGAGAGAGAGAGAGAGAGAGAGAGAGAGAGAGAGAGAGAGAGAGAGAGAGAGAGAGAGAGAGAGAGAGAGAGAGAGAGAGAGAGAGAGAGAGAGAGAGAGAAATTGTGAAGAAAAGTCACGAAAGAGGCGGGCCAGTGAAAGTGGGTTACATAATGCATAATGACACTTTCTGGCTGAGCCATTAGCATATATCAGCTAAAATGCTAGTATTTGACCTGTATACATGTAATGGCTGCTGAAGACATGAAAAATATTTGCATTTTCTTGCAGGTTACTTTTATTCAATATATATATATATATATATATATATATATATATATATATATATATATTTGCATATATATATATATATATGCAAATGCATAATGATCATCCATGTGGAATACTTTTACAGTTATTTTCAAAAACAGAAATGCAAAGGAAATTTTGTGAAAACATTTTTTTGTGAAAATGGACAGCTGTTAATTTAATGGTGGGGTTAAGCGTTGATGCATGGTTCTGTTGTATGTTATGTAATTCAATGTTTAGAGCAAAGCAAAACACACAGGTACCCTTAAAAATATATTGTAATGCGACATGGCCATGTGCTGATGGGTTAAAAGCCTACAGCGTGGCACAGAAATATGAGACCACTATTAAAAATGGTTCTGTTTTGTTTAGCATATTTATAATTAAATATAATATATAATAACATGTATACAGCGCTGGGTGGATTACTCACAAATTGTATTCTATTGCTCAATACAAATTACATGATGTAATCTATTACATTATACATTTCAGGTAATGTAATCTAACTGAGTGCTTTTTGAATGAATTTTGACCTAACGATTTGATTTGAGTAGTATAATCTTGTACAATATTGGGAAAAAAAATAAATACAAAATGACTTGTCTGACTAGTGGCCGGTCTGTACTATACTGTACTATACCGACTTTCTATACATGCATATATAATAAATATGTTTTTTGGGGTTTTTTTTTTAGAAAAGATAAAACAGAATAATTAGGGAGACTCAATGAATTCTGGATATCTTACTCATTTTGTGAATATTAAGTAATAATGTAATAAAAAAGGTAACTGCAGTCTGATTATGAGTATTTTTAAAATGGAATATAATCTGATTAAAATGATTTCATTTCTGGAATCTGATTACGTAATAGAGATTACATTTGATCAGTTACTACCCAGCACTAATCAGACGACAGGTACTTTTTTTATTGATTGCATGATTACATGTTATTCTCAATGAAAATAAATTATTCATAAATAATTGATTCTCTCTACTACTTTTTTTATCTTCTAAATTTTCCATCCTAAAAGCCTACTGCTGGTCACAGCCACTAGTCATGTGACTATCACTGAAAATTGAGACCCACACAGCATTTGATCAAAAATGGTATTTAATTTGATATATTTTACACACACATCTAGGTGAGAATCTATTTATTTCTAATGTTTTGCTTAAAAAAAACATTTCGGTGAATGTGTTCTAAATCATTTGTACCCCACTACATGTAAGACTGGAAGTGATTAGAGCACCAGTCTGAACTGGATTAAGGCTATTGCATTGTAAGTAATCATATTTGTAAAATGACAAGGCAGTTCTGCTCATATTAACAGCTCACTTGAATTTTCCATCAAATTGATATCACAGTACATGGCACTGCTATATTAATTTCCTGTTAAGTACCATTAGATAAAACAACCTTAAGTAAATGTTTGCACTGCTGGTCATTGTGAGAAGTGCAGCAAATGGATTACATTTATTGATACCCGACACCATGGTCTGTTACTGCAGTATATCATGTTTCAGAGGAGACAATCACACCGGTGAATAAAAATGTGGTTCTAAAACTGGGAGGCTAAAGTAAATGGGGATTAAATATATTGCACTGATACCAGCTCAGCAAACTATGAGATTCATCTTATTTACACAAGCCTCTGTTGATAAATGAAAGTGCTTTTTCCATGGAGAACAGACCAACACACCCACTAAGTTAATGCCATCTGTAAATGTAATGTAAACTTCATTGGCTCAGACTGTGTATAGAGAATCCCATTAGATAAGAGCAGTGCTCGAGATGCTAAAGGTTGCTTTTCCACATCTAATCAGCAAGCAGGTAACAGGAGAGGCCAAAGAACACGGAGCTTCCCTGTGATAGTGTGTGTGTCCGTCTTTCTCTGCTGAAATACACTACCAAGTCCCCTACTTGTGCTATCATGCGGAACAGCTTCCTGGGTCCCTGCAATACATGATCGATGTGTGCGTGTGTAAGGAGGGTGTAGGATTCGAACGCTGACGTGAAAGGGAAATTGAGAGAAGACTTAGTTTCATCACAGCAATCAGTCTCAAATGTTCTTACATCCTTACTTACTTATGCTAGGATGAATTACTTCTATTCAAGCTGTAAAATATTATCTTATATTTACACTGTAAAAAACTGTATGATCAATAAGTTATGACAACATATGTTTTCAGATTGCTTTAACTCATCTTTTTTATGTTATACAAGATTCAACTCATTTTTAAAGTCAGTATAATGTAATTTAAGTTGAAATGACTTAAGTGAAACTGAAAATATTAGTTTTTTTTTTTCATTTAAACCATTTAATCAGTAAGTTTTATTATTTTGAAGAAAAAAACGTTTTTCAAAAGTATTGATATAAAACAAAGAAATCCTGCACTATTTTAAACTCACTAATCAAATAAGCAAATTTGTGACTCACTCAAATCGTTATGCTAATAATAATATAATTTCTACAAAAGAATGAAGCATTTTCCTTTTAATCTTTTGGAAACTTTTGGACCCCACTGTATAAATTATATATGAAGAGTTCAGATGCAAAAGCCTCTAAGTGCCATCTGAAATTTTATTCTAGAATGATCATTTTTATCAAGCTTGTATATTTATGTTCAGAAATTTCACTTACATGGCAATGAAAATTACCTATGAATTGTCATTTAAGTGAAATTACTGACCTTAAATATACAAGCTTGATAAAAATGATCATTCTAGAAGAAAATTTCAGATGGCACTTAGAGGCTTTTGCATCTGAACTCTTCATATACATAAAAAAAACTAAAAAAAAAAACTGGACGATTATTCATTAAAAGATTGCGATCTCAATTCAAACACCCATGCGATATTATTTATAAATGACAACAATTTGCCTGTCTATTAAACATTTGAACAATAAAATCTGCGTCTGCGCTGCTGCTGACCCAGAGAGAGCAGTTGTCATGAATAGGTATGAAACAGCTTTAGTCTTTTCAACCACACATTATTATTATTATTTCTGCGTTACAAATATTCTTTTTATCACAGAAGTACTGGCATAAAAGTTTATAGTTCGGATTTAAACACTGATGTCTACGGTAGCGATCAAAATAGAGCAAATCACCTTTTGAAAGCAACTTGGCGCTTCAACGGTTATATCAATTACATTGTTACTGTATTTGACATTGAATCATTCATTCAAGAAATTCGTTCAAAAACGCAGATTCATCCAGTAATGAAACAAGCAAAGTATTTATGAGTGAGTCATTGAATCATTCACGATTTTTAAATAATTCAGATTCATTAAACATTTTAAACAGGCTGACATTTTGTCAAAACCTCCGGTAAATTAGGTTATTTTGTTTAGAATCGTGGGAGAATCGTTATCTCTGTTTGAAACTATAAACTCGAGATCCTCAATTTATCCAGAATTGAGTCAATAACTCTCATTAGAGCATTAGTAAACTTAGTAGAATAAGTTGACATGTACTTGCAAAAGATACTTATAATCAGTAGAATGGCTGTTGGGGGAACATCAAAATAAAGTGTTAGCAGATATTAAGCAGACAAGATATCTTAGATTTTTCCCACCTCTCAATTTAAAACACCAGCCCTTGAAATATTAATGCTAATTTGCTAGCTGCTATTTTAAATATTCTTTTCATTTTAAATGAATTTTTCTCGCTCCTCAATTTCCAAGAACGTCACTCACTTCTGCTAAAGCCAGTGCAGTTTTTTATCCGGCTACTTTGCAGTCACTGTCTATTGCTTTGTTCTTTGTAGGCTACCCTATTTTCCTTTCCAGTCTCACAAAATGTCTGACAGAAAACCGCATAGCTTAGTAAGCAATCCCCTTACGTTCTCCGCAAGAAAAACAAGAGCAGCGTAGTTCTGGAGAGCATCTCATTAAGTGCTGTGCCCACACAAGAGCGAATCCCATTAGATAAGAGCTGAGAGGTGCTCTTGCTCTGGTCTCCATGACAGTGGCAGTGCTAACTGTTAGATGTTAGAGTGTCCAGCTAATGGAAGTTAATGAGACATTAAAACAAGCTGACAGTATACGCTTCCGTGCAGCCATGGCAGAGTCCGTGTGAAGGGTCGGGGAGAAAACCAGCTGAAGATGAGTTTTAACAGGCTTGGTTTTTTTATTAAATCACAACAGCTTAATTGTTCTTGATATCACTTGCTATAAAGCACAATTCCAGTCATGCCAGATCACCGCCAATATTAGCATCTGAGGGACCGAGGACTACATTTACCACATTAATAATGGCAAGGCCCACATGGAAAATACAAAATTAAATTACCTCTTGTCTCAAAGCACACAAACTTACAATAATAATGAACGTAAACAACTTACAGAGCTCTATTTGTACAGTAGTTGACAAGTTACTTGTAGTTAGTAGAATGTCTAATGTGCACCATTGAAATAAAGTGTAACCGATGATCTTCACTCTACAAATTCTCACTTTGACATTTGAAATGACAGTCAGAATTTTGGAATCTAATGAAAATTGGCCTTCATGGTTAATGTAGATAGGAGAATATGGACCTCATACTCGAGGAGGAGTTCATACTCAGTTTTAATCAGAGGCCCAAAAATATGAAAATTCTGTCAATAGTGGGGAAAGAGTTAAAACGATTATTCTAAGTTTCTTCAGTCAAATAAGTGTTCATCTTGAAATATTACTAACGACATAAAAGTCATTCTTGTGTTTTGCACAGTACCACAACCTGAATGGGGATGTTTTTATAATTGCACTAAATGCCATTTTACTTCCGTATGAACTGTCAATCAAATGGCAGAAGGAATACAGTAGAAGCACAACAGGTTTTTAAAGCAAAGTTTTGAATCAGTTGAGAAAGGCCTTAAAGTTTTGCATCAAATATGATACAGTATGCTTTATAGGCTTAATATTTAAAGATTCGTTCTTAATTATATAATCTGAAGGGCTCTCACTAAGCCCACCGGTCACTTCTGCAATTTTTTGTGTTACCGTCCCCTTGTAGTCTGTTTCCTGGAACTTTACGCTTTTATGCTGTGAATTTTAATTTAATTGCACATTTGACCTTCCTCAAAATGAAAACAGGCTTTTTAACAGGTTAAAAGTGTACACAGCAATCGTATTCAAGGCCTATTGCTGAGCAAAGATATTCTAAAACAGGTCTGTGAAAACAACATGTACCCTTGAATTTTCAGTCTGTATCCTAATTATTTCTCTACTGGTAAAGCAGCAAGGTTATTGCACAAAGAGTTCACTAGGACATGTTTTGTGCAGAAAATGGATAACAGATGCTAACCTCCTTCATTGTTCTATCTATGTGAGTTCAGCCTGACCAATGCTTGACCAGAACTGATGGTTACTTATTGGCTGGTAGAGCGTCTTTAGCAAGAATCAGATTTCAGCCACTTTTTTAAGCTAAATGGTCCCAGGACAAAGGTTTGATACTCCCAAAAGAACCCGAGGACCTTCTTCAGACTGTCATTCAACCCTGTCCTCTGGATTGATCTTTTTTTAAGGGTGATTCTAGCCTTAATTTTGAAACAATGCTCTCTTTGGACAATTGGTTTGGAGAACGTCACTGCCTTTCACATTACAGCCTCAGCAGCAGTTTCCGTGCAAAGACATCCTTCTTCACTATATACCCAAATAGGTCCACTGAGGTTTATTTCTGGACACTGAAAGCAGCGAAATCCACAGTAATCAAGAACATAAGCAGACAGATGTCATGTACTTAAGAGCAGGGAGTTTTTGTGGATCACGAACACCATGTGGGAAAACAAGAAGATATTTTGGAGATGTCAGTTTGCTCTTTAACTTTCACTTTCAGTTAGAATTCTTGGAATGCCAGTATTAACCCTTTAACATTCATGTTGTGGGTTTATTGTTAAGATAATCTCTCAATCATTTTCAGATAAAAAATAATAATAAAAAACACAATAGTATTTCCAATGCAATAGAAATGAGTGAATGAATGGATAAATTATTTTTAAGCAGGTATTCTCCACACAATAAGAGTCCCATGACTTCTAAGAATAAATTCATGAATGAGTGAATTAGTGAATGAATGATTTTATGCAAGTATTCTCCAAACAATAACAGCCCCACGACTTTTAAAGGGATAGTTCGCCCAAAAATGATATTTAAGCCATGATTTACTCACCCTCAAGCCGTTCGAGATGTATATGCCAATCTTTTTTCAGACGAACACATTTTCAGTTATTTTAGAAAATGTCTTAGATCTTTCAGTGGTTAGAATGTGAAGCAATGGGGTCCAGCTGCTTCAAGACCGAAAATGTGCACGAATGCTTCACAAAAGTAATCCATCCGGCTCCAGGGGGATAAACGAAGGCCTTCCGAGGGTAATCCGTGCGGTTTTGTCGTAAAAATATACATATTTAAAACTTTCTAAACGAAAATAACTGGCTTCCGGTGGCGGTCGGCGCGCGTTCATGGAGATAGAAGCGTCGTGACGTAGAACGAGCGTGACCGCGCAGCCAGAGAGCAGAGCAAAACAAAACTCTACGTTCGTTCTACGTCACCACGCTTCCTACGCTACGTCCTACGTCATATGCCAGCATCCATCTCCGTGAACGCGCGTCGACCGCGACCGGAAGCCAGTTATTTTCGTTTATAAAGTTTTAAATATGTATATTTTTACAACAAAACCGCACAGATTACCCTCGGAAGGCCTTCGTTTATCTCCCTGGAGCCGGATGGATTACTTTTGTGGAGGATGCATGCTCATTTGCGGACTTCAACGAGCTGGACCCCATAGCCTCACACTATAACCACTGAAAGATCTAAGACATTTTCTAAAATAACTGAAAATGTGTTCGTCTGAAAAAAGATTGACATATGCATCTCGAACGGCTTGAGGGTGAGTAAATCATGGGCTAAATATCATTTTTGGGCGAACTATCCCTTTAAGAATGAATGAATGAATGAGTGAGTGGATTAATTAATTCATTTTATTCTGGTATTCTCCACACAATAACAGTCTTTGACTTTTAGGAATTAATGAATGATTTACATAAGCTATATAAAAGAGGTATATGAAGTCAAATAATTTTTCATAAAAATCATTGACAAAAAATATATTTAAAATGTGTTTATTCCACTGACTAAAGATAGCAATACAGGTTTAGAACACCAATTATGACAGACTTTTTATTTTATTTTTGGGGGTGTCAAATCTCTGAAGATTACCTTAAAATAATATTACATGGAAATGATGGAATATGATATTAGATAGTCAGGTTGCGGAGTATATTCTCCTAAATGGAAAAGGAGTATTATTAAGACAATTAAAGGAAGACCGCACTTTCTCCCCTGAATGACCTTTACATGATAAAAACAACTCCTCTAAAGGGATGAAAGTTTTATTTTTAAAAGCTTGTCTGATGCTGTTTCAGATTTCACCCCAGCTGTCTCCTCTTTCCCGCTCAGCTGGTTAAAATACTTCCCTATCTGGCTTGCATGGAAACTCGGAACCGCACTGAAAACGGGACACACCACGTTTAAAAACAGATATTGTCCCTTTCAAACCCACACACAATCCAATACTCTCTCTCTCTCCTAACAGCTGTCCAACATTGCAGTCAGCAGCTGTCTGAACTGACACACACTTAGCTAAGGTCAACATGGTGTTTTCCTCTTACACACACACAGACACTATAATGGGAAATCCCATGGTGGGACAGACATCAATGACCCTCGTGAAAGCAAAGACACATGTCCTCATGTCCATAGACTTCCCACTCTTTCATTCGCCCGTATTGCTTAAATGCTTAAAACAGATGCCAGTAGATCACAGATCAAACTTACTGATACTTTGTGTTTTATCACAATGCTCACATCCAATCTCTTATTCTAGTCTGACCTGGTCAATCTTTCAAGATTATTTTAGCAATAATATGCAGTTTACTGGTCATTATCCCTTGCAAAACTATAAGATATAGCATATTAACTGACGAATCACATCGACAGAGGTATATTACACCCAGAGTAGTAAAAGACTGGCATTTATGATTTTTGAAGAAATTGTGTATGGTCTCACCACCCATTGGCCACAGGGGGCCTTGAATATTTTTATTATGTTGAACAGCTGTGATCTAAATATAAAGGGCCACATCCTACGTTCAGGAAACAGAGAGAGAGGGAGTTTTGTGTTTGTGTACACATTTCTTGATTCCCTCCAATCGGTTTCCTGAATAGACGCCTTTACCTTGTACATTATCAAATAAAGCACATTTCACTAGGAAACCACATAATTTTTTATTTATTTTTTTACTTTGTAGTTTGGTTGTGACTAGACTGTCAATTTAAAGTGTCCATATATTATAATTACATAAAAATAATGTCAAAATTAATAATTAAAAATAGACAACAGATGAAGTTCCAAATGTAATTAATTTGATTAAATAAAATAATGATCAAATAAAAGTCAGCTTACACATTTTTAGCAAATCAGAAATCTGACATCGGATACATTTTCAGAGAGCAGTGTTTTGGAGAGAATTTGTGTGGATGAAGTTAGCAAAAGTTAGCAATACAGCAAAAATGACTTCCAACACCTTTAAAGCATCTTGGAGAGTAAGTAAGCAGGTAAATTAATACATAAATAAATAAATACATTAAATTGCCTGGTACCAGAAGCTGAAGGCACAAGTCTCTACTCGCATCTGCTTCACCATTCACCGCAACAGAAATTTTAACAGCTCAAGGGCTTCATGGAAACTGTGCCCGTACTAAAGAGTACAGCTGCAGCTAATTCAAATATCATCAGCCATAGGAATAAATCTCCAATAGGCTTCTCACTTCACTGAAGTGGGATATGAAATGTACTTTTATTGCCATAGATATGACGATCAGCTTTCATGTATACATCCATGCATCTAAAACCATTTAATTCAACTGTTCGTTATGAGTTCAAAGTAGTTGCATTGAGGATGAATCATATTTAAATAAGTTTCTAAATGAAGACAGGTGTCTTACAGTAACTGCTGGATAGTGCTTGCCATTTTTGTGCGCAGTATTTGGCCAGCGAATGGACTGCGGGGTGGTCTGTGGGCGTGCGACCGCAAACAACAACAAAAATATAATTCAGGTCTCTTTGTTCAGACCTTCAAAAAGAGTTCCGCTGGCTTTGTTGTTACTGTAGACAAAGAGAAGGTGAGAAGTTGTGGTGACAATGACAGCAGTCAGCCTGCACACACCGAAGAGGATGCTTGATAAACTAGTGACGGAACTGATGTGTGTGTGTGTCCGGCCTGTGCACGGCTGGACGACACACGGGTAAACAGGTTCTCAGTCGGGTCCTTGGTGTTGTAGTGACTCTCACAATAGCAGCTGGTTCCGTGTATTGTTCTGGACGGAGGGAGAAAGCGTCACTGCCGACCGTGTGACATCTCTCTTGGGTTGTCCCCCGCATGACCTAGAGAGACATCACCTTCCCCTCTCACACACCATTAATCTCAATACATCAGATCCTCTGCCAATGCTTCCAATTAGATGCCATTTCCATTTCCATGGCAACTCGATATAAAATACAAAACAAGGAAGGATAGTTGAGGTCATATAGTGTCCCATACTGTCACGTTGCAGCAAGGAGAGTTGAGAGACCTTGTCCACTTAGCGTTGACATTGGCATTTTAACACCCAACCTAAAGGCATAGGGATATGTTCACAACCTGATTGGTCGGCTTTTATTACTTTTTTAACTTTGATAGGTAACATCGCGACTATGAAAAAAAAAAAAAAAAACAGGTACAGTATGCTTGAGCATTCCTTAGGGTTGCATCTTGATGTCATGTCCCGTTTTTTGGTTCGTTTACATTTCTTTGGTCCTTGTTGCGGTCATATCTCATTCGCACCACACCAGAGTTTGTTTGGAAGCGGACAGAGACCCATCTTTACAGCTTTCTCGGTCTGCTTGTTTGGTGCGCACCAAAGTTCAGATGGCAGTGTTCACACTTATTCAAATGAACTGCACAGAGCAGTCACACCAGGGTTTATTTTAATCAAACCAAACATGCCAAGTGTAAACATGCCCTTATTGAACAAAGATAATTCTAACAGGTAAATCAAAGCAAATTGCAATGTAACAGTTTTGTTAAACAAAGACATTAACCGACAACTAGAAACACGGGGCAATATATACCAGAGCAATGAGCAACCAAACAAGACACAGGTGAAGAACATAATCAGTAACCAGAGAAACAACACATGCAAAACAAGGAAATTCAAACTAAAAAGTCCATGAAAACAGAAACTAAACCAAAATGTGACACATATTATAAGCAACATTTACAATTATTTACAATCTAATTTGTGCAAAGAAAATAACATTTCTATCACCATTTATTCACCCTTGACCTGACTGTTTCTTTATATTAATATTGCAATAAAAATTAGAAAGTACAGATATATGAAATACTTTTAATAAGCAAGGATGCATAAATTGCAAAAGTGGCAATAAACACATTTATAATGAAGATTTCTATTTCAAACTTTATCTTCATCAAAGAATAATGGAAAAAATGTATCACGGTTTCCACAAAAATATTACAAAGCACAAGGTTTTTAATTGTTATTAATGAGAAATGTTTCTTAGGCTCCAAATCAGCATATTATAATGATTTCTGAATGTGACACTGAAGACTGGAGTAATGATGCTGAAAATTCAGCTTTGCCGTCACAGGAATGAATTAAATGTAAAAATATTAAAATAGAAATGTTATTTTAAATTGTAATAATAATAATAATAATAATAATGATGATTCACAATATTACTGTTTTAACTGTATTTTTAATTGAAGCATAAGAAATCTCTTTCAAAATCACAAGTCACACACACTTGGCACGTTCTCTACGTGACTTTAACAAGGTACCCAATGCCTGCACTTGATAACTCTCACTTTCCACGAGAGGCATCTTTGCAGCTGTCCAGACCTCCTTAGCTTCTTTTCTCAGGTACAGATCCTGTTTCATCCTCTATAGCAAAAATAGGCAAAAACAACTTGGCTCATAGATAAAGAGCTCTGTATGTGCATGCCGGGGGTCTTGTTACTATACCTCACTTAGAGGCTCAACCCCATCATTAAACCCATAGGACCATTAAAGTAGTCTGATGAGAACAATGAAATATTCGAAGCCCTCTTGCCCTGCGGTTTTAGCAAAGGTCAGCGGCTGTCTATCAGGAACGACTTAATGACAATTGTGTTTACAGGCATATCAGATGTATCCCCTCACCCCAAATCTATCAATGGAAGACTGAGTGAGAAGTTCAGAGCTTTCAGGAGGCTTTAAATCACACATGTTGCTATCCGTGTCTCTCAGGGTAATGGATTATGACCTCATAACTGTAGTAGTGCTGGGAGGTACTGAGCGATTTGGGAATATTACTTTCAGTGGTTGCACATGGATGTAAACCAAATACAGTGTAAACCAAGACAAGCTAACACACGCAGATGACAGAGGTATTCAGGGGAAGTGCCCGTGCTGGCAACATTCAGTTCAGTTGAATGTGTTAAAGGCAAAGTGTGTAATTTCTACTCATAAATAATGTTCATGCAGGTTTTCCAAATACCAACCTTGGCTGCATGCCTAAACAGATAGTATCTCAAACTCATTGGCATTAGTCTATGTTGCTGTGTTTTTGGTCTCCAACTAAATATATACAGTATAGTACCACTTTATGGTAGAATATACCTAAGAATAGTTTACTTACAGCTATATCTTTTTTACATCACCTTTTTAAGCAAGAAAACTAAAATCATTATTGAAAAGAAGACCATGCGCTTTATACTTTTCAATTGTTTTTGGTACTAGATGAGAAATGGTTGTCACAGAGTAGTGTTGCAGCTAATATATTCTTAGAGGTGCATCAAATATAGCAAATCGTGTCAAGCAATTTTTTTTTTTAGAAATACCACTGTAGAAATTGTAATATAAGGTTAACTGAGACAGAGTGAGCAGTATTCGACTGCTCATGTGATTTTAACATCAACAACCATGTGTTTGAGGTAACACTAAAACTTTAAAAACAAGGTAATAGGTTACATTTGCCTCCCAGCTTCAGTCTTTTCTAGTTGAAAATAATCTTTTTGATCCTTTTCAGTCTGGTTTTCGCCCTTTGCATAGTACTGAAACTGCACTAGTTAAGGTACTGAATGATCTGCTTCTCTCTGGTGACTCTGGTTCTCTGTCTATGCTCCTGCTGCTTGACCTCAGCTCTGCCTTCGATACCGTCTCCCAT
The DNA here is from genome assembly GCF_951802725.1 of Rutilus rutilus. NCBI lineage: Eukaryota > Metazoa > Chordata > Actinopteri > Cypriniformes > Leuciscidae > Rutilus > Rutilus rutilus. Next base: position 30,131,901 of record NC_140224.1, on the reverse strand, counting down.
CAACTACTCATTTCGCGCCTTTCGGATGTGGGTATTTCTGGTGCTGCTCTTTCCTGGTTTTCCTCCTATCTCTCTGACAGACTATTCTACATTTCACTTCAGAATTTTCGCTCACCTACTGTCCCCCTGAAGCAAGGTGTCCCTCAGGGATCCGTTCTTGGGCCATTATTATTCATAATCTATATAATACCTCTTGGTCAGATCCTCCGCCGTCATGGTTTTAATTATCATTTTTACGCTGACGACATTCAATTATATACTGCCTGTACATCGACTTTATCTCTCACAACTGACAAAATCTCTGCTTGTGTACATGAAATAAAAGATTGGCTTCATTCAAATTTTCTAAAACTTAACATGGACAAAACTGAGATTATTTTCACTGGACCTCCGTCACTCAATAATAAAATTCCCACCAACTTCACCTGTGAGATCGCTGGCTCTCTTATCAAACCATCTAGTACTATTAAAAATCTTGGTGTAATTTTTGATTCCTCTCTATCTTTTCACTCTCACATTAATTCTATCACTAAATTGGCATTCTTTCATCTACGTCGTATCGCTCAGCTCCGTCCCTTTATCAGTATCTCAGATGCTGAAACTGTCATCCATGCATTTGTCACCTCACGTCTTGATTACTGCAATGCACTTTTCATTGGCCTATCAGCTAGCTCCATTTCCAAATTACAATACATTCAAAACTCTGCTGCCAGACTACTCACCCACACCAAGCGTTCTGCACATATTTCCCCAATTCTGCATGATCTTCACTGGCTTCCTGTGGCTTACCGTATCAAATTCAAAATTCTCCTTCTCACTTTTAAGTCTCTGCACGGCCTGGCGCCCCCCTATCTCTGTAACCTGCTTCTCCCCTACACCCCGACTCGCTCTTTACGATCCGCTGATTCTAGCCTTCTCGTCGTCCCTCGGCATCGCCTTGCTTCAATGGGGGGCAGATCATTCAGTGTTGTTGCGCCCAAAATGTGGAACTCTCTCCCCCGATCACTCTGTTCTGTTAACACTATCTCTGAATTCAAATCCATGCTCAAAACTCACCTATTTTCTGAATGTTATAATTCTTAATTTTCCAATAATTTTTTTTTTTTTTTTTTTTTTTTTCAGTTATATCTGTTTGTATTCTGCTGGTTGCCGCCCCATCTACCAAATTTTTCACTTACTGTACTCAACTGCCTACTGTTGTCCTGTCTGCTGTCTTTGTCAACTGCCTTTATTGTTGTTTGTTTATTGTAAAGCGTCCTTGAGCTCTGGAAAGGCGCTATATAAATAAAACTTATTATTAGATAAAACTAACAAATAATTTTTTTTAGAGCATTTAGAGCATTTTAGAGCTTTTTTTTTAAATGTTTTTGAAAGAATTCTTATTCTCATCAAGGCATCTTTTATTTGATCAAAAACACAGTAAAAACAGTAATATTATGAAATATTATATTCCTGTGATGAATTTTCAACATCTTTACTCCAGTCTTCAGTGTCACATGATCCTTCAGAAATCATTCTAATATACTGACTTGGTGTTCAAGTAATATTTCGTATTATTAATGTTGAAAACCAATATTTTTGTAGACCATGATACATTATTCAGGATTCTTAATATAGAAGGTTCAAAAGCACAGCATTTATTTGAAATTGAATGCCATTAAATGTCTTTACTGTCATTTTTGATCCATTTAATGCATCCTTGGGGTATAAAAAAAAACATGAATTTATTTAAAATACAAATAGTAGTGTATAGGCCTATTAATACATGTTTAATATATCAAGTTGTATACAAAAAAAACCATCAGTTAATGTATTTGTAAAATTAAAATGAACGGTTTCTAACCAGGCATTTAGGCTCTAAGCTAGAAATGTCAGCGACGCTGGCTAAGCACTTCATAAGCGTTCGGCTAAAATGGGACATATTCACGGAATACGATCGCTTGGCCCATAATATGGAAACTACAAAGACACAAACAAATGGAAATGAACATGATCTCATACAAGCATTTCTAACACTCGTTACTCTATTTCAAACTAGGCCTCTCTTCTATCTCTTCACTGTACAGCTTGGGTTTTAGCACATGCCTCAGCAAATTGTGTTGCGTTGTCTTGAGTTACATGGAGCACAAGTCGACGGAAAGAATACGAGATGAAGACATTTGATACAAAAGAGCCGATCGGAAAGAAATCTTGTGATCATGCCAATGGACCTGTGAGCTCCACTGACTAAAGATGTAAAGAAATTTCTTATCCGGTCTGTGTGTGTGTGTGTGTGTGTGTGTGTGTGTGTGTGGAATTCTCATGGCGGGAATAATTTCACACCAACTCCTGGCCTGTCGTTTCTGACTTCCCCCCACCTCTCCCAGTTTCCGCTGAGGTCTTTTTTTAAAAGCTTTTTGCTTCCTAAAAGCACCGCAGACCGCATGGGAAATTCCTCTCCTTTTCCCTCCATACAGGGGCCTAACCACGTCCAGTCAATAAAATGAAATCCTCTCTCTTTTTTTCCTCTCGACACACAGACTTTGTAAACACACTTCTCATTCATTCATTCATTCCACTGCGCACACACATAAAGACCATCTCATTGAAACATAATAAGACACTTTCCTCAAATAGGGTACAAGTTATGGTCACATACATTTTGTACTATTTTAAGCAATAGGCACAAATTTCACGTGGTCTATATAATGGATGAACATTTATCTAACATAGGATTAATCTTTTATAATAGTTGTAAACACACCGAATGCATGTATCACACCATAAAATTGTGATTTTGGCCTGTGCAACCTCTGAACCTAAAGTCTATGCAGCAATTAAAATCATAAAACAACATAATGACGACATTACACCACTATTCATGGTAACTGTTGTCCTTTTTTTCAGCACACAGATACCTGAAGAGGAGGAATGCCCTTGGTACTGGACTGAGCGTTTTTTTTCCCTTTCACACACACCACATAATCTCATGCCCTGCCTTTAACCAATAGGTCACTCATTAGGTTCTTGGTGACTCTCTCACTCGCATTCCCTCCCTTTTTGGGGGGCCATAGATACCCCATCCACCTTTTTCTACATATCGTAACAACTTCTCGATTCGTTGTTCTAGGCTGCCCTATTTGTTAACTTTCTTTCCGATAAAGCACTATTGTTTTGTTGGTGTCAAGATTTCTGACCCATTTGCATTAAGGACAAGCTGTTGTTGTTGTTTTTGGTACTAGATTTTTGTCACAGAGTAGTGTTGCAGTTTGTAATTATCTCTGTAATAAGAGCCATTGCCTGAAAGCCAAAGCACTTAACAACCACACCACAACTGATACGTTCATAAAGCTTCCAGATATTTCGTAATGGGTTGAGGGAATATAACAACAACACATTTGGATTTGGATCCATGCCTTGTGGGCTTTAAATCCACCAGGATGGTTAGAAAATCTTAGCTTCGTGATCGGAGAAACCTGTTACGTGATACTGCATCAAGAAGGGAGTTAACAGCAGACAGACTACATGAATATCCAAGACATTTGGATTTTTTCCGTATCAACTTTTGCACTCCTCTTGCAACCTCTTCTTGACCTGTTCCCTCAAAAACAAACAAGTGTTTAAAAAGACGCATCCGTACACAAAGAGAATCAATTCTAAAACAATTCAGCCTTTTAATGAATTTTTAGCACGCAAATGGATCAAATAAACTTCCCATTTTACAAATTTAAGTACAAAAATTATTAGGAATTGTGTTGCTCTAGCTCATTTTATTAAGTAAACTGTACAAGCAACAAAAATCAATTTCATCAAGTGTACAGTATATTCCACCAAGTCTCCAAGTATATGCCTCCCACTTCAGCTATTGCTTTGACTGGATCGTTGAGGCAGTGAAAATAATGTTCATTCATCAAACTGACGAAGAAACAGTGGATGTCAGGAGGATTTTCAACTTTCTCTTTTTTTAATATACTGTTTTACACTGAAATACATCACAATTAATCAAAAACAACCTGGGACAACCTGTCACTCATATGAGATCAACGATCCAATCGATCCCCAATGGACAAAAACACTGTCCTACTTTTTTTTTGTACCAGTCCAGTTCGTCTTCTTGAAGGGGTGTGTATTCCGACAGACATGGACAGCTGCACTACCTGGATGGCATACACAAGCACTGAATGACACAATGATTTGGCACACATGCATCATCACGTACAAGTCATCATCATGGACACCCATATGAGAGAGAAAAACAGGGCATATGCCAAGATTGGACAAAAGAATCTGATGGGTACTTCTGTGCCAGAAAATGTCTATCAGCGGCGTCCTAAGTCAACATGAGGGCAGTTGCAGAAAGGGACGGGAAGAGAGGGAAAGAGTTGGCATGGATAGACGTCAAGGCCTAACTAGGGCCTTGATGGTCCCAAGGCTTATTTCCTTCATTATCCCAATTACAGATCAATCCTTTCATCAAGAAGAGCAGTAGGGCACATTGGAAGCCCCCAAAGGAAACGGTTTGGGGCTGATCCAAGAACAAGCTTTCATTTCGCTGTGTTACATCATCTGGCTTATTTCAGCTAATAATTGCGTAATTATATCACATGTTTTACGAGCTGTAATCGGTGGCCGAAATGACGAGGATCAAGCCTTGTGGTTTGACTGTGTGAGCAAGCCAAAAAACATTCATAAATGTGCGTGTCTGTGTGTGTGTATATCAGCCATGCACCTGCTGCAGCTGCTGTAAGAAAGATCTGCTGGTCCTGTTCATCCAGCCTGCATCGGCCACAGCAGAAAGAGTGTAGACCGGCAGCAAAAAAAAAAAAAGAGTCTAGATCAAATTAAGGTTTGGCTGGTTAACACAGTTCAATTAACCCCTGCTGGTAGGTGTTGTAATACAGAACCTGGAACAAAAAGGCATCTTTTTTTCATTTGAAAAAAGCCAGTTTTATGTATATTGGTGTATTATAAAAAAAGATAATATTAGTTTTATACAAATATTAAAATATTTGTTTTATAATACTTACATATTATATTTCATATTATATTATATCTGCATAAAAAAAATCTTACTGACCACAAACCTCTGAACAGTAGTGTATATTTAATATACACTACTGTTCAGAGGTTTGTGGTCAGTAAGATTTTTTGTTATATATTTTTGAAAGAAGTATCTTATGCTCACCATTTATTTGATCAAAAATACAGTAAAACAGCAATATTTTGAAATAGTATTACAATTTAAATAGCTGTTATACAATTTAATTAGGGCCGGGACTCGATTAAAAAAATTTATCTAATTAATTAGAGGCTTTGTAATTAATTAATCGAAATTAATCGTATTTTAATTGCATATAAATTAGGGCTGTCAATCAATTAAAAATAATTGTGTTGAACATGTTATTGAAATAATGTTCAAATGTTCAAAGGGTGAGCATTGAAATAATTGTGCCTAGCAAATAATCAATACAATACAATTGAACATTATTAAATTATTGAACATTATTAAATTATACATTTGATATTAAACATTAAATTATAAACATTATTTACACTTTCTTTACAGGTTTTTAACATTACTTCGAAAATGCTGAAATTTAAAGTTTGAGATGTTTTTCATCTGTTTTAGAAAGTATTTTTAGACTTTTGTTTTTTCAGAATAAAACTTGTTTTACAATCTTGAGCATGTGTTATATTTTTATTAAATGTGTTTAATTAAGCCATTGCTGCAAGTAATTTGACAGTTAACAATATTTTAGTGTACAGTTAATCACAAATTCAGTCAGCATTGTCATGACTCATTATCCCATGATGAAAGCCAGGTAATACGGTGAAACAACGTCACGATATCAACGTTGATTCAATTTGCAAAACCGAAGCATAATTCATCATTGGTTCAACAACGTCGACATACAATCTTTATTCACCCATATTGAAAGAAGAGACGGTGAAACAACGTCACGAAATCAACAACGAAACAACGTCACGATTTCAACGTTGATTCGTTTTGCACAATCGAAACATAATCCAACATTGATTCGACCTTGGTCCCTTACGTTCACCGGTGAATCAACGTTGAAATGCCGGCTGTTTTTTATAAGTAAATGTTCCAATCAATGATCCAGGCAGCGCCAGCGCGTTCTCGTCTCCCTCCTTCATTTTACAGTCGAATTGTGGCTAGAACGGCTCCAGGTTCAAAGGTCAATACGGAATAGATTAATCTGCGTTATTTTTTTTAACGCGTTATTTTGTCTCAGATTAATTAATCGAAATTAACGCGTTAATGTCACGGCCCTAAATTTAATATTTAAAAATGTCATTTATTCCTGTGACGGCAAAGCTGAATTTTCAGCATCATTACTCCAGTCTTCAGTGTCACATGATCCTTCAGAAGTAATTATAATATGCTGATTTGGTGCTCATATAAAAATTTGATCAATTTTGAAAACAGTTGCTTAATATTTTTTTTTTGTGGAAACCTTTTTGTAACAATGTAAAAGTCTTGACTGTCACTTTTGATTAATGCTTCCTTGCTATAGAAAGTAAAGTATTCATTTATTTTTAACCACTACATTAATTTGTAATTATTAAAATATTATTATTATTAAAATTCATAATGATGTAGTCTAATGATTACTGGATTTACCACAGATAGTGTTTCGAAAAGAAGATATAAAATATCTGAAAAATAACAAGTAACCAGTTTTTAATTAAAAAATAATCTGCATGGGTCATTAAAAAAGCGACATTGAAAAAGCTCTTCTGATTGGCTGCTCAGTTGTCATTTGTGAACCTGTTATATCTTTCAAACACATCATTTTATGCCTCTCTCCCTCTCGTTGTTGTTTATGGCATCCTAAGCTGAGACAGGAAACAGTTTTTGTGAACAGGATGCCCCCTAAACACCACACTCCCTCTCAGCAAATAACTTTAACACTTTGCCTTCCCGTAGCCAAACACAACCACCACACACACTTCCCTTCGCACAGGCCTTTCCTTTACAGAAAAATAAGGCATAGGTAGGAAAAGCATCCATGCGTGTAGACATAATTAACCCAAACTCTATTGGTTCAGGTCCTGAATCACTTTACTATTAGGATTCGGTAAAAATAGAACGCAAACAACGACACTGAGGTCATCTAACTATATCATTACCACGTACTGTTGTGATGATTGATGCTATATCCCGCTTTCCCTTTGAACACAGACAGAAGGAAGTCTCTTGCTACGAGAACCTAGTAGGAAGTCCGTGTAAACGTGCAGTAATGCCTCACTTTATCGCCACAAGGAAATGATGGTGCTATTCCTTCACCTTTTTGCCAATTTTAGCCAGCAGTTTTACAGCATGAAGCATTTTTTCCACAATTGGAAGGGCTTTGATTCCAGTAAAAAGGCCACTTACTCAGCCTATCATTAAGAGCAAAGGATATGCACACACACACACTCACTCACTATTTATCTCTCTGATGGCTTTTTTCTCTTTCCCTCTCTCTCACACACAAACACACACTGTATTCATTGTCTTTCCCCTAAGGTAGAATGAAATAAGAGGTGAATGGGAGAGAATTGATGAAACCCAATCTGGAAAGACAAGACCACCCACTCTCCTTTCACCATCGTCCCCACCGTATTCTAATTCAGGTCATTCCCTCTTTTTGCTCAGGAGGCGTGAATTACCAAACGCACAGATCCACACACACACACATACACGCACAAACAGCCTGAAGGGGTGGGGGTGTTGTAACAGGATGTTGTTTGAGCACTATATCCTGTTTTTTCCCTTTTCCCAAGGAGCAACGACACTGCAGGTGCAACGTGGTGATCACCCCACCGCTTCGACCTCCCCTCCTTTTTTCCCTCTTCCGAACTCATCTCCCTCCACCATGTGAACGCTCTTTATCAACGAAACACATCTTCTGCTATTTCTAGCACAAACTCACACGAATCTGTACACAAGGCCTTCATATGCACATGACAGTGACTAACCATGCGTAGCCTTGGTTCTGGAAGTATTTTTACCATTCATTTAGTCAATGGCAGTGTTGTTATTGTTAACAACAACTAATTGAATTTTTTTTTTTTTTTTTTTTTTTAACTGAAATAAATAAACTTTTGAATTTTTTTTTTTTTTTTTTGTCAAACATGGTCTGGATTAAATATCAAAATTCAACTAGAGAAATTCTATACATTTTATAATTATACCAGTTAGCGGATTCGTTTTGGCAGCCCTTAAAATAAAATAACGGAATAAATTATTAAACTATAGAAAATCTGACAAAAAAAAAAAATCAAACACCAAATTAACAAAGTGAAAACAAAAACTAAATTAAACATAATTAATGACAAACCCCAAATTAAACAGAAATAAAAAAAACTAATTCACAATTACTCTAATCCGTTAAAAAACTAAATCTTCAAAGAAGAGTTCAATCAAACAGCTGTGAGATGAATCACATTACAAACTTTGATTATAATAAAAAAAAGACGTGAAAATAAGACAAGTCTGAGTACTTCAATTCTTTTACAAAGGAATGAACTTCTCATGGCATGAATCATTGTGAATGAATTAATCGAACGAAGAACTATATACAGTTATTGATAAGTATAAAAACATTATACTTCAAAATATTCAGATATTATACAAGTAGTTTGAGAACGTAAGGGGACTGACTTGTCACTCTCAATACTTCTTGAGATTGAGTGGTTGCTGCTGAGCTCCGTTTTAGTACTTTACAATTATTTGCTATTGAAAACAACAACAAATAAAGCATATCACTTAATCTCACAGCTCATGGTAGGTCTATTATAAAAGGTTTATATATTATTGTCAGAAATAAATTCCTCTTTGGAGAAAATGAATGGGATATTTATGTTCAGAGTCTGACTGATGCACTTTATTAGGTTGTGCAGGCTTTTACGTATGTCAATGTAAATTAGTCATGCAAGTTTTTCCGTGACTGGCTGTTACCTTATGTAAGGACCTTATGTCATATATCTTTTGTGCAAATATTAAGAATATCCGCTGAGTTTTTCTTTAACAATATCCCATAAGCATAAGTCTCATAAGCCCCCTGGCCTCTCTCAACATGCTTTTCTGTTTGAGCGGTCTGGCATGAGAACCGGACAGTTTGATATAAAGGTCTGCAGAGACCTTGTGTCTCGGGTCAATAGGTCTTTTGTACTGCAATCAATTTACAGTGTCTTGCCTGAAAAGCAGCAACGGATGTAAAGTGTGCATTAAAACCATATTTTACTGGAGGCCCACTTTTAAAAAATATATATAAATTAAATTCAACATGAACAGGGTCCCACAAAGCACCCTGCTCTGGATTACATAAACACATAAATATAATATATATGAGTTCAGCTCAGGTAGATGACTTTAATGAACGCAAATGCTTAAAGAAGACCACATCCCCCCACTTCCTCAAGAAAATGAGGGGAGGAAAAAGTCGAGTGAGAGAGCTGCACTTCATTACAAATCATTCTCCCATATTTAAGTGCAATCATAACAGTTTCCATGACATCATCAGCTGTCAGTATGGGAAGCCGGTCCTTTATATTGTGAAACCCAAACCAGGGCACAGAGAGGAAACCAGCCCCCTCACGCAACGAGAAGTCCCACTGAGAAACACACTCACAATGATGAATGTTACACATGTGTGTAAAGGTGTGAGTGTGTGCACAAAGCCATGGAATAGCATTAATAATTATGGAAATTCAAAAACGGCCCCTCACAGGTCACCACATGCATTGCAAAAACCGACAATTAAACTTGGGGAGACGGTATATAGCCAAAATTTCCTGTCACTAAAAAAAGATATCACACAATAGTTCTCTTTATAGGAAATCCAACACCAAAATGTTTAACATATTACAACTATTAATGTCTACATTTCCATACTTCGGCAACTTAAATACTTTTTAAAAAGTTTGGAGAAAAATTTGGAACTTCATAGACACAGACCACAATGTAAGATTATTCATGACAAATCAATAATAATCAGCTTGATATAGCCAGAAAAAAAACATGAAATAGCACATTGTGGTATTTATGTGTGGTTTATATACGACATTATTTGTGTATATATACGGCAAATAGCAATGTTTCTTGGCAACTGCACATAACCTACTGTACCGTGTCTACTGCACTGTAAAAAATCTCATCTCATTTTTTGTTTCTTTTTTGCATGGGCTTTTTTTTTTGTTTTACGTACTCCCAAAAGTTGAGACAAGTTTTTTTTTTTTTTGGTCAATTCAAATACATTGGACAAATCAATTGGATAAACACAGTAAATTAAGTTTAGATTAATGCATATATATATATATATATATATATATATATATATATATATATATATATATATATATACTTAACAAAATTATAAACGCAACACTTTTGTTTATGCCCCCATTTTTCATGAGCTGAACTCAAAGATCTAAGACTTTTTCTATATACACAAAATTTCTCTCACATATTGTTCACAAATCTGTCTAAATCTGTGTTAGTGAGCACTTCTCCTTTGCCGAGATAATTCATCCACCTCACAGGTGTGGCATATCAAGATGCTGATTAGACAGCATGAATATTGCACAGGTGTGCCTTAGGCTGGCCACAATAAAAGGCCACTCTAAAATGTGCAGTTTTACTGTATTGGGGGGGCATATTTTAGAGTGTCCTTATCTCGGCAAAGGAGAAGTGCTTACTAACAAAGATTTAGACAGATTTGTGAACAATATTTGAGAGAAATAGGCCTTTTGTGTACATTAGAGGGGGGGGGGGGGGGGGGGGGGTAAAAAAAAATTTCTGTTGATTGTGGCCTGTGGAATGTTGGTCCACTCCTCTTCAATGGCAGTGCGAAGTTGCTGGATATTGGCAGGACCTGGAACACGCTGTCGAATACGCCGATTCAGAGCATCCCAAACACATTTATTCATGCTGACTGCAGGAATTTCCACCAGAGCTGTTGCCCGTGAATTGAATGTTCATTTCTCTACCATAAGCAGTCTCAAAAGGCGTTTCAGAGAATCCAACATCCAACCGGCCTCACAACCGCAGACCACGTGTAACCACACCAGCCCAGGACCTCCACATCCAGCATCTTCACCTCCAAGATCATCTGAGACCAGCCACCCAGACAGCTGCTGCAACAATCGGTTTGCATAACCAAAGAATTTCTGCACAAACTGTCAGAAACCATCTCAGGGAAGCTCATCTGCATGCTTGTCATCCTCATCGGGGTCTCGATCTGACTGCAATTCATCGTCGTAATTGACTTGAGTGGGCAAATGCTCACATTCGATGGCGTCTGGCACTTTAGAGAGGTGTTCTCTGAATATACAGAGATACCGCGACGAGATCCTGAGGCCCATTGTTGTGCCATTTATCCACGACCATCACCTCAGGTTGCAGCATGATAATGCATGGCCCCATGTTGCAAGGATCAATTCATGGAAGCTGAAAACATTCCAGTTCTTGCATGGCCAGCATACTCACCGGACATGTCACCCATTGAGCATGTTTAGGATGCTCTGGATCGGCGCATACGACAGCGTGTTCCAGGTCCTGCCAATATCCATCAACTTCGCACAGCCATTGAAGAGGAGTGGACCAACATTCCACAAGCCACAATCAACAACCTTTTTTTTCTTCTTTTTTTTTGGAGGGGGGCATATTTTAGAGTGTCCTTTTATTGTGGCCAGCCTAAGGCACACCTGTGCAATAATCATACTGTCTAATCAGCATCTTGATATGCCACACCTGTGAGGTGGATGGATTATCTCGGCAAAGGAGAAGTGTTTACTAACACAGATTTGTGAACAATATTTGAGAGAAATAGGCCTTTTGTGTACATAAAAAAAGTCTTAGATCTTTGAGTTCAGCTCATGAAAAATGGGGGCAAAAACAAAAGTGTTGCGTTTATCATTTTGTTCAGTGTGTATATATTGCATTGTTCCTGTAAATACAATCATGGTTGTGCGATTCACCGGTTTGGTTCATGGCCAAAGACTTCTTATGTCTTCATCATGGTGTGTTGTGTCAAAACTAAAGCCTGACATCTGCAACACAAGTATATGAAACCATGCGTCAAATGCAATTCATAATTCAAACCCAGTAACCTCAGCATTGTTGAAAAAGGGAACTATTGTATTGCAGACACTTGTGTAAGAATTCTGTCAAAATTATACCACAATATAAGAAGAATCTTTACAGTATCACACTGCTCAGCCCTACTTCACACTCAACCAAACTAGTAAACATAACAATCAACTATGTTGATTATATACATAGAAACAATGTAAAATATGCAAATGAAAACTGACATATTAAATTGTTCAGTAAAATTGAAAACTCTTCACAGAATTGAAATGTCATGCATATTCTCAAATGTCCCCTTTCAACCACAGAACTGGTGTGCAGAGCATATTTTAACACTTCCTCTGGATGTCTTGTGTTTATGACCCCTCAAATCCGTGAATTCTCACAAGTAAGAGGAAACAAGTTGATGATTCAGTGCCAAGTGGGTAAGCAGAAGAAAAACACACACTTGACTGAATTTGTTTCTCATTATCTTCAAACTTAAAGGCTTTTAATTGGTTTCTCAATGTTTGTGAGAACCGCTCAGCTTGGGTTAATTTCTTACTCCTAAACAAAGTCTTGATAATGGTCAAAATTCTATATAAAATTATAGGCTACAGACCTGAGCAACATGGAAGGCTGAACTGACACCATGAATGTTATTTATTCATACAAACACTTTTGTTTTCATCTTTAACTCCATTAAACCTTTTTACGTCAAATACTCTAAAAGCAGGTTTCTGCAGCGATGCCATAAAAGAACAATTTTGGATTCCTAAAAGAGCCTTTCAGTGAACAGTTCTTAGTGTAAATTTTAATAATCTAAAGAACCTTTTTTCCACTATAAAATAATCTTTTGTGCAATGGAAAGCTTCCACGCACATTAAAAGGGGGGTGGGTGGGTGGGGTGGGGGGTCTCATGGGGATGTGCGTCAAAACACACACAGTGCATCAAAGCAGGTGTCTGTAAATAGTGTCCCGTTGTATCATGTCGCACACACAAGGGCCACAAAAGTTCATATTTTCTCACTCCCTTTGCTTCCCATGGGTTTTTGGACAGACAGGCTTTAATTTTAGCATGTTTTGTCTGTCGTCTCTGCTGTTTTGGGCTGTCTATATTATGTGTATTACGCTCAAGTTCAATGAGTTCATGTGGCCGCTTTACCGTACACTAGCTCACAATGCTACGTGACTGCAGCCTAAACCCCATTCTGCTAAAAAAAAAAAGTCTGTCAAAGCCCAAGCTTTTGATTAAACACAGGAGCCCAGCCATGCGTCAAATGTCCCCGATTGAAGCCCATGTCTCTCAAAGTCTTTTTCTTTATTGGATGACAAGAAAAAGCAAAAAGTGCAAAATCCTTTTTTATTGGGCCCTTTCATTAACTTCACAAAATCAGTCACTGCTATCTAAAATATGCACACAAATCCTTTCAGCAGTAGACAAGCAAAAATACAATCTGTACATTCACTATCTCACACCAGTTCTTTAGAGATGTAAAACACTTAAAAAAATAAACCTTCTTAGGTTATGCTGCCTGCCTTGTTTCTCATTGCTGCAGTCTTATTCATGAGAAAAATGAAGTCAAAGCTCCCATTTCATTCCCAGAACCTGTTGAATGAATGGCAACTGTCCTCAGCTGCAGAGGAGCATTGCAAAAATAAATAAATAAATAAAATGAGGGGGTAAAATGAGGATAAAAAAGGCTGACAAAAAAAGGCCCCAACGTCCTCAAGCTAAAAACTCACTTTTCTCTTGTTACAAAGAAAAAGCTGTTATAAAACCAACTCACTGTGCATTTACTGCCGAGTTCAACACTGTAAACAAACATTTTCTACACAAAAGTAGAAGAGCAGTGAGCAAAGCTAGTTCACCCAAAATGTCATCATTTACTCATCCTCATGTAATTCCAAACCTGACTTTCTTTGTTCTGCAGAACACAAAAGAAGATATTTTGAATGTTACCTTTACAACATTGGACTCCACTGTATGGAGGGTGACTAAATGATGACAGAATTTTGTTTGACTATCCCTTTAACTTGACAAGTCCAATTCATTTCAGCAAATAATTTTGTTCGGTTTATGTAAATCATGCGAATGATTCAGGCCCTACGTAAAACAGTATTGTTATTTTTAACAAAAATGATAACTATTAAAATTATGTTAAAGTAAAGCTGAAATAAAATAAAATATAAACATTAGATGAAAATGTACACTTAAACATTTACTTAAAAAACAAACATGTTGCCAGGGAAACTAACTGAAGTACTAAAATTGCTAAAACAGAAATAGAAATAAAAAAATTAATTAAAGCTAAATAGAAATTATAAAAAAAATGAAAGCACAATGACTAAAACTTAAACTAAAATAAAAAACTGACAAGATATAAATAAAAGCTCATTTAAAATATAAAAAAAATAAGTTTCAGCAAAGCATTTTACGTTGTTCATTACTGTTTGCAATTCATTAAAGAATTTAGCTATAATTTTTATTTATTTTTGGTATAAATAACTTCAGTCTAGTATTGCTACTGTTTGACTGTAATTTTACTTTGAATTAGGAGCAGCTTGTGCATTGGAAATGTGCTCCCCAACACTCTATGACAGTTAGGACAGATTTGACAAAAAAATAATTACTTTAAAGGCCTGAAGCGTTTTCAGATTTGAATAAAACAGAAACCCACAAGACGCAATGCCTACCACCCCACAAGTTGTGACTTTCCCCATCAGGTTTTTTATGGCATCGGAACAGGAACAGACATGTCCTCACATTTCCTTGAATTCTTTATCTGTGGAGATTCATTGGATCAGTCACATCAACGTGCACACGAAGCTTTGTGATTAATTAAAGCCGTATTCTCGTAAGAGGAGATGAAATCATCTGCTTTATTCTTTCTGAGAACACTTTGTTAAAGCAAATCAACAGAACGAAACGTCAGCAACGCCAGGGCACGTTTTTCATTGTATTGTGCAGGTGACATATTCATAAAACTTGAGTTTAGTCAGCATGTGGGTCTCTTGATAGAGCTGGCTAATAGAGTCACAGGTCTAAGTGGAAAGCTGTAACCCTTTAATTAACAATCAGACAAATACACACCTCCTTGAAACGTGACACCTACAGTGTGATACGTGGATCGTCATTTTCCTGTCATAGACCAGAGGAGAGAAAGAATAGACAAACCACAGCATAAAGGGTCAAACACAAAGCATAATAATTATATGACCTCCTACTGAGGATATCTCATGAAATAACTATTTTCTGCATCTCTTTTGATGATGCACTGATTAATAAAGCGTATACAACCGGCTTTGAACCGGCTTTATTGGCATCTAGCTATAGTTCAACGAAGAACCTTTAACATCCATGGAAACTTTCCATTTTACAAAAGGCACTTTATAGTGGATAAATGTTCTTTAGATTTCTAAAATCACTAAAAGGCTGTTTGAGGAAGCAAATGGTTCTTCTATGGCATCACTGTGAAAACCTAGTTTTGGAACATGGGCATAGCTTGACATCTGAGCTTGGGGTACCCTGGCTGATCTTAGCTGGTTTAAACTGGTCTTCCAGCCTGGCCAAGCTGGTGTTCAGCTGGTTTTATCTGGTCTTTTAGCTGGTCTGCTAGCTTAATCAGCCTGGTCAACTAACAATAGTGTCCAAAATTCATTGGATCAGTCACATCAACGTGCACACGCAGCTTTGTGATTAATTAAAGCCGTATTCTCATAAGAGAAGATGAAATCATCTTTATTCTTTCTGAGAACACTTGGTTCCAACAAAACGAAACGTCAGCAACGCCAGGGCACGTTTTTCATTGTATTGTGCAGGTGACATATTCATAAAACTTGAGTTTAGTCAGCATGTGGGTCTCTTGACAGAGCTGGCTAATATAGAGACACCTACATGGAAAGCTGTAACCCTTTTAATTAACAATCAGACGAATACACACCTCTTGAAACACAATTTTTTGACACCTGCTGTTTGAAACGTGGATCGCCATTTTCCTGTCATTGACGAGAGGAATTCTTATTCTTATAGCTTAACCAGCCTGGTCAGCTAACTATAGTGTCCAACCAAAACCTTTCTAAATCCAGCCTGGGACACCAGCTAAAACCAGCTTTTCCAGCAGGGGGAGTCCAGACTGAGCCAGTCGGTTTGGTCAGTCACCATTTGAGTCATATTGTAGCTTTTCTACAGTAAACCTACAAATTCACAATCCGTATATTTCCACATATAACAATATTTAAGTTTTTTTTTTTTTTTTTTTTACTATGACTACAGAGAGCAGCAAGCACGTGAAGTTGTCATGGCATGATGGCAACCAGATACATCTCACGCGGATTACTTGTAAGGTAGCCTAATGTCGCGCCAACTTAGCAATAAACACTTTTAAATGCACTATAAACACAATATTTTAAAGTAGGCTTTCATTAAGCAAATAAAAGATTGAAAAATTACTCACCCTCTTTAAAACAGATTGAATCTGTTGGGCGGTTTTCGGCCAAAATAGATTTATCACGTGACAACTACTTACGCAATGGGGGAGACGTTGACAGTCCTTGTACGTTAATGTATTTAATGTGGTACTGTTTATTTTATTGCAATAAAAAAATAGATTTATTAAATTATTCATAAAATAAAAATTCTAAATGTATTAAAATGGATACATTGTATTAGGCCTATTTACTTTAGAGTTGACAAAATAATTTATTTGTAAAATCAGGCTATATTGTAGCATTTATTCGCTAGCCCAATTGTCAGTATGAAGTTTGCATTAAAAGTGCTGCATGCATTATCTTTTTTTTTTATATATATATATATATATATATATATATATATAAAACGTCCCTACTATATTACAGATAAAAACAGCTAACGTTAATCAGAAAAGTTTAGTCTGTCAGTCATTTTGCATGTGCAGGTTTATCGCCATGGCTTTGGAAGACGTGTGTTGACAGTTGAAACAGCTGAAAACGCTTACAGAACCTTTAAGCAAATCTCAAAAGCCATATATTTAGCATCCGCAACCCTTGAAAAATAATTGGATGGGATTAGACAACCTTTGAAGATGTAAATTGCCAGAGAGAGAGCGAGATGGTTCTTTGCAGGACATCATGAGTTGGGTTCTCAGTCAGACTTCTTGTCACATCAACTAAACGAATGGAAAAGATATTGGTGTGACAATAACAGAGGGCATTCTGGGATGGCATGTCATAAAATTACAAAGCTAATTTTTGTTCCCCTGTGTGGGACAGAGATGGTAGTGTTTACAATAGTTATAATAAGAAGAAATGTTTCTTGAGCTCCAAATCAGCATATTAGAATGATTTCTGAAGGATCACGTGACACTGAAGACTGGAAAATGATGCTGATTCAGCTTTGCCATGACAGAAATAAATGAATTTTGTGTGAAAAATGTATTAAATAAGAAAATTGTGATAATATTTCCTGATATAATTGTTTAAATGCAGCATTGGAAAAGCATAATAAAAACGTTTTAAAAATATAGTTAGCAGATTGTTGATGCATTAAAAAGGTCTATATTAACAGACTTAAAGCTTTCTTTAAAAAAAAAAAACCGTACACGGATACTAATGGCACCTGTTTAATAGAAAGACCATCGTCAAATTAACAAAGTAACAAGAAACTGATAAAATAGCACTTGAAAGGTAAAAGAAATTAGGACAAATGAGAAATGAAGAGAATTGTGTAGAAGACAGACATCTCTTATTCCACCAGCCATGCATGAAAAATATCTTTCAAAAGGCTTGTGCTGAATGTTATCCCTTGTACTGTCATCTCATGGTCATGTCCACTCTCTGATGTCGAATATTAAAACATATGACGGCTGGGAACATTCATTTGGATAAATGAGGCAGACGGAGTGGAGAAATTTGGGTGGCATCCAGCGGTCATCTTTGTGAGGAAGAACACTTGAGGACAGAAAAGTCTAGAAAAGTCATTAAACTGTAAAGTCAGTTCTCACGTGTTTCAGGAGTTCATTAACACGCCTGGTTTTGCATTTTTGGTGGGTGAAATTTAGGGAAAAATGGCCAGGTCACATTTTACTCCAAAGCAATAAAATTATGTTTCACAAACAATATTAAAAAAATTTAGGATATTTTTGCATTGTGATATTTTCATGCCAATTAACCCCACATTATCAACACCAGCGGAATGAATCGTGGCTTTATACGATCATTCAGATTATTCTCAATGGTGATTTCATTACAAAAAAAAAACTAAAAAAAAAAACTTAATGGTATAGTTTGGGGGTGTTTAATATGATGTGATCTTGATAGGTTTCACAAGCCCACACACACACATGGTTGGTGTGTGTGTGTGCGTGTGTACATACATACACACACAAACAATGTATATATGATCTTGTGTACTATAGTTATATCAAAACTAATATATATATATATATATATATTTTTTTTTTTTTTTTTTTGACGATATAATTCTAATACACAAACTATATATTACATACTGTGTGTGTACATCTATAAATGTGTTTTCTGTCAAAAGACCACGACCATGTTGATATAATTCTAGTACACAAAAATTATGCATACAGAAAAATAAAATTATAAACCAAGAAAATGGTAAATTTTTTCAGAAATTAAATCCTGACCATTTTAATGTAGTATATTAAAAAGAAGCAGCGAAGATATAAGAGAACTTTTATGTTTGAATCAAACAATATAACGATTACAGGCAAATCAGCAGTGTTATCCATTCTGTATACAGTGGTCACAAGACAAAAAAAAAAAAAAAAAACACGCGCACACAAACACACACATTCATCATCTTCACCTTACAGAAATTATACGAGAATAAAACCAGAAGCCCAGAGAGCAAAGCAACAGACTTCCTCCACTATCTGAAGCATGTGGAAAGCAAAGCATGTCTTAGTGACAAAGCAGCGTGGCTATTGTAGTTTGTTTTAATGTAGGTGGTTTTTTTTTTTTTTTTCGTTTTATATATTTTTTCATATAGAGGCACAAAATCAGGCTTCCGAGTCACAGTGAGGCTTTGAAAGAAGTGTCAGCTATGTGTGTTCAGACTTTTATATAACGCTCACATGCACGCGCACACACACACACACACACACACACACACACACACACACTTTCTCTCTCTCACTTTAATGCACACAAAATGACCACACGCTCATACCTGCACACCACTTTAAAATTAAAAAGAAATTGTCAAGTTTCCAATGAGAAAAACAGCAGTTACAACACACACAGAAACTGCAGAACACCTCATTACTGTTAATACATATGCACTGTGTATAATAATAATAATAATAATAATAAAATAATATAATAATAATAATTTCCAGTTGGATTGCAATTGAAAAGAGTGAGAATTATTTGATTGGCTCAGAACAGAGAGGTCTACATGTAGCCAAAAGACTGATACCTTTTGCCCAAAATTACCTTGGTATATAGAGGAATAGCATATAAAGCACACACAAGCGTACACCCATTTAGTCACACACACACACACACACACACACACACACACAGTTCATGGAGGGTATGTGAAAAGCAGTGTTTGCTACCAACCACTGCAGGCTTTTCACTTCTGGCTGTTAACGTCTGATTGAGACGGCATTTATAAACTGATAAGCCTTCAGTGACAGATGCACAAATAAGTCTTTGCAAATCCAGGAAAACAAGAAAGATGCTCCATTCATACACTTTAATAACCATCACTCCTTACAGCCAACACAATATTATCCTCATATACTCATTTAACAAATTCAAGAAATATTTTTTGAGTATATATACATATCTAGATAATAGATAAATATATCTATACCACTCTCTCTTTTTTTTTCTTTTAATGTTTTTTTTTTTTATATATATATTTTTTTTTGAAGAACCGGACGTCGTGGGGGTGGATAACATTGCTGAATACTTTGAGAATTACATTGACGTGCCACTGGGAAAACTCAACAGACATCTATAACACACTCACCTGATGCTAAAACTGCTTTTTCTTTTTGGATTGAGAGGTAAAGCTGGAGGAGGACTGGGATTGAACAATAGATGAAGTTTGACTTGGGACTGTAAAACCTTTTAATGCACATGTATGCATATACATGCAGGCAAAGAATTCACACACACACACAAACGCTCTCGTTCACACACACACACACACATACATGCACACACGCGCTGAGATTCCTGTCCCATGCCCTACTTCGTGTTGCTAGGAAACGCCCCGCCCACCCTCAGTTTTGGTGCCCACCCCCCACCCCCCAGATCCTCCTGAATGCCTGTGCACTGTTGGCTGCTGAGGTGGGCGTGTCTTACAGGTGTTAGTCTCGCTATTGGTGCTTTTTCTGAAATTGTCCCATCTCCCACCCCCCCACGGCAACACGTCAGTTTTGCCGAGAGGGACCGTCTCAGTCCCCAAGGATGCTCTTCACAAAGCTAGCGACGTCGGTGTCTTTGGAGTCATGGAGGGTGAAAAAGGGATGTTGCTGGGTGTGGAAAAGATTTGAGATATCAATGTTGTGCTCACACAAAAAGCAAACCGCATTGTATATTTCAATGCAAAATGGTTAACAACTATATGTACAGTTGTGAACTACTTCTAGGTCTAAGTGCAAAATACACTATTTATAGTGGTTTCAGACTTTTGGACCCCACTGTATGTAAAAAGGAAAAAATATCGCAAGTGTTTTATCACAATTTTTCCCTGAATTGAAACAAATATTTAAGTTTAAATATATCCAATATTAGAAAATGATTACAATAGTTTTAGATAAGTTAAAGAAAGTTAAAGTGCTGTCAACTACCAAACAGAATGATATATCTACTTCACTACGAGCTAATCGGGAGAAGGTACAACTTTGCATTGAAAGCACAAGTCTGACATCTAAAGGACAATCCAGGGAAGTGCTTGTTATAAAAAAAAAAGAAAGAAAGAAAGACTGTCAGCATCATACTCACCATTAGTTCAGCGTAAGTTGGCCGCTCTTTGGAATTCTTCCTTAAGCTGAAAAACAACCAGAGAAAAGCAAAGCACATGCATGTTAGAAATGCGCAACAAATCATCACAAGTGCAGCTGGAGAACGCAAAAACCTCAGTGAGCACGCTGTGGCCTCAGTACTTCCCCTCACAATGTGAAAGAGAGGATGCAATCAGGGTTTCTACATCCTGTTCGCTTTCCTACTTCACAATGCAGAGTCAAGGTATGTACAGAGTGTGTGCGCGTGTATGCGCGCGTATGCGTCTACGCTACAGGTTCACTAAGAGTGTTTTCACTTTCACGAAACTATGTGGTGTCAGCATTGTTCCACAGAAATGCAATTCTACAGAATTGAGTCATGGTCATCCCACAAATACGAGCCACAAAGAAAACATCCTGTGTGAACTTATACACCATCTACATATGGTACTAATATCCATCACACATGATCCAATCAGAAGTGTATACAGATATAACAGTTCAGTGATTCAGTCAGTTAATGAAACTATATTGCATTTATAAAAACGCATGTTTTGGACACAGTTTACTGCCTTGAAAATGTCACGGTGATGATATACACCACGGTGCAAAGGTTTGTTTGTTTTTGAAGGAAGCGCCTTATGCTTAAAAAGGCATTACAACAGTAATATTGTGAAATATTATTGCAGGCTTACTATTTTTATACATTTTAAAATGGAATTTATTCCTGTGATGGCAAAGGTGAACTTTCAGCAGCCATTCCTACAGTCTTCAGTGTCACACGGTCCTTCGGAAAATCACCATATTCTAAATCAAGAAACATTTCTTTTTATTATCCACATTATTGTGCTGCTTAATAATTTTGTGCATTTTTCAACAAAGTTCAAAAGAACAGCATTTCTATTAAATAGAAATCTTTTGTAACATTTATAAATGTCTTGGTGATTTTTGGTCAATTTAAAACGTTGTTGCTGAAAAACAATTTTTTTTATCCCAACTCTGCAAAGTTTTAATAACACTTACAATTCAAAACTAATGTTTACATGACAATGATGTACAAAAAAAAAAAAGAAACGTTTTTCCTTTGCGTTTTTGAAAAGTTTTGCGTCCAGTTGTCAAAACGGTCCCGTTCACACGGATCTGCGAAAACGAGTAAAAACGCTGTATTTCTGCTGCCAGGCCAGTAGTTGGCGATGTCACTTTGTAAAGAAACACTACACGACTATAGACTGGACACGTAATACACATGCGCATCGGCATAATGTCACCGTTTTCACAAATTAGTGTTTTTGTAGTTTAAACGGAGACGATAACGGTATCATTTGCAAAAACGTTTTCAAAAGATTGCGTTTTCATGCCCCCAAAGCGCTGTTGTCGTGTAAATGAACGGCCAAAACACATTAAAAGTTTTACGTTTTTAGTTGCATAATCACCCCCCAAATGATTATTTTTTTAAATGAATGTTTCTCAACAATAAGGATTGGCCTGGAGCCAATTAATAGTATTAAAAACACTATTTCGTTTTCTTTTTAACTACTTGCGTATTTGTGGTTGGCCCAATGAAAGTTGGCATAGCTTATTGTTGAGCTTTGATGTGCAAGTTAGCAAATGTGTGTAACAGCTCGCCCACCATTGTGACGTGAAGTCCACAAACTCGGCTGAGAATCGGTCTGCAGGCAGCTGGGGCGACGGCTCTTCCACCACCTGCTTGAGCTGCTGAAACGGCGTTCCCCATGAGTCATAAGGAAACCGCAGAATGGCCAGCTCGATCTGACAGGATGAAAAAACGTGCACATCACAACACAACATCACAAACCACAAAATGCCAAGCTACACAGACACAGCGGAACTTTTTTTTAAATGTAACAATCGGTAAATAATAGAGAAATATGCTTTTTATGGGTAATTTATTAATCTTTTGTAAGGTCAAATTTAATCATCATTAGAGTCAGCATGAAACAGAAGTTGCAATAGTCTTTTCTTCCATGTTGTGACAAATAAAGAAAAAAAAATTAGAGCGGGACTTGATTTTGTCCATCAGGAGATTATTGGATTGTTGTTGTTTGCAATTGCTGTGATCTCATGCGAGTGTCCCGCACTCAAACCGAAAAACACATCAGAGAAGAAAAGAGATGTTGCAAGAGGAGGGGAAGTAATTTAGATGAAAGAATCTGAGGGCACGTGACAAAAAAAAAAAAAAAAAAAAAGATGATGTGCACAGATAATTCATTCATAATAAATACTGAAATATTCCACTGATTTCATGGTGACTTTAAAGCTCAAGCGAAACACTGGCATTCACATAAACAATATATTTTACATGTGGTTTATGTCCTTAAAGTCTGAGGAAAGTTGTTTTATTACCTATCATTTACACATGGGCCTATTATTAATTTTTCAATTAAAATTAAATATGTTAAAGTGTAAACTATAAAAAGAAATTATGCTATTAATCGGGACTAAATATTTGAACAATTAATTGACAGGCCTAATATTCATGAAGTTTGAATACACATCAATGATCTAGTAAGCATTAATAAACATAACATTGCATAACATTTTATGAAGGAATACTAATTAAGCAACAAGTGTTAACAGTATGTGAGGTCACTCAGACAGACTTACCATTGTGATTCCTAAACTCCAGATATCAGACTTGACATTGTAGCCTTTCTGATTGGTCTCTGGGTTGATTCTCTCAGGCTGTGAATGAAAAAGAAAAATGACTGATGATTGTGATTGTGGGCAAAAGAGGAAGTGTGGTTTGATAAGAGGAGGTAGAGATAAGAAAGCCTGAGACTAAGTAATAAAATATACTTATCACTTTTGCATGCCCTATATTCCCCTCTTTATGACACATGTCTCTCTATTTTTTAGATGCATAACATTCACGGCCTTTATACAGAGCCACATGAACACAGACTCAGCGAACTGAAGTCTGAGGTGTGTGAAGAACTCTAGAAAATGGAAGCTTGTTTCCGTCATACAATACTGGGTAATTGTGAATTTATATCGCACAATTTTATATCTCACGATCACAATTGTGAGACAAACTCACGAAATAAAAAAGGTAATTACAACTTTTTGTAAAAATAATGACAAAATTAAAGCTGCAAGCAGCATTTATCGGGGTTCAAGCATTTAAAGCCTTTAAGCACACAAGCATCAAAAGACATTTTGATGCCTGCACGATGCGTTTTACGAATCCTTACAATTACAATAGGGTTTCAGCATTTCATGCTTGAACCCCTAATAAGAATGGAAGCTTTTTGCCATTTATAGCGCACCTTTGGTCCGATCTGCATGAAACTCGGCATGCTTCTTCACCATGTTATGACACATATGCTCATCAATTTTGGTGAAGTTCTGAGTTTTCATTTGGGATTTATAGGCTTTTTAGTGTATTTTGCCACGCCCCTTTTCTAAATGACCCTGTTACAGCCAGCAAAATGCAAAAGTTCAACTTTTTTTTTTCCGATAAATATTGATCTAGAGAGTCCACAGAATTGTCCTAGACTGGTCTGGTTCCGATCGGGCGAAAAACCAGGGACTAGTTCGCAAAAGTAGGTTTTGGACAAAATGCGACATAGCAGAAAATTTTTCCTGCCTAAATCGAATTTGGAGAAAGCCATTTTGTCCGCCTTGAGCCAGGGACCACAGTGGTGTAAGGCACTTGAGTCTAGGTCAAACGCCCTAAAAGTTATGAGCGATTCTGTACTTTTGGTTGCTGTAGCGCCACCTATGGGCCAATCGGGGTCATACTCTGATAGGTTGTCCCCAAATTGAGGCCTACCATCTGGCCAGGTTTCACGTCTCTAGGCCTTACGGTTTGGCCTGCACGATGCGTTTTACGAATCCTTACAATTACAATAGGGTTTCAGCATTTCATTCTTGAACCCCTAATAATAAAATATAAATATTATTACGAATATACATAATATAAACTAATATATAATAATATAAATAAAAAATAATTTATCAATGTTGAATTTTTTTTGCATACTGTCGTTAATTGACAAAGATGCGCATTAAAAAAATAGAAGTCACAGCATAAGACAATAAAATATGTATTTCCTCTTTTGTTTTGCTTACCGCCATGTATGGCTTGCAGCCGGCATCCATTGTCTTCGCCACCGAATCCACGAGGTACCCACTGATGCCAAAATCACACATTTTCACCTGACCCTGCATGTTTATCAGGACGTTAGAGGGTTTCACATCTGCAAGAAAAAAGAAAACAGAAAACAGGAAAATCAGTTGCTGGCATCATTAAAAAGCAAATATCCGATATTGTACTTTAGTCCCAGCTCACCTCTGTGTATCACTGACAGGTTGCTGTGGAGATGCTCCAATGCTTTTACGATCTGCAACGGGAATATAAAACATCAGGCTCATTACAGAACTGCACGGGCTCAGGAATTACACAGCGTTAAAATGATCTCAAATGTTCAAGTGGGAATGTAAAAAAAAAAAAAACACAGATAAGTCACATTTTATTATTACATTAATAAATGTAAAAGAGCAGTGCATAATAATTCATATTTGTTCATATAAACAATATTTATTATAAATGCTAAGCCTATACGAATTTACGAAACAAAAGTGAAAGTGTGTGGAGAATAGGGCTGTCGATTTAACGTGTTCATTTAATTAATTAGTTATGAAAAAATAACAAGTTAAATGATTTAATGCACCCACCCCAGACGAAGGTCATCTAACATTTCATACAGTTGATTGGTGACGAACATGATGCAGGGCAACAACTCACTGCGTGAGGTAGCCTATATAATGCAGTTAGAATGGCCCAAAATTTCAAGATATCAGGGCAAAAATGCCTCTGTATGAGTTTGTCTCATATTTAAATCATTGGATAAAGTTAAGCAATATCACACGAGTGCCGTTTTTGTCCCGAATAGCACGAGTGCAAATTATTTTATACAACAAATACCTATTAAGCCAGAGCAGAACTGTTGTGCGTCTCTGAGAATCACACAGCGGTGTTTAGTTTCGAAATAAATCCGCGTTTTGAGCAAATCAATTGGGTGAGTCAACGATTCAATGGTCCATTCATAAAGAGAGCCATTTACTTCATTCCTGAATGAATCAGCCTTTCGAACAAATCAACTGAATGTATGGTTTACTCGTTTAGACCTTTATCGCCACCTACTGGCAGTTTTAGTTTCTTTTTTAGAGTATCATTTCATTGAAAAAATTTAATTTTAAAATTTTGGGGGATAGCTGGATGTACATTTACTCGCCCTCATGTCGTTTCAAACCTGTATGACTTACTTTCTTTGCGCAACATAAAGGAAGATATTTTGAAGAATGTTGGTAACTGTTTTGGTCCATAAATATAAATAACAATTCAGGTGCAGATTCTGAAAATAAAATCATGGCTGTTGTAGCCTACAAAATTGTGTTACAAATTCTGTGTTGAATAATAATAATACATTTTCTAAAGCTACTTTTTGTAATGGCTATTTAATGCTTTTCTCATTCAACACAATAATGACTTCATAATTATCATTTGGGGGTAATTACTTCGATGTGCGATTAATTAATCAGCACATCATGTAATTAATTCAATTTAAAAAATGTAATCGCTTGACAGTCCTAATGGATATGTAACTGTACTGTGGACAGCGTGCAGTTCTGTAAACGTTCTCCTCTAGCTCAGTTCAACGGGTCTTGTGTCTACGATTAGCTCCTTAAGTCTTAATTTCACTAAAAGTGAAGTATGCAGGTCCTGTGACACAAGTGGCACCTATGCTAAAACGGATTTATTTACCATGCGCATGTGTGTGCATTTATGCGTGCTCTGTTTTGCATGCTTGACGTTAATAGCATTATAAGTCGCTTCGGAATATAAGTAGACACAGATTCAAATATGCAGACCAAAGAGCAACAGCTTGCCATTGAGAGATGCAGGAAATTAGGTGGTACTTACAGAGACGGTGATCTTGCCCAGGATGTCCTCTGGGATGTTTATGCCCTTCTCATGCACCTGCTTATAGAACTTATCCAGAGAGGTGTCCATCAGCTCCATGCAGATCCACACATCACCCTGACAACACAACGAGCCAATCAGCTTATGTTTGAGACATAACAACAACCTTACATAAAAATGAGACAGCAGGAAATGACTGAAACACATTCCCATTGTACGACTTCCTGTGGGATTTCTTTTTGGGGTCAACGTTTAGGAGGACATCGATTCAGATAACTGGACTTGCTCTGCCTCTCGTCTATACGATAACTACTTTGTGCTGTAGTATTAAAACAGCTGCAAATGCTAACAAGGTAAATGACATGACTGCTCAGTGTTTAATGTACGTGCTGTCGTACCTCTCTGAAAAGGGCTCCATAGAAGGTAACGGTGTAAAAGCAGTCGACTGTTCTCATTGAGATATCCAGATCCATTAGCAGCCGTTTCTGCTCCTGCGTGTTTACTGTGGCCCGGATCCGCTGCGGGAAACAAGTGGGTGATGTTGGCATTTATTAAGTTGATTTCAAATGAATGCTGTTCTTTTGAAATATCTAGTTATCAAATAATCTACAAACTGTTTTCAACATGTTGAGTATCCAAACAGCACATTGGAATCATTTCTGAAGGATCATGTTATTGAAGACTGGAATAATGGCTGCAGAAAACTATAAATATATTATAATAAATTATTTGAAATTGTAATATTTCACAATATTACGGTCTTTGCTATTTTGAACAAATAAATGCTGCCTTAATGAACAAATGAGACTTCACACAACAATCACTTTTCTATAGGAAGTGCACTTAAAGGCAGGTTTTTTTGAAAAAACTTTTTCCCAAATTTGTTTAAACTGTCTTTATATACCACTACATAATTAAAATGTAAGTACTCTGAAAAAGAGAGTATAAAAATCGAGTGTCTGTAGTCCTCGCAGGGCTGCAATAAACACAGCTACTTATTTCCATTCGGAACGAATTAAATGATTGGCTGGGCGACTGTCACTCTCCCTCGCTACCATGGCTACCACCCCTGCCGCTACAGGAGCTGCCCACATGCGCGCACCCGTTTGACTCGAGGAGGCGAAGAGGCACGGAAGCTAGGAAGAATCACAATTATGGCAGAGAAAGAGCAGTCAAAATTCCCAGTACCTGCATATACAGTCAGCGAAGGCGTGCATCAATGCAACCTGTTTTTAGCTTTGCCTTATGTTACTAGCTCATTACCGAATCAAACTCAATACATTTTAAACTTTACCAGTATCGATATGCTAGCTTGATAGTGAGTACAGCCATGTTAGTTGTTTATATTCATAATGATAAAGTTAGGTATTTTATTACATGTGATTCTGACATGATGTCATTTATAAATAAACACGCCCACAGCTCCGCAAGCCGACTCTGTCCTCCTCCTTACTTGAATTTGAATTTTGTTACATCGTCCTCCAGCTGAGCGGTCGGCATCGCGCGTTCATGTGTTTTGGGGGCGTGGCTTTGGAAGGAGCCCAGAAGGGAGGGGGTGGGAGTGAATGGAATAAGTAGCTGTGTTTATTGCAGCCCTGCGAGGACTACAGACACTCGATTTTTATGCTCTCTTTTTCAGAGTACTTACATTTTAATTATGTATTGGTATATAAAGACAGTTTAAACAAATTTGGGAAAAAGTTTTCGAAAAACCTGCCTACCCTGCCTTTAAGGTGTTGCTTAATGTTTTAATGAAAAAACAAACAAGAAACACACAAAAAAAACTTAAAGAAGATTAACAAAGTGTTTAATTTGTATTTTATGATATGACATGAGAGATATATATTATATATATTATGATATATATATATATATATATATATATATATATATATATATATATATGTGCGTGCGTGTAAAATGAAAAATATAATATTAATATTAAAAATAAAAATATGGTTATGGTGGAATGAATGAGACATTTTAAAAGGCTAATAAACGCACATCTAAATGGGGCAAGGTGCCAGGTTGCTTAGCACTCAGCCAGAAAATTACTTTAAATTTGTTTTCGTATTAATTGTTGAAATATTTTAATAATTTTAAGCAATGCTAGGTAAATGCGACACTAAGAACACACATATTTTTAAACACACGTTTAAGAAACTTTGGACAGTTACTGACAAAAATATTCCTCACATGGGTTTATCTAGCATGGGCCTGTGTGAACTCACCTTTACTGCCATTATTACGCCACTGGGGACGTGTCTCATCTTGTCCACCACTCCATACGCCCCTCGCCCCAACTCTCCAATCTGCTCCAAATCATCTGCCTTCACCACAAAGTTCTGCTCAGAACACAAACACGAGTGTTAAAAGTATCATACCAAATTTTGGTATATTCCCGAAATTGATGCACACAGAATGGCAGATAAGAGACAGACACTAACACTAACAGACTGAAGCCTATATTCCAAACAGACAGACAAAGACATCTAAAAAGAAAATGTGCATAAGCTGATTTTTTCCTATGAGGTGTGAAGAAAGGAAAATGTTATCTCCAGGAATGCATGCTTCCAATCCCTGTCCTATCACTAGCAATCACAACAAACGCCTTAAACCTGGAGGCAACAAACTTGGTTCTTCAGATATTCCTCACAAAAGCTCCAACACCCCAACTTGACTTTTATCAAAAAACTGATGTTACTTACTCTTGGGTTGCAAAACTAAAAGCCTCAATCTTTGCCAATGGAAAATTCCACTTATTTGATGAGTTTAAAATAAATATTTTTATAGCCTGAGAGGCAGTAAAGTGCATTCCAGGCTGCCTACAATCAGACGTATTCAAAAGGGCTGTAATGTGCACTGGGCCATTCTTTACAGCCCGTCGGTCTTTCACCGAGCCAAGCCTTCGTATCGAGCCCGGGACAGGGTTACATCACCATAAAAGCAATGCAAAATATGACATTTAAAAAGATAAGTCTTATCCCCTTAGCACGGGAATGCAAATTACAAGTCACAATGCTTTGCATACAGGTGACCCAAGGACAGTTCCTCTCATAGTGATAATACAGACGAGAAAGAGA
Source organism: Rutilus rutilus (assembly GCF_951802725.1). Taxonomy (NCBI): domain Eukaryota; kingdom Metazoa; phylum Chordata; class Actinopteri; order Cypriniformes; family Leuciscidae; genus Rutilus; species Rutilus rutilus. Next base: position 30,101,847 of record NC_140224.1, on the reverse strand, counting down.
TGCAGGTGAAGATAAACCTTCAAGCATTAAACACAATTTCCCATGAGGCTTTTTTTTTTTTTTTTTTTTTTGCAATGCACAGATTTATGAATAACTGATAGTGCTCGCAGAAGATCCTGCAAATATTTTTTCTGAAACAATTTTACCAAAATGAAAAGGGAAAAAACATCAGAAATAAAAGACAGAAGACCAACAGGATAAATTCAATTAAAAAGAGAAATAAAAACGATATAGTTACATAAGATTATCCATCTTAATTAAAGAAAGGATGATGAAACGCACCTTATCTCCAATGGTAACGCAGGCTTTGGAGTCCAGGTCTCTTGGGGGTCTGTGGAACAAAGAAATCCCATTGAGTGTCCTTGTCTGACACGGTAATTGACTCATTAACTAAAGCCAGCCTTAATTATAAAAATCTATTGTACTTGCACACCCAGAGTGAACCTCAAAAACACTGACTAAAAAAAAACCCCATCAGTTTATGAATATAAATGTGACATCAATAACAGCGTAATTATCTTTCAATTTAATAAGTGCACTGAAATCTGCATAAAATCTTACGTAGGAGCAGGTGGGGTTTTCTCAAACACCTCTTTTGGAAGCTTGAGTGGTGGCTTCTTTTTACCTGCAGAGGGAAGAAAAAAAGAAAAGAAAAAAATCATCATTATTATGCCCAAGTCATTAGAAGACCTTATGAATTGCATTTGTCAGAAAAGTTCCTTTTAAGAGAGAAAAAAAAGCTTTATGTGAGATAAAAAAAGGCCTGTCTAAACAAAAGAGGCATTCTGAAACTGTCCTGAGGGATATAGAGCCCTTTCCTTTATTTCTGCTCCCCATGGAACTCCGAGATTCCCTATCAGATGAGCACTTACGGTCAGACAGCACAAGCGGCTCCAGATCCTGGCTGAGTAAACGTGAAAGAGCGAGAGAGTGCGAGGAGAGAGAGTGCAAGTGTGAAAGAGGGAGGCGAGATGGCAGGGTCAGGTGCTTTCTCTCCATCTGGAACAGATCGGAGGCGCTACCGTCACGGGTGTTACCCATCGTGAGTGACACCAGAGCGGGGCAATCCAACGTGAACTGTCCACACCCACCTGACTAACTGATTCCAGTCTGCTAAATTCTGCAATTCATATCAACAGTTTGTCTGAATATTAATGCAGTACTCTGGTAACAAGTCAATGATGAAAAGAAAAACGTAAAAAAAACTCAAACTTTGAAAAAACATTGTAGCCGAGCTACTTCTGTGTTTATGTATATGATGAGTCACAGGTACTGGGCCACTCCGCAGCCGCTGGCGTCCTGCACGGTCTAAAATAGTCTGAATATATACACTTATGATAGGCAAAAAGACCGAAGATGGATTCATGATGTACATACTCATTATATAAATGTTGTACATGTTGAACAATAAAAAGTTACAGTAGAAAAAGTAGCTTTTAAAATGAATCAATAAATGAAGTTACATTCATTGGTTTAATTTTTAAGATATTTATATTTAGCTTTGCAAATAAAGTTCAAAGTATATTAGTTTATTCTTTTGCATCAAAATTGGTAGTGAGAAATTTGATACACTGATACTGAAATTGGCACTGACTGAAAATACGATTCTGTGACAACAGAGATTACAACTATAGAATCATTGAAGTTAAGCAGAAATATGTAATTACTGTGCCACTACTACCAAAAGGTATAGCTAAGATAATGAACAAATGTAACAAAGTATGTGTATGTATGTGTATGTATGTATGTGTATGTATGTATGTGTATGTATGTATGCGTTTATGTATGCATTAGGGCTGCACAATATATCGAAAAATTTTCGTTATTGCGATAATAGTATATGCGATATCCGTATCGCAGAGAGGTGCGATAAATTGCATTTATTTTATGTGCCAAGCATTTGTTTGATGCATGCATGCATAGGTTGTTTATCCAAATTTGACCAATCAAATGGGGCCTTACTATCTTTATACCCGCCTCCCCAGTAGGTGCTATTATGCTATTGGCTAGATCGGACCCAAAGGGGAACCTAGTGGCCCAGAGCAGAGAGTGGAAAATAAAAACTAATGGCGGGAGTAGAGACAAGCGAGGAAAATGACAACAGCGAAGAACCTGTGCCTAAAAAGAACTGTATGTCTGAAATATGGCAATATTTTGACTTCAATAGAGAAGGCGTGTCATAAATGCAGGTACTGTGTAAGGGGCCGTTCACATATCGTGTCTAAAATGCATGGAAAGCGCGGCCACGCCGCTATCTCCTCCTTTCCACAAGCGCTTGCGTCTGTCGTTGCTATGCCTGGAAAAATGTGCTTCCATTTCGCGCCTGCATTTGAAATAACGAATTTGCACACGCAAAAAACGCGATACATGAACATAAGTGACGGTGTCACTCATAGTCAACGCATTGGTAGCCACAAGGCTACGCATCGCTACGCTTCGGCCGCCATTATGCGTCGATGCGTAGCCAAATGTGTCGTCCTAGTTTTTGATACGCGACGCGCCGATGCACGCAATACTATGCGTTGTCGGCGGGGGCGACATTGCAAGTATTGTACATTAATTCAAGTATATTATGTTTACAGAAGGAGGTTTGAATACAATGGCGGGCGAAGAGAAAAAATGATGCGAGCTTATGCACATACATCTCGTCTACAATGTGTGTGTGTGATTTTGGTTGGGTGACAGTTGTAGGTTACAGTTTGACAAAAGCACAATGTTGTGTTTTACATAAATATAAGTAGGCTAAACACTTTGCAGTTTTAATGATGTCCTGTATGAACAAAATGCACACACATTCCAGCATTGCAATCTTGACATCGGAGCCTGTTATTAAGCTGCGTCCAAAACGCGAATAGAGCGTCAAATTCGCGTCTAGTTCGACGCTTGAACATTTTGAAGTGTTTGAAGCGAAATAGACGTGCGTTCAGAACATAGGTTCAGAACTATGACTCTACTACCCCCTGTTGCGTGAGCGGTGTATTGCATTTCATGCATCGCCCGTGACGCTTGCGTCTGCTTGCGTCCACTGTTTTGACTATGAAGCGAGCGCGTTGCTTGCTCGCATTGACTATGTTAACGGCCTAAGTCGTGCCGAAAATTTTGGGCCACGTCGAGAGGAAACTAATCTCTACAGACATCTGGAAAGCCACCTCAGGGAGCTATATGAAGACTTCAAAAAGTGTAAGCCCAAATCTACCAAAACTGCTAACGAAATGCCAAGTAACAATAACAGTCTCACAGACAACCATTAATCAAAGTGTTGCATGTGTAATGTTAACTCCTTATGAAATTTATATATATATATATATATATATATATTAAAAAAAAAAAAAATATATATATATATATATATATATATATATATATATATATATATATATATATAAAAATATAACAGTAAAAAAAAAAAAAAACCTTTACAGAACACTTTCCAAACTGCAATTGGTCAGACAAACAGATAGTCCAACCCCAAACTCTCATCATTGGTTGAGGCAATGTTGTTGCGTCATGCTGCTCAAACAGAGCAAAGTTTGACAGCCTGACAGAGCCGTGATGTTTACAGTGTTCAGGATAATCAATACACAAATGTCTCAATTATAGTTGACCTCTTCTGCATGTTAAGCTGAAATAGGAGAAAGTATTTTAACACCACACAAAAGAAAAAAATTCCACAAATCAGCTTTAACAAATATTCAAAGGTCTACACCGATCACTCCATGAGAAAGGTGTGGCTTCAGAACAGTCCCGACCACACCATGAGCCCACAGACAGGAAACAAATGCAGACACTTCCCATATTGTCACAATTATACACAAAATATGAGCAGCTTTTTGCCATTGCAGCGTGAGAAGAGGGTTGTGTCCTGTTGTGTGCCCGTTACACCATTGTTAACAGCAGAAAAGTTGTTCAGAACCTCTCCCACCTGCTTTTACATGCACAACAATAGCAACAGAAAGCTGACACTCAACAACAACAAAAAAAACTCACCAGCACTCCGATCCCTTTTAAAGTGAAGGGTACAAAACCACAAAATGATCATGTGCCTCCTGCAGAAAGTATATCACTGATCACGACTGCCAAAATAACTATGCCCCAACTGGAAATCACTCCCTAGCAACACTCAAGCAATGTTCCATGGTGAAAGCCCTAATCCTTAAAATCACACATGCTGACACATCACAGGCCGACACCCGATAGATTTCTTCAGACTGATCACATCAGCGATGTAGGGAAAAGGCTGTTCTCAGTTACTGGACCTCCGTGTGACTTTGGTAACTTTATGAAACTGTTGCATAAGCATTAAAAACAGCCACTTCAAGCACTTCAAATATAACAAGTGCCCTTCCATGTCACAACGCTCCCAGCGAAAGGTTCCTGGTATCGAGTACTGAGATTAAAGCCATAAAGCAACCGGAAGTCATTCGTTTTTAGCAAGAATTGGCAATTAATGAGGGAGGCAGCGTGACCGAACGTTGGCGACGTGACAATGTTGAGCAGAGAAAAATGGTAAACAGCCTGGCACTATAGCGATTCGACAACCTACAGCAATTTGATGTACAGAGAGAATGCAAAGGGAGATGCAGAGGCGGCTCTATCTGCTGGAACATGTACAGACGTGTTCGACAGACTGGAGAAGCTCTTTCATCCATGCTGAAGCCATCACGGAAATTACCAGCAGCATCATCAAGAACAACTAAACATGCATGCAGAATTGCAGATAAACACATATTGCATTTATTTTGGTTGCATCAACAAAACTCTGTTTGCAAAATTCTGCTCTTGAAGTGGTTGTCAATTATTGCTTGCATAACAGAGATAAATAAGGCTTCTTATTCAACATACATTCAACTAAAATACCACGTGAAGTTCAGACTATTCATCACAATATATTTGATGTGATTTTGCTAGCAATATTAACTTAAGCTATTGCAAATTGCAATCGTGTTATGCATACATAATTTATTGCTTATTGAGCAGCAAAAATGCAAAGCAAAAGTTGGATTCATTGAATTGAATCAAAACTCTGATTGAACAATTCAACATTAAGAAACGTTTCCATATATTATGAAGAAAAAGTTAAATAAAATGAACATTGCCATTTGTTCCGTTGCATATTTTTAAATTTGAATTAAATTTACTTGCATTAAACGCATACAAGTAAATGTATATAGGCATACTGAATATAATCCAGAGTTATTTTAGTATTATCTGTATACTATTCTAGTATTTATTAATATTTTAAATTAGAATTCAAATTTGATGTACAATATTTGTATTTTATTTGAGCTTTTTTCAATTAAAGAATTTTTTTTAAAGTTCCCATGAAATCAAAATTGAAGTTTTTTGGCTTTTAGTATGAATATGTTAGCCTTATTGTTATCTATAAGCTAGTGTGCTCCAAAAAATTACAAAATCTGTATTTACAAGAGAAGAATTCAAAACTTAGGCTAGTCTATCACTGTCAGCTTCTCATCAGATTTTTTTGTCCAATCAAATGCTCTCTAGAATCTGAAGTGTCCCGCCTCCTACATTATAAATACACGCTGTAGCTGCAGCTGAAATCAGTCACTTGTTCACACATTTTTATTTTCTATATGGTGAATGGCACATTGCTCTATATAGGGGATGGGGAACGATTCAGACAGTGTAAATATGCTTTTCATTGCGGCGAATTAAGTCTGGTTTCACGTAAATACGTTCACAAACATAGTCTGTTCCAGTCCAGAGACACGATAGCACAGAGCGGATCATATGCGCGAGTCGGTGCATACCAGAAAACGTATCGGCCCCATTTGAACACTGCACAGAATGCTATATTTTAAAGCTATATGGAGGAGATTAGGAGGAGAAACAATTAGCGATTAGGAGGAAACTGCGGCTTGGCCGCGCTGTGATCTGAACTAAACACTATTGGCTATTGTAGAAAGGGGGAGGAGCTGTTCGATATGTCCCACCCTGTCTTCCTGTTTCAGTGGAAATTACATCAACACATTGAAATATGCTGCACGTTTCAAGGCACTTCAGTCTGCCTTTGATAGACTTGGTTTACATAACAACAGTGATATAAAAAGGCTGGCACTTTTTCATTAATTTTTTAGCTACAACCAGCCATAGTCAAATCCCAAGGTTGACCTAAAAACAACCGTTCCCATAGCAGTAAACAAAAAAACACACACACATATGACTGGACAGCACATAATATCAGTACACGAAGTGCTTGCGTAAGGAAAACAAGATAGTGAGAAGAGGCAAAAAAGATCAATAGATTACATAATCATGCTGTATTGGCAGGAAACAAAGGAATTGTTCAAAAAGTACAGAAAGTTAATTAAGTTCAATTTCTGCACACCTAGATTTGCAACAGTTATATTTTTATACAGTTTGAATAAGACAACTAATGTTGACAATGTTACGTTGAACAAGTGAAGGCACATACCCATTTCTTTTTTCCTTAAACTCAACCTGAAAAGCACACGGTGTACAGGTACGTCAGACATGCCTGCATAGAAACCTTCAAAACACGTTTGAATAAATCAAATGCCTAATTCCCGTTTCATTCGCAACACAGAGGGGTTTGGACTCAGGTGACTGTTAGCAATGCGAATCAGGGACAATCCGCCGTGTTTCCCTACTGTGGTGTAACATGAACTTGACTGACCCCTGAGACCCGCTTGATGTAGCTTGCTTGACTGGTTGTCATCTGTCCAGGACTGTGTCTGCAGTCCACAAAACCCAAGTCAACCAGTTCTAGTCCTTCCCTATCCCACTCACATACAGAATTTCAACAATCCCAAGTGTTTTACTGGAATTTCAGGGACCCGGAGGAGGGCCGGTGAATTAGAAAGAGAGATGAAAATAACTTCTCTTGGGCTGCCGGCTGTTTGGCCCCTCTGACCTCACTGGCAGTTTGTAAGACACTCTATACTTCCAAAGATGGCAGACCCTTTGGGTTCCAGCAGCTGGGGACACTGCTTTAGAACGAATGTCGTCACTGCTTCTCATAGCATCCTCTGCTGTCCTGACAGAGACAGTCTAGGAATGACATGTCATCTTTAGAGATAGATAACGGAATCATGAATCATGTTCAGTCTCTTGTACGTTGTGTGTGCACGAATGGAGGCACGAGCAGTTAGTTGCTGACTGCAGTTCACTTAACGGCCATCGGTGTCACTAATAACAAGGGTTTCTGAATTCTACATATAGCCCCTTTAAAGGTGCAGTGTGTGATTTTTAGCGGCATCTAGTGGTGATGTTACGAATTGCAACCAACAAAAGTTACGGTGGCCGACAGGAAAAGAGACAACAGAGTAGCCAGTTAAGCAATGAGGTTTCTTGACAAAGATAAATTAAAGCTACACTGTGTAGGATTTTCTCCCATCTAGCGGTGAAATTGTTTATGACTACCAACTGAATATTACTTTCTAGCCCCTCCCATTCCGAGGGCGTTTTAACTCATACGGTGGCCGTATTATTTCAAATCTGCCGGCAGTTGCATTCGTCGCATTCGTCACGGTGCCACTGACTGTAAAAATGCTTAAGGCGAAGCTTGAATTTCCAGGTATGTCCCTCTTCAGCTAATGTATTTTCAAGATGGAGGTGCAACATGGCTGCCGCCATTCGAGTGACTCGCTCGTATGTATTCTAAAAGTATTCTAAAAGTATTCTCGCTTACGAGAATACTTGATTAGTTGGTAGAAGTAATTACACATTAATGAGCACATATCATTTTGAAAGAACAGTGTTTTTTGCTAAAAATTACACAGTGTAGCTTTAAGAAATCATGTTTACTTTATTATTCAGTAAAACGATATGTTATTGCGAATATTACTGTTACTTGTTCATCACTGTGTCAGTGTTTTATTCGCTGACTTTAGCTAGCTTCTTTGCAGGAAGAACAACATAGTGACGAAACACGCTCTGTAGTAGTTTGTCCGTTTAGGGCTACTGTAGAAACATTTCAATGTAAGGGACCGGCGGTGTGTGTAGATAGAAATGGCTCAATCTAAGGTAATAAAAACATAACGGTTCATTATGTAATGTCTTTATACACCACTGAAAACATAGTTATGTATATTATATTGCATTGCATTTCTGTCTACAGATCTTCCTAAATATTACACAATGCACCTTTAAAGTTTGCATAAAAGGTCAAATAAATTGTAGAATTCTAGTAGTTGGCTTTTAATAACAACATGAAAAGGCAGTGGATTCTTGAACGCACTGCCGCTTCAAACATTAGCGCTGAAATAATTGCATAGAAAATGCAGTTAAAAAGAAACTAAAGATTTTCATTCAATCAATTTCATTTATTCTTTGGATGTGTGCTGCTGCAGCACAGCACTGAAAACCTCAAAGAGTGACTGAAAAACACAATGTTAAAAACACATTTCTATGTAATATATGCATTTGAATGGCAGGGACCACAGCATAGCGAGCTGGAGTGGAAAGTGCACAAGCTAAATTGGGAACAATACCAAATGCTTTAACATAGATCATACAGCTTTGTGTAGTTGCCGTGTGAGCCCTGAGAAACTGCTTGCTGAGAAATGTTTTCCACAGTGCATCACTTTTTACTGATCTATTACTGTAACTGTGAATGTTATAAATTCAAAGTCAAGCGGGTAATTCCATTTAACAAAACAGTTTGCACTAACAACATGCTCCGCGCCATTACACTTGTACACTTCTAGACACATGTCTGAACGAAAGTGTGCATGCGCATCAACCAGATAGATGCAGCTTGGGATAGAAGACCAGCTCAAGAGAGCAACATTGGCTTAATAAATCAAACCTGTTAGAAAATAGTTATTTTTGTAGGTCCATTTGTTGATGTTCGCACCATATAAATTTACCTTTAACTGCAATGCAATTATATATCTATTTTGCATTCATATTCTGGCAGTGCACAGATTTATGAAAAGCAAATGACATGTATCTCTTTCTCCGCCACGGTAAAAAAAAAAAAAAAAAAAAAAAAAAAAAGCCAGCCACCGCCAGCGTAAACCGATAATTTTCAACAAAATTTCATGGCCAATCAGAGCACATTGCACTTTTCGGAAGGAGGGGCTTCAGAGAGACAGGAACTAAACAGAGTGTTACTGGCAGACTGGGAAGTCGTCGAACGATTTATCGGTTTTGCTAGCAATCAGTTATCGGCAAAAATCCATACCGATGGTTTTTCTGGGTTGCGTCCTTTGCTGGAGAGGATGCGCTGTCATTACACAGTACGAGAGCAGCCTCTACAGGCGAAATAAAAACCATCACTCTTGGTGTTTGTTTTGACACGAGGCAGTGCGCTGAGCGGGACACTTCATGGCACTTTTCCACTGCATGGTTCGGCTCGGTACGGTTCGACTTGGCGCGGAACGGTTCGGCTCGCTTTGCTTTTCCACTGCGTAGTACGACTCGACTCAGTACGGCACGGTTCGGCTCGCTTTAGCTCGGTTGCTTTTCCACTGCAGTTAGTACCGCTTCAAAGTGGGTGGGACTGATCGATATAGTTGCCGTCTCTACTACCATGACATCATCATATTAAATGCGAATTTTTCATTCCGTGTTTCCCCATCCACTCCTCGGCAACCAACGAGAGGAACGTCTGCACCTCGTCCACTGACCACGATTCAGCCATTTCTCTTTTTTTTGGAAGTTTATACTCTTTTTTTTGAAGCAAATACTTTTAAAACATGTGCTACAGCGTTGGCTGTTGTCTACTGGCTATTTAAATCTAGCGGGTTTAGTGTCTCGTGTCGTAAATACAATGACGCTGGTAGAGATGATTCTGTCTGACCAATCAGTGATCTGCAGTGTTTTCACGTCACATTTTAGTATCGGTACGGTACGCTTGGAACCTCAACAGAGGTGGTACCATTTAAAGCGAGCCGAACCGTACCGTACCATTAGGCATGTGCCGGTATCAAATTTTCATGCTGCGATTAATTGATTGAGCTTTTATCACGGTATACGGTATTATCACGATATTTTAATTGCACAAGAGAAAAGGATGGATTGGGGGAGATGTAAAAAAAACAACTTGCCTCACAATAGGTGTAATTGTGATTGTCAAAACATTTGGTAACTAAACAGAATTGTATTAAGTTTAGTGACAACATCAATGTTTACATGGTACAGTGACTGGTAGGCTACTGTTTGTATTATTGGTTAACACAACACAAATTTCTATTTAATTCTCAATATTAGGTAGGCTACAGTAGATAGCCTACATGTAAATTTTTCTGAAGTAAAAATACTCACATAATGCGGTAACAGAGAGCCCTATCAGATGGTATTATTAAAGGTTAAAACTAACAAATAAAATATAATGCGGTTCTCATTATAATAACAATTATGTAATGACACAAGTAAAAATATAATAAATATGTAATATAGTTCACATATTTAGCATATCAGCTCTATATTTTTTTCTAGTCAACTAACATGCTGGTCATTAAATGGATTTCCTGAGGTAAATGTAACGTTCTGTGACATAATTGTTGTCCTGCAACCTCTTTCCATGGCTGAAAAACACTGATTGATCGATATTATGTATGAGGCATCTGTATCTTTAAATAAAAAGTAACAGATGATCGGTTTACTTGAACTGACGCGCACCGCTACAGTGATCGGTCACGTCATTTACAAGCGCCAAACGGTATTTGTTGTCTGAATTTCGTAATAAAATGGACATAACCTGAGAGCTGATCATTTTTTTTCATATCAAAACTAACCTGCTCTGTCTGTCGGTGTCAGTGTTCTCTTTGCTCCGCGATTTTTCTCTGCGTGAGAAAATGGATGTGTGGCGCGAGAGCGTGTGAAAAGTGTCAATTGTGTGAGTCTCACGTTGAATGCGTAGATTGGCAGCCCTGCTTAGAAGGGGGATAAATCGACGGCAGCGTTCCTCCTTCCGCCATGCTTCTTCTCCATGTTAGGATTGTTTACATTAGACGAGAGTGCGCACTGCCGCCGCATGCACACAGAGCTTCATGTGGGGATTGTTTACATCAGAGTGCGCACGTGTTTTGCGCAGCATATACGCAGTGTTTTTTTAAGCAGTTGATGAAAAATAAGCTAATGCGCGTTCTAAAAATCTAAATTCTGATCTATTATTTTTCACGGTATTTTGAAGTGCCCGCGATAACAATATCGTGCATATTCATTACCGCGATTTATCGCATTACCGAATACCGGCACATGTCTACGTACCATGCAGTGGAAATGCACCATAAGTGAGCCGTACCGAACCGAGCCGTACCATACCATGCAGTGGAAAAGCGCCAAAGCGTGCCGTACCGAACCGAGCCGTACCGTACCATGCAGTGGAAAAGCGCCAAAGCGTGCCGTACCGAACCGAGCCGTACCGTACCATGCAGTGGAAAAGCGCCAAAGCGTGCCGTACCGAACCGAGCCGTACCGTACCATGCAGTGGAAAAGCGCCATTAGATGCGGATTTAAAACAGACAATGAAACAGTATGTTGTACAGTACAACCGTATGCGTTTTCATATCATTATAAAGTAATTAATTTGTTGACTAGATGCTGCATTAGTGGAGAACAGCAGTATGTTTGCCGTCGAGGCTGAGAGGACTAACATGAATACCTCAAGCGGTTAAAACAATGTGACAAAAACATACGGCAAGCCTGACCCAAATGTTTAATGGCACGATTGTTACCATCTATTTGCATTAGTTTATATCCAGCTGGTCGTTTTTATGCATTCGTTATGCAGCGAAGTTGCATATTTAAAGCTAGTGACAAGAGAAAGCAAACTGTATCACCATGCAACCAACAGAAACAAACATCAGAAATGCATTCAATTTCAGTTCTTTATTTTATCGTCACTGACTGCAATACATATTCAGCTATTTTGATTAGATCATCAAGTGTTCTAAAATAGAAGCAAATAAAGTGTAAGAATATACATATGCATCTCATTTCAATGCTATGGCCTTTGTGTAGATATTTAAAGATGGCCATCTTTAGCAAGACTGTTTGGATTTATACAAAATGGCAACACTTTACAATAAGAGTCCATCTTTAGCATTAACTAAGGCTAATAAAAGTATTATTCATTGTTAATTCCAACATTTACTAAAAACATTTTCACTTTAAACATTAGTTAAAGCACTATGAACTAACATGTTTATTCAAGGCATAGGCTAATTAATATATTAATATTTTTTATATTTAAAAAGTATAGTACATTTTCATGGTTCAGTACTGATTTTTAATTTTTGTATTAAAGTTCAGCACTATTTTATGTGTTATGTTTATTTTCATTCAGCATCCATTTTAAAAACCTAGCAGTTGATTAATCGGTTATCGGTCCAACTTATCATTATCGGTAAAATCCACCATCGGACGACCTCTAGAAGATTGTTTTGAACATTCAAGCATGAAAACCTTTTCTGGTAGACTCCAAAAACAAAATCAAGACTTTGCAAAAGAGCATAATAGGATCTCTTTAGACTCTAGAATGAAATTGTATTGTTTTTCGATTATATTCTTCTCCAAGCATAGGAAGATACTAGGAGGCGTACCAATTCAAAGATGCATGATCTGGTTGGCAGAATTGGAGCAAGGCAAAGGGCTACCAGAGGGTGGAGTCCTCAACCTGTTACTCAATATCTACCCTGACATCTTCCACAACACACTGCCGCGGTCACACTTTAACTTAAGTGCTCTGTCTCTATGTGATATATCTTTTATTCAGCACTTAGCATAATTGATTGAGACATACACCATTTTCAAAACCAAACAGATGTGTTTTTAGAGAACAGACCTTTTTTTTTTTTAAAGATGCCACCATTTTAAATTCAGCAAGCAGGCAAATGTAACTTACGGCAAATTATTCCACAATATAAAGAAATGCATATTGAATGTTACAAGCTTTATTATGAAATCTGAAAGGCTTTAATAAAATCATAATTTTCATTTTGCACCACAGAATTTCATTTGCAGGAAGAGAATATTATTTTCTGCATGCGCGAGAGTTTTACACAACATGTGGGGTCAAGTAAGGGATGCCTTAATATCTAACACATTTTGGCTTCATTGGATGACAACAGAAAGCAAATTTACTGCCCCCTGCAGAGAAGGGTCCTCCCTTGGGTGCTGTAAATACTAAATCTTTTTTTTAAATAAGGATACATGATGTAATCACTCTCTACAATGGCATCATCACCAGGAACTTCATTTCTGTCGGTATTGTACAGTTTATTCATTCATAGTAAATGACATTTCTGCACACATTCTCTATAAAATATAGCCTAGACGAGAACACAAATTTCAAACAAATCAAATAAATAAGTAAATGTCCTACAATGATGAATAGCAGGAATCAATTGTAATAATCATATTATTGATAATGCATTTTTTGATCAAAAACAAAGTGGAAATAGTAATATTGTCAAATATGATTACAATTTAAATGTTTTCCATTTTAATATAGTTTAAAATGTAACGTTTTCTTGTGACGGCAAAGCTGAATTTTCAGCATCATTACGTCACATGATCCTTCAGAAATCATTCTAATATGCTGTTGTGCTGCTAAAGAAACATTTCTTATTACCAATGTTGAAATCAGTTGTGCTGATTCATATTTTTGTGGATTCTTTGATGAATAGAAAGTTTTTGAACTAGAAATAGCCTACTTTACAACATTATTTACGGTTACTTGTGATCAATTTTACCGTCGTCACTTTGAATTATTAATTTGTTTAGAAAAAAAAAAACACGTCCTGACCCCTGACTTTTGAACAGTAGTGTATTCTTCTATATGTAAATAAGAATTTATAAACATCAGATTTTACTGAATATACATATTACTGCAAAAACTGACTATAATATAGGTTAAATCTAAATAAGAATTAAATTAATTTGGGGTTTTAAAACACAATCATACTATTGCCCCCATATGAGGCATCTAAGGAGGTAGACGTCATCTTTTTTTAGAAAAGCATTTCACACCCTGATCCCAATAAGCTAAATGCAGTCCTTTCTTGGAAAGCAACACTGTTGGTAATGCTATGGTAAGAGACACCCTGGCTGCCTTCGAGAGAAAACCCTAAAAGTGGTCAATTATTCAGAAGTCTGCAATAAGATCAATGTCAGAATGCAGTTCTTGCGACTGAGCATAGCTCACATCCCACAGGAGAGAGAGAGAGAGAGAGAGAGAGAGAGAGAGAGAGAGAGAGAGAGAGAGAGAGAGAGAGAGAGAGAGAGAGAGAGAGAGAGAGAGAGAGAGAGAGAGAGAGAGAGAAAACAAAACGACAGACAGAGAGGGGCCTCTAGACAGGGCCTCCCAGAGAGCCAATAGAGTCATCATACTGGTCACTCCCAAGCAATTCAGCAGGAGGACACTCCCAGGCTTGGCATTACCCCTTTAAACACAGCTTAGCTGCTTATAAAACGCATGCAATGTATTGCTTACACTTAGCTGTAGAGAGTGGGACGCAAACCTGCCCGCTTGCAAGCTGTGATTTGCATGCACGTACCTATTGTGGATTCCATGCCCTGAATTGCAGCATGCATGCATTCATGCAAAAGCATTCTGGAGAGAGACGGGACGGCATGGCCGTACTCTCCACACACACAGCCGTAAGGTGAAAGGTCTGAGGGGGATCAGCGACACAATGCTTGAAACAATCCTCTATACTATTGCATCAAAACAACACAGCAAGGCTGGACGGTCACCAACAATTGAGCAGTCGTAAATAGGGGATTTAGTATCTCTGTGGTCTATTAGCATGACAAACGTGACAATTGCACATGACGGCAACAAGGCCTTGTGCATGGAGGGGACATCGATTCACTGTGTGCACCACTGGAGCCAGTGCAAACTCAATGAACCAGGGCCCAAAAAACAGAAGATAGACCCCCACTGACATAATTGGAACTGCTCTTCCAACAAATCGCTTCCACCCAAAACTGCGGTCAACTTTTAAAACGTCGACGTGCATCCCCTTAAAAGTACTGTTTGTTTCAAATCAACTTTGCAATCAGACATTTAGTTTTCCTTCCGAGCTATGCACCTTTAAGGTATTTGCAGACAAAAAACTGAAATCTGTGTCACGTATGCTTCATAACAAAAGTATAAAGCATGCGTATGCATGGAAGGACACTGACAAGTATAAATTCTTTATAATCTGCACATTTTATTTTATAAAAAGCAACTTTCTCACCAAACATGAATTGCATTTAAAGGGATAGTTCACCAAAAAAAATGGAACATTCTTTTTTCATCTGTGGAACAAAAGGAAACAAAATGTTTTTGTCCATTCAATGAAAGTCAATGGGGTCCAAAACAACATTCTGAAATATATTTGGGAGCACAAAAGGAAAAAAATTGCAATGAGTAAATCATTTTTGCGTGAAATATCCCTTTAAAGAGTCCCCATTCAATATATTTAAGATGGATTCCATAAACTAGTATTGCCCTTCACAATCCATTACCTGAACCCTTCCAGCTCCTCATGCACAGGCTGTGTTTGTTTGCATGACGAAGGGGTTGGTTCATAAGGATTTAGTTCCTCAAATGTTCCTCAGGTGTGTCACTGTTATACAACAACACAATTACTGCTCTTTCAATGCTGCCAAAATCACCTCATTAGGGCGTCAGAATCAAACATTCTTGAACCACGCCTACTAATATATGATTCATGAGTGTTCTGTTCACAGAATTTAAATGCTCCTGCGCCTCTCGACCGCAGTCATGGATCGGAACGGACCCAGTTTAACAGCTGCTGGCCGTAGCTTTAATTCGGGCTGGCGCATGTACGCCGATTCGGCCCACGGTGTGAGAAACCTCACACACGGGCTCTATACAGGGCTTCTGTGAAAAGAGCAAGGACATTAGATATGTTGCAAAGGCTCCATGAAGTGTAATTAAGGGGTCTAGAAGTGCAGGGCTGGGAAACGTGTGTTTTTGTCGGAATTATTATTATTATACTTTTTTTGCCTTAAAACAGAGTGCACTTTCCAAAATGTAAATGGAAGAAAAGTCTGAAACATGCACTAGTAGGATAGAGCTCTATATACTGAAGGTTTTTGTTATACACTCATTAATTTGGCTTGGGTCTAGAGATACACTGTAAACACCATTTACTTTTGTCTGGGAATTTTTCTGCCTTTTTGAATTTGGAGAAAGAAAGAAAAAACGCAAACAAGTCAATTACATTTGGTACAATCGACTTTTGCATGCCATTTCTTTGAATGCATAATAATACGCCAGTCATTTTGAGAAGTTACTAGACAAGCTCAACAATGGTTGACTGTCACAAAACTTGGTGGGTCATTTTAAGAGCTTAGTCTGATGCAGTATGGCGCTATAAGAGGAAAATATG
Source organism: Rutilus rutilus (assembly GCF_951802725.1). Classification (NCBI taxonomy): domain Eukaryota; kingdom Metazoa; phylum Chordata; class Actinopteri; order Cypriniformes; family Leuciscidae; genus Rutilus; species Rutilus rutilus. The sequence continues at coordinate 30,085,510 of NC_140224.1, read as the reverse complement.
AAATGCATGCATCAGATTAGCATAAAACGAATTTAATGATTGTGCATGACCTGGTTTAAACAAGTCGTTTTTATAAATTGCGTGACTTTAATTACAACACTGTCTGTCGAACAAGCAAGTAAACGGTAACCGTGCACTCATAAGATAGGAAGCGCTGTTTTTCCACAGTATTTTGCTTGAGGGTTTGTGAATATTTTTGCATGGAGACTTGTGTAGCACATCTGAACCCTGTTCCTTAAACTGGTTGCAGCAACAAAACTATATTTAGCTCCTTATTTTTGCAGCCTCTACCTATGCATTACTACTGGAACAAAGCTTGCATGACAGAGCGTCCGAATAATTTTCCATTACGCGCAACTAATAAAAATTGTTGCACGCTCAACACGGCATGCAACCAGGCTGTCAGGTCCCCGTTTCCCCATTGCACTTGCACACTCAACCGTCGGCCAAAGTTTCGTGTTACCTAATGCACCTCGCATGCATCAACGACAGAAGTTGTACGAACGAATCTAATCTGCAGAACGAAACCGAGGCCGTCGTGACGTCACAATCGAACATTGTTCGAGAGAAAATCGCCTCGTGCGCGTGAATAAGTCGGGTGCGGACAGCGCTGTGTCGTTGCACAATCACTTTTGCATTGCTGGCTAGGCAGTTCCTCAACGCGGAAAGAAGGCGTTTCTTTTAGTGATCGTGGTAGAACAAGAATGCAAATAGCGCCTGTGTGCGAGTGTCTAAGGAGAGCATCGCCTTCCCAGTAAATCTGCAAAAGGGCAGATCATTAAAACATGCATTGCAACTGACCCTCGCGAGCCATCAAACTTTTAATGCATTGGCCACGATGAAGCTGCAGCCGTGCACTTTGCAAGCCATGCAACGCTGCCTGCATTTCCGAGGTTTTGCACGGTTCGGTTGAGTAAAAAAAAAGTACCTACCTCCTTTTGGCACGGACATCTCCCCTTTTGGGTTGGGGGAAGGGGACGCACAAAAGACTTTGCCTTCCTTGTCGCTCCCTCCTTCCATCTATCCCTCGCAGTGAGGCTTCAAGCGGGCTTGCTTGCAACAAAGGTGCAAAATACAAGCCCCGATCTTCATGCACTCGGAGCCGTTGGGCGTCGGGTAACTTGTTCTCCGTGCAAATGCTGGCCTTTCAATTGCACGCAACGAAAACGGGGAGATTTCTGCAACCGCTCTGCAACGAAACCTCGGCAGGCACTTACATGATGGGCCAAGGCCAGCAGCTGAAAGCTCCTAACTTGGATCAGTGTGAGCCCCTGCTAACACACGCTCTTCCTGCCTGACGACGCCGGGGATCATGGGACTGGTAGTTTGCACGTAATTGCTGTGCGCCGGGGAAAAAGGAGGAGCAGGCCAGATGCTAATGTGACTCTTTCAGGCTAACAGACAGATATGGTATTTCAGACAGATAAGCAGGGTGTCAGTGAAGCACTTGAGGAATTGAATTATGAATGACTTCATTATGCAAGTGTAGGCTAATTCTTTTTCGTTAAGAATCGTAAATAATTCAACACAAGTTCTTGTGCATATTCTAATTATTTTATTTAGAAACTATTTCAGTAGCCTACTTTTTGTCCTAGGACAATCGCTACAAGAAATCATTTTCAGATGTTACAAATTAAAAATCAATTTAATCCAATTATTTTTTTATTTTTTTGCCATTAATTGTGGTAAAAAAAACATATACATATATAGTTGCTTTATAAATAAACTTTTATTTGATTGATTTTGATTCCGACAGATTAATTTATAACCGCCCCTGATTCAGAAGTGGTTTTGATTCACTTAAAAGAACCGACTCATTAGAGTCGTTCTTTTGTTAATTGAACTACGTTAATCGTTGTTGATTCAGTAAAAAGAACCGTTTCGGTCAGAATAGGACTAAGTTGTCGTTGATGGCCTACTTGAGAATTTCCCTCCACTGTACTTTTTTTACGCATTTCAATTAATAGTAAAATCCCATCAAATTAAATTGAATAATCCTTACATATTAGGCTATATTATTCATTAAAAACCCTAAACCAACATTTTGTATAGGCCTAAATCTCAATAGAACAAGGGAATTGACCATTTAGTTTATGTGATTATGTGAAAATTAAAATGTTTATATTTGTGTTTGAGATTTAAACAAAATGTTTTATTGAGCTATAGTTTTTTTACTCATTTAAAATGGTTAATTTATAATATGAATAATATATAAGGATTATTCAGTTCAATTTGATGGGAAAAGCCCATCATAGGCTACATCTCTGCAGATAAGTGCATTTAAGCGTGCCCTCTTAAGAACTGAAGACCATGACCATGTGTCTGAAGCCTTTCTCTTCTTTCTTTTACCCTCATAATCAATGATGGGCTCAAACTTCATGAATAAGCATCATTATTTTATTGTGTGGAGTGCACAGGAGAGTGAATAGCCTACTGAACATACACATGATCCCAACATGCAAGGAAACTGATCTAAAAAAAATGTTAGTGTGCAGGGCATAAAGATAAGATAATACAGAAAAACAACTAACTAAGAATTTTAGATATTAAATAACCGTGTGACATTTCAAGACATTACAGGTTTGAAAGAGATGTGATATTTCTCATTATTTACAGTAGCACCATGGAAATTTAAATGTTAAAAATAATGTTATTATGGCAAAATTATGTTCAGTCATAATAATATTATTTACAATGTACAATATGAATGCTGAATAAAACAATCTGATTTTGATTTTGTTCATTTTCTCTTTCTTTGACCAATGAGTCCGGTTTGGACAAAGGAGGTTGTATTGATTATACATGATTATACTTGCATGATTTAGGGCTTCTGCCTAATTGAGTTGAAAATTACCTGCGATATGAGTAATCTTTGGGACACAAAGTGTGTCACAGCCTATATTAAAGTCATAATTTTGTCAAAAATCAAAATGCTGTCACAATTTCCTTTCTTTCGTGAAACGCGAAAAGAGATATTCATAAGAATTTCCAAGCCGCTCTTCTCAATGCCAGTGAATGGTGACCACAGCTACAAAGTACAATTTCCAACTTCGTTCTTCACACAGTACTCATGCTTTGGTTTTATGGTATTTTTGTCATTTTTAGAGCTTGACAGCTCCTGGTCCCCTTCCACTTTCATTGAATAAGAGAGCAGCGTTAACATTCTTCAAAACGTTTCCTTTTGTGTTTGATTGAAAGAAAGTCATACAGATTTGGAATGACATAAGGGTGAGTAAATAATGACTTTTATTATTAAGAATTTTCTTTTTTGACTGAACCTTCCTTTTAATTTCGTACGTGTGGACTATTTTTGACACTTTTCCACCGAAGTAAACCTCTAACTTACAATACATTATAAGGACAGTGGAGATGCACTTCATTAGTCTTAATCACATTAAACGTTTTCTTCCCCGCATTCAAAAAAGTATAGACCTTCTACATCATGCATGCGTATCCTACTCCAATGTGCCTGTCACATTAGTTCTTAGTTGCTATGAGAGTCTGGTAAATAGGCTTTACAATGATGTGCAAGTACAGCGATCCATCCACCAGGTACTCGGATGTGCGATACTGCAGGTCCACGTCAGCCAGGAAGTCCCCCACCTCCTCTGTGCTTTGGTGGAAACCGAAGATATGCCTCACCACAAGCTTGCCCTTCTGCTTTGTGAAGATGAGCACAGTCTTTTGAAAGCTTACACCTGCAAAATCTGCGCTGGAAGTAGCAGGTGTGATGATGATACGAGGCCGGGCGATTCCGCTTCCTCCGTCGGGCCGCGGTGGCTGCATGGCGCCCTGCTCGGTGTACATGGGCCGCATGCTGAGAGGGAGCCAGCGGGGCGAGAACAGGGCGTTCCACGTCACCCGCTTACTGGAGTCAAATCCGCTCGGACCCAACTGGGTCTGGAAACTGGAGCTGCGGTCGTCCCGTGCCGGGTTGCTGATGGCCCACTGAGAGCCCCACATGGACGAGAGATAGTTACGGGGCACGAAGAGGCTGCAGTTCATGTCGAAGAACTTGGCCAGCTGAAGGGGTGAAGCTGAGTGGAACTGGTAGGACAGATAGAGAAGATCACGCACCGACTCGTGGTAGCGCGTCATGACCGGCGACTGCCGCTGCAAGCGAAAGAGCTCGCGTGGAGGGATCATGGCGTAACGCACCAGGCGAAGGGCGTTCTCTGCTGTGAGGCTATCCGGGTCATTCTTGGCGATCCAGATTTCAAGCGCCTCAAACAGCTCCAGCTCGTTCTTCAATACCAAATCAGAGCGCTGCAGGAAGGTCATTAGCAGTTCGACGCTAACCGACGGCCATTCCGCACTCTGAAGAACCGATGACAGATTCCAGGACAAAAACTGAAGGCAATTGTCTCTCAGCGGGGTGTCGCCCACCGTCATGGCGTACTGGTACCAACCCACCACGTGACCGCCCTGAGAATCGCTGGCCAGGTTCTGGCTCATGTACTGGGTCAGTCCTTGCTGGAGGCCGGAGATGCCGTACTTGGTAGCCAGTCTGTGCAGTGGAGTGGCCTGGTCCAACTGCAACGAGAGTTCACCGCAATACAGATATCTGCAAAACGCAAGAAAATGTGTGAATCAAACTGTGTTTTATAGGAATTTTACATTTCACTGCAGTGCCTGAGCTTGAATTGAACAAGAAACAGAATCGTAATTGTAATTTATACGTATATATTACATACTTTTTAAACCTTAATTTTATTTCATATTTAATATGTAACTTTCATTTTCCTAAACTTAGCTGACTTAGCTGGCTGTATTAGTTGTTTTGGCTGTAGGTTTAAGAAATATTTGTCATAAATTACCTTTCCTTTATAGAAAACAAAAGGAGATATGCATAGCAGAATATTTAATACATTTATATTTCATAAATTATCTTTATTAACAAATTATTTTAAAAAGCTAAAGCTGACGACATTTTGGTTGTATTAATTGTTTTGGCTGTGCTTTAAGAAATATTGGTTGAGAAAAACTGTATGTGTTGTGTATCAGTGAATAAATACATGTTTTTTCAAAATTATTGAATTGCAATTTTTTCTTCCTGTCATTCTTATTCCAATTCCAATTCAGCTTCCTGTGGGGTGTGTCCAATTCAATTCATATGTATATATATATATATATTTTTTTTTTGCAAAACAATTGTTTTCCACAATTTTGCAAAACAATCTAATTTGTGGCGTCTATTGGCTCTGTGAGCCAAACTGGATTGTTACCTGATAAAATAATATCATGTTCTATTATAAAAATATAAATCTCTTTAATAATAATGCATTTATCTTGTTGATCTCTAGCATTGTAGTTTAATGCTGTCCCTCTGTCTCCAACACAAATATTTGCCTTGTTTTCCTCTTTTGCTGGGGATTGTATCTTTGTTGTCTTATCCTTTGGATCGCTATAAAGGAAATAATACCCCAAACAAAAAAAACTCCAGCTCATTTAAAATAAATGTGTAGGCGGCGGCATGTGCTCTTGTAACCAAAACATCTTCTCACGCTATAGCTTCACTTCACCATTGTAACTTCGCCCCGTTCGGCCCTTCTCATTATAAAGTGCTTTACATAAGAGCAGAAAGTTCATTTAGAAATATTGCAGTTGTGTTTCATTGAGCTTATCTCCTGTGGGGTCTAAGCTGCTGACAGCAAGATTGCAGTTCCACCATTGGCCATTAGAGAGAGGCTTGGACACGTGTGGGATGGGAATGTTCTCATAATTTGTCATGTCCTAACATGTTTTGGGATGATACAGCAATGCAGGCTTTTTCCTAAAATGTAAATTTCACAGTTCTATAAACTCAGTTTGATGAAGTCTCAAACCCAAATAAAGTCTCATCCAATTCAAATGCTTTAAAAAAAAAACATATTTATGATGCTTTACTAGCTTTTCTAGTTTCGGTTTGACCTAAATAATAATAATAATAATATAAAAAATATATTTTATTTTATTTTATTGAAACACAAAGAGACATTTTAATGCTCTTTTAATGTTGGTTAAGAGACAACGGCAGTGTATTTTTTATTTTATTTTATTTTATCCATTTTCAAGCTTGGCAGTCATTGTCTTGTTATATGGTAAACATTTTTTTTTTTTTAAATGCTCATTTTGTGTTCTAAAACAAATAAAAAAATTCTCATTTTGTGTTCTAAATGTTGTGTTGTGTTGTGTTCCACAGAAGAAAAAAAAACAGATGGATGGATGAGATGAGAGTGAGAGACCTTAAAAGGAGATGTCAACTTTCTCTAACTCAGTGATTCTCACCTGATGAATTTTTCGAACACAGCAGTGCATTCTGCCGTTTCTCGCAGCACTAGCGTGCTACTATTTCGGTTTCTCAGCATCTCTTCAAACACTCGACTCTGCAGCGAAAGCACCAGCGTGTGGGCTTGGATCACCTTGACCTCATCCGCATTCACCGTTTCCACACGTAGGGAAATGTCACTGTTATTCCCCAGCACTAGAAGGCCCTCCAGCCGTGCCAACAGCCCCTGCGAGTGACTGATCACTTCTGTGGTGCTTTCTTCCAGTCTCTCTGCCCTCAAACCTGCAGAGCGACGGGGAAGAAGTGGAATTATTCATGTCCAGTGACTGGTGATGGGTGTCACAGTGTGCGTGTCTAGATAATCCAAGGGAGAGAGATACAGGGCGCGGAATAGAGGATCAAATAACTTTTAATAGACAGCAGGAACGTAGAAGCACTACACGCGCACAACATAATGTTATCGCAAGACAAAGAACAGAGGCAAACTAAGGGCTTAAATACAGAAGGGAGATCATAAACAGAACAGAGAACAGGTGAAACTCAAATACATTTTTACACGACAACGATACTAAAAATGGAAACGTTTTTCCTTTGCGTTTTTTTTATGTATAGACGACAACATTGTCAAAACGGTCCCGTGAAAAACTAACAAATAAATGCTGTGTTATGCTTCCAAGCCAGTAGTTGGCGATGTCACTTTGTAAAGAATCACTACGCGCCTATAGACCTTATGCACCAGAGAAAGGAGGGCGCCGCCATCTTTAGAATATTGTCTTTTAACTTCCGTTTTTGCGGTCGCTCTGTATATGGCGCTGCTGTCCAGGAGTAATTAGCTTTTAAAGTGGATTTACTTAATGTAAAGTTAACGAAAGTTATCATGAGGACTGTAATGTTTAAAGCAGATGACTTAAAGGGATACTCCAGCACCTGATAATAGTCCCCAGCTCAGTAGCCTATTATCAGGCGGCATGCACTGCGTCATATCATTACGCCTGCTTCACCCATGGCACTGCAGCAAAGTTTCTTGATTATTACGCAGGAATGAGAGTATAGTTCCTAGCCATATCAGCCTAGAAAATCGCAACTTTTCATTTTCCGTCGGTAGTACACGATGTAACTACAGAAGAGTCAAGTTTTAAATAGGAAAAATATCGAAACTCTTTGTTCATTTTTTTGAGAGAGATGCTAATGGTCTTGTCCGATTCAATTCATTATGCTAAGCTATGCTAAAAGTGGGACCCCCAGACCCGGAGATCGGCTGAATGGATGCGAAAACGGTAAAACTCAACTGTTTAATTCTGGGGGAGTTGTAAAATGAGCCTATTTCCAATTATCCCTTTAACAAATGTCAGTCGACCGGAAATATTTTAAAACGAGCCATTCATTAATAAACACGCAAAATTGCTGTGAAAATACAGACCGGAAGTCAAAAGACAACGAGCGCAGCGCTGAAAAGGGGCGGGGCTACATAAGGTCTATAGACTGAACACATAATATGCAAGTGCATGACATCACCATTTTCACAAATTAGCATTTTTGTATAGTTTACACAGAGATAATAATGGTATTGTTTTCAAAAACTTGCACTTTAAAACCCGTTTTCAAAAGTCTGCGTTTTCAGGCCCCCAAACGGCTTTTTCGTGTAAATGAACGGCCAAAACACATAAAAAATGTTTTTGAAAGAATTCTCTTATGTGCATCTGTATTTAGGCTATTTGATAAAAAAAATACAGTAAAAACAGTAATATTGTTAAATATTATTACAAATTAAAATAACTGTTTTCCATTTTAACATATTTAAAATGTAATTTATTCCTGTGAGTGAAAATACTGTGTTTTTTTAACAGCAATTACTCCAGTCTTTAGTGTCACATGATCCTTCAGAAATGCTGATTTGGTGCAAGAGGGACATTTCTATTATTAATTTGTTCACACCATTAGTGAAGCTTAATTTCTTTTGTGGAAACAGTGATACATTTTTAAATATACTTTCATGAATAGAAAGTTCAAAAGAACAGTTTTTATATGATAAAATCATATAATTTATTACATACTTTAAATATATATCATCTTATTTGATTATCTTAAACTCTATTCATTTTATGTAATTGTTTTTGTTACATTTTCAGAACTCTCTGCTTCCTTCCAGTTTAAATTTTTCTGCACATCTCACCTCAGAATTTGAACTTGCATGTTTCTGCGTTAATTTGCAGCGTTTCCTCTTTTCCATTGCTTATTTTTCACATACTAGAACGGTCTTAACCTTCTTGTTTTTCCAGAAGGAACTAGTGTTCTTAAACAGAATGTGTTTGGCTCTGCACCCTCAAATGATCATCCGACTTCAGTTGTGATCGGGTGTAATTGCAGTGTGTGTGCATTTGTTTGTGTTGTGCGTGTGAACAAAGCATTATAGCGCCCTGGTTTCCAATTACTTGCTACAACATAAAATACAAGCCATTATGAATCATAAAACATGTTCGTAATGAGATGCAACATAATAACAGAAATCAAAGGAAAGTCTTAATCGCTAATGCTTCGGGTTTTTGCATCAGATTACAACAACTGAATTGTCTTTTACTAGCCAGACATGATTAGGTAAGTCATTGTATTTGATAGAAAATAATTGGATATTATTTGTCATGCTATGCTTTCATCCTTCTCGTAAAAAAAACAAAAAAAAAACATGATCTTGATCAATTGATCATTGCTAAAATGTCTCTTAACATGCAAGTTTGCAAAGTGCAGATTTCACAATCCAGACTATTTATTTTCTGTCATCCAGCAGATGAAACCCGGAGTTCTGGATACCTCCATCCACAAATCCAATACTTCTGACGCTATTTCCGAACGTCTGGGAGAAAGTGCAAGAGAAGTCACCTTACCTCCATGGACTGGTTGCACATGAGACCCGGTGGCCAACAGCAAGAAGAGCAGGACAAGCAACAAATAAGCCATCTTTTCTTGTCCGATAGTGGATTTAATCTCTTTCTCTCTTTCCTGTCTCTATTCTATATTTTCGTCTGTTTTCTTTTTCTTTTCAACCCTTTACTCTTCCTTGATTTAATTGTCTTTCTTCTGTTTCCTCCTCCTCCTCCTCCTCTTCAGTAGATGATGGATGGTCTGTCGGCCCCCTTTATGAGGCATATAGACTATGGTGCATAACTAGTATGTAGGTTACTGGTTGTTTTGGGTTAGTTCCACCCTCACAATATCCTATCGATCAGTGGAACCTGTGGGGGGTGGGGAGTTCGTTTTGGTGGGCAGGAACGCCAGTTGCCATGACAACGGCTTTGATTTTGACTTTTCTCTTTTTGAATGTTGTATGACATAGATCCAGAGGAGGCCTCAGCTGTTCGGGCAGAGCAAGCGTGGAATTCTAATCACGGACTGTAATTGTGACTGAGAGTTGCAAGTGTGTTTATGCAAATCTGCATGCATAAATTAATGCATGCTTTAAGGAACTACGTCGAACTAGATTTTAAAAAGAATTTGAAGAAAAAAATGTAAGTAAAACCGTACTTGCCTGTAGATAATTCACCTCTATGATGCCAGAGAGTTACTATGGTTGCTTACTGGCCAAGAGGTGAACGTGATTTTAACAAGTACAACATATCAACATCTTTGTTGATTCTGGTACAACATTACAATCAACCAATCATATTTGAGGGACAAATTTATGTCAAGTTTAGGCTTACAACCAGGGTTAGGTGCTTCTACTTCAGTGTAGTTACATGGGAAATCATTTCCCTCTGATTTTAGGGATAACTTATGGTATATTAGGTTTAGGACTAAATTTTCAGATATGAATGTTGTTCCAGGATCAACAAAATATGTCTTAGGCTACTTGGCAAAATCACGGTGACCACTGGCAAGATGGGATGTTCATTGAAAAGGTATCATGGCTGTTAAAGGTTCTTCATGGAGCCAAAGATTCCAATAGAGGGTAAAAATGTAAGTTAAATGGACAGTTTGCCCCAAAATGAGAATTTGGTCATCATTTACCCCATGATGAAAGAGTTTCATTGTATTATGGAAGCTTGTTTCCGTCACGTAATAATAATAAAAAAAAGATAATTCAGTTCGTTATAGTTTATATCTCGCAATTGTGTCTTTATTGTATTTTTTAAATCGCAATTGTGAGGTATTACTTATCGGTTCAAAAAACCGCCCACAAAACCTCTCACAATACAACTTTAACATCGTAGGATGTCCTGTTACTTTATCCTCTACAGTAAAAGACCTGGGTGTTATACTAGATTGCAACCTGTCTTTCGAAAATCATATTTCGTATGTTACAAAAACAGCCTTTTTCCACCTTAGAAACATTGCTAAGCTACGTAACATGCTATCAGTTTCTGATGCAGAAAAGTTAGTTCATGCATTCATGACCTCGAGACTAGATTACTGTAATGCTTTATTAGCTGGTTGCCCTGCATCCTCAATTAACAAGCTACAGTTAGTCCAAAATGCAGCTGCTAGAGTTCCTACTAGGTAAAGAAAATATGATCATATAACACCAATTCTATCATCTCTACACTCGTTACCTATTAAGTTCCGTATTAATTACAAGGTATTGCTACTGACTTATAAAGCCCTAAACGGCTTAGCTCCAGGGTATTTAACCGATCTTCTATCGCCCTATAATCCATCGCGCTCTTTAAGATCACTAAATTCAAGGCTTTTGGTCATACCTAGGATATCCAGAACCACAAAAGGAGGGAGAGCATTTTCACATTTAGCCCCAAATAGCCTTCCTGATACTGTTCGTTGCTCAGACTCGCTCTCCCAGTTTAAAACTAGATTAAAGTCGCATCTCTTCAGCCAGGCATTCATATAATATTTTTAATCTTACAGTTCAAATTACAATCCGGCCTCTAGTTCATAAATGCCAGAGGCGAACTGGCCCCCGACTGAGCCTGGGTTCTCCCAAGGTTTTTTTTTTTTTTTCTCCATTAGGTAACTTGATGGAGTTTTTCAGTTCCTTGCCACTGTTGCCTTTGGCTTGCTCAGTTGGGGATATTTTGGGGATGTTTAATTTGATTTTATCAATCAATAAATTCCACTAGAAACAAACCTTGTTGTATTGTTTTAATTTAGTACTGTGTAGCTGCTTTGATACAATCTGTATTGTGAAAAGCGCTATACAAATATACTTGACTTGACTTATTTCTCGCAATTGCTGGTTTATATCTTACAATTCTCAAAGACTGCAAGATGTCAGAATTGTGAGTTATAAACTTGCGATTGTGAGAAAAATTGCGAGTTTACATAAGTTTATTTCTTTATTTGTCTCACAATTCCAAGTGTACAACTCTTTTTCCTTCCGAATTGTGTTATAGCTATAAATTTAGAATTGCCAGTTCTAAAGTTCAAATTGTGAGATATAAAGTCGCAATTACCTTCTTTATTTTTTATTCCGTAGTAGAAACGAGCTTCTATTTTGTATGGACAAAAAATGTTGAAACATTCATTAAAATGAATGTTGTGTTCTGCAGACAAAAGAAACTCAAACAGGTTAGGGAGTGAGTAAGTGACAGATTTTTTTAATTTCTGGTGAGCTATTGTTTTAAAATTGCATAACTTGATTAGCACAACAAACTGCTCAATTTGAGATATCATTCATGCCTGTTGCACAAACACGCAGTTTAATTAGGGTTAAGGTTTGAGAAGTTGTAACTGGACTGTCTAAACATGGCTCCCAGAAGTATGTGACACCCTTGTACACTGTATTTTACTGTTAAGCATTGCGCCAGTCACTCAGCCAGACTGAACATGTTGTTTCTATTACATGCTGTCCACACTCACGATCAAAAGAAGGATTGGAGTCTATTTCTCTCGCTGTGTGTAAGGACATCCACTCCTGCAGAGTCCTCTAGTTAGAGGTTATGTCACTTGTTTACTGCCAGTCAAAGGAGCGGGAGAAATGTGCTGAGAGAGCCTGAACCTTGGCTGTGTGACAAGGCAAAAGCAGGAACAGATATGTGTGTGTTTGTGCAAGTGTACGGATGTGTGCCGTGCGTGTGTGAGATGAACTTCCGAGTAAAATTTGAGTAAATCATTTACTTAGGAGAAACCCGAAAGCCATATCAGCCCCGATTGTGATCCTGATCTAGACTGATAGTGATGAATGGATTCCTCTTAAGGCTATATCATACGGGATTCGGTTGAGTGAATATAAAAATTGATTTGATTTTAACTAGGACAATGTTTAACAGACCTGAAAAGACAGCAGTCAATTCAATGACAGAGAGCATTTATATTTATAATCATGTGCTTCACTTCAACCTATTCAGCACTTAATGTGCATATATATATATATATATATATATATATAAAAGCTGGATTTTCAACAACCATTACACAACTCTTTTTTTGGGGGGGGATTCTTTTATAAATTGAAAGTCTTACTCTTTACTGTCACATTTGATCAATTTAATGCACCTTTGCTGAATACAACTATTCATTTCTTTTTAAGAATGCAGGATAATGTACAGTCATCTGATAATGACCATCTGATTATACCTTATATGGCTTACAAAATGTCTGTATTGTTTCATTGTTGACCTGTCCTAGGAACAGTCAATATTATTGTAGTGTGTTAGAACAGTAACTATGAGTGATACAGTGACTCATAGACAGTGTAATAAAGCAGTAAGCTTTCATCTCCGGGCGAAAGAGGCAGTCATTGGCGAGGAGGCCATATTATTATCAAGTCCACACTAATTTTAAGTAGAAATACTGAAGTAGTATTTTCTTGTAAAGCATACTCCAATAATCTTTGGGTTTTTTTTTTTTTACAACTTGGAAAAATGTGCATACTGTAGGAGTATGTATGTTGACTATTTAGCAGCAGAAATCATACAATTTTTAGATTTACATGTTTAGAGCAATGACAACTGACGACATCATTTAAATGTGACCAAGAGTCCTTGGTTTGTTAATTTATACTCCAGCATTTAAAGCACTCAGTAAAAAGAAAGCCATGGGTAGCCTGCTGGTATATTGATCATTGTTGATGACAATGTCAAAACCAGTGATACAGTGACCCAGCAAGCCTAATTCGATTTATCTCACTATCTAATAATAGTTTGACCCACTTGGCACCTCAATGTATCTGTTCAACTGCATTTCAGCAGTATATTGTGTCGTTTCTGTCATGAATAAATTGGTTTCATTTTTATTTTCCTTTGAACTGAGTTAATTATTTTGGTTTACCATTAGGTTGCCATTCTGTGGAATCTGTCAGGAGTTATTAAACAACAACGCATTTGACTAAACTTGAATGGATAATGTCACTAGAGGGCAGTATTGTTACAAACGAAATGCTTATAATGCTTATATGCTAAATGCTCCTGATTACGTAGAAATTTGAGTTCACTTTTACTATAAGATTCCATTTGTTAACAGTACTTAACACAAATTTACATTGAAAACTTATGCTGAAGCATTTATTAAGGTAACACTTTATTTTGATTGTCCAGTCCACCTTTGATATAACTTATGTTATTAACCTTAGGTTAATAATTTCAACATTTAATAATATATTATAAAAATCAAAAGTTGCATTTATATCATTTAATGTACCTGAGCAAGCATAAACTAACAATGAAAAGTTTTATTTGTAATTAACATTAACAAAGATGAATAAATACAAATGTATTACTAATTGTTAATGTATTAACGAATGGGACCCCGATAAAATTTGCATTGTGAAATGCATTTTCTGTTGTTATCCAGACAAAAGAGAGCATTAATAATCCATAATTACTCACAAAAAAAGCTCTCTCGCTTATTCATGTGTTTTTCCTTTTATCTTGTTTCTCTCCCTTCATCTCCCCACATGCCTCAGAAATTACAGGTAATTAAATTCACATTCATAATGTTAGCCTCCGTGAACCCCGCTCACAGCAATCACATTACGTGCTGTTATGAATTAATGTGTTTAGACTGAACCAAAGGACTCTTCACTTTAAGTGCTTTATGAGTTTGTGTTGACAGTTTTTCTTTTTCACTCTTCAAAAGAGTACATTAAAGCAAAGGGAATCAGTTCAGAGTGGACATAACCCCTTTCTACATCACAGCAGTGTTTATTGGCTCTTGTGTAAAGTGTATCCCACTCCTACGCTTTGTGCTGGAAGTTGAGATTTTTGTAGGCCAAATTTTGTGAGCCACAGATTGACCACTTCCCATAGCTGTCTTTTGAAATCATATAGCCTACATCTCATGAGATCAAGATTGACAATTATTTTTATGGTATATAGTGTTTATTGTGAATGTTTTTTTCATGTGCTTCAATTAAAATAACTAGCAACATCTCTTCACACAACCTGTCACTCATATGAGATCCTAGCAATAGCCAGAAACAAAGATCCATTCAATTCTCAATGGACAAAACCAGTTCCTGACCTACATTTTTTCTTGTTCTAAAAGCAGTTTCACTCAGATATACGTCACCTGTGTCTGGGGAAGTTACTTTTAAAAGGCCTGCGTTTTAGTATTGCACTACTCCCTGAAAAAGTGACTAATTTTGTTACTTAGTATGGAAAGTAATGTGTTATACTTTTGTGTTACTTTTTACTTTTTGCTTGTTTGTTTTTTAATTTGGCATTAGATTTGGCAAAGACATTGGCTAATAAAGTGAGATTAAATACATTGTGCTATTTAACATATTTAATGATTGCAGGTTTACGTAATATTTAGTATATCGTTTTTATTCATTTTGAGGAATACTGAATCTGTTTTTGTGCAAGTGAGATGAGTAAATGCCTGTTCACATTTAGTCTAGAACTACAATAACCATCATGCCTCTGCCCTTACTAACAATTTCTCTCAACATGGGGACAGGAGAGCTGTCAGTCAATCAATGGGAAAACAGTATTTAAAAAAGTAACTCTTATTTTTTTTCTTAAAAAAAAATTTTTATTTCGTTTTTCCATTGTTTTCTGTGATTCTGTGATATTTGGAAATATAAAAAGGGGCTTTTTTTTCCCAGAGGTGTGTGTATGTTCTCAGAATTTGGACATTCTGTAGTGATCAACCAGCTTTATATTGAGAAATATAGATATTTATAGCAAAGATTGTTCTCTATTATCACACCTATACAGTATTAATACTGCTGACACCATGACCAATGACAGAGAGTTTACTCAGCTCATTTTCTGCATGGCCAGTCCTCTACTGTGGTTTAAGGCCAGTTCAGAGAGCATTCATCAAAATTAACACTCAGTGGTGAGTATTCACGAGAGAGAGAGAGAGAGAGAGAGAGAGAGAGAGAGAGAGAGAGAGAGAGAGCATCCATGCATCCCTTTCTCTCTTTCTTTGTCCAGATGGTGGTTTACATGTACTTTTTGTTCCATCTATCTGGAGACATGATGTTTCTGGCTGATGAGGGAATAATTAATCTAGAAAACATTTAGATTTCTAATAGAAAATTATGGATTTTGGTCCTAGTACATATAAAAATAAAATGCCTAAGATTGTGCGACTTTGTGAGCAGTGTTATTAGGGCCCAAGCCCTGAAAGGGCGAAGGCCCTATTGTTTCCGGTAGGATTATTTATTATTAGGGCCCAAGCCCTGAAAGGGCGAAGGCCCTATTGTTTCCGGTAGGATTATTAGGGCCCAAGCCCTGAAAGGGCGAAGGCCCTATTGTTTCCGGTAGGATTATTTATTATTATTATTATTATTATTATTATTATTTTGTCAACCTTTCGGGCACTTTTGGGGCTCTTAACATGCTCGAAAACTCTTGAAATTTTGCACACACGTCAGAACCCGCGGCCATCAGGGCCGGACTGAAGCTGGTACCCGGGCGTGGCAGGGGGGCTCGACAGCGCCCCCTGGAACGGGATCCGAACACGTGTCCATAAATCAAACACGCTTGCATGTAATAATATGAAACTCGGTACACATATAGATCTCATCCGGCCGAACAACTTTCGTGCTCTAAGTTTTACGCCAGCCAAACAGGAAGTTGGCTATTTAGCGTTGTTTGGAAACGCATGCTGTGGAATTTAATGTACTCCTCCTAGGGAATTCATCGATTCGCCTCCAAACTCGGTGTGCATGAAGTCAAGACATTGAGGATGCTAAATTGCGGACGGATTTTTGATATCTCGAACGGTTTGGCCGTGGCGAGGAAACAAATTTATGGCGAAAAAATGAAACAGGAAGTGTGTTATAACTTCTGCATACATTAACTGATCTTGATGAAACTTCAGCAGTGTGTTCGTTGTAAGAGGCCGACCGCACAGATGTGACTATTGTGAGTCAAAGTTATAGCGCCACCAACAGGCAGCAGGAAGTACATCACTTTCAAAATGCTTTGAAATCAGTGTCTTATTTTTACCCGATTTGCTTCAAACTTTATGTGTACAATGTAGACACACGGCAGATGTAAACCTGTGAAAGGATTATTGATATCTTAGATACTGTTGCCGTGGCAACGCATCAAACTTTAATATTCTTTTTTGATGCTTTTGAGACTCTTAACATACTTGAAATTGCATAAAACTCAACAGACACATCACATTTATTAGCCAGTAGACATGTGCAAAGTTTCAGAAACGGGGGTGGTGGAATGGCTCAGTAGCGCCACCTTTAGTCAAAAATGGGGGTTTAGTTTTTCCTAGAATCACAAAACTTGGTATGTGTATTGTTCTCATCAAGACGGACAACTTTCTAATTTACATGAACCATCTCCGAACAACAGGAAGAGAGATATTTTGGTTTGAATGTGGATTTTCTGAAGAATTTTCTCTCCTTCTCTCTGTGTCTGTGTGTGTGTGAGGGGAGGGGGGGATTTGACTATTGCTTTTATATTGTTAATCAAGGTTTCAGGGGCTTTTGGGGTCCTTAACGTGCTCAAAAACTCTTGAAACTTTGCACACAGGTCAGAACCCACGGCTATCAGGGCCGGGCTGAAGCTGGTACCCGGGCGTGGCTGGGGGGCTCAACAGCGCCCCCTTGAACGGGGTTCTAAAACTTTCTCCATATATCAAACACGCTCGCATGAATTAATATGAAACTCGGTACACATATAGATCTCATCGGGCCGAACAACTTTACCCCGGTCAAGTTTTACGCCAGCCCAACAGGAAGTCGGCTATTATGGGTTGTTTGGAAAACGCTTGCTGTGGAATGTGAAATACTCCTCCTAGAAAATTCACCGTGTCCCCTTCAAACTCGGTGTGCATGTAGTCAAGACTTTGAGGATGCTAAATTGCGGACGGATTTTTGATATCTCGAACGGTTTGGCTGTGGCGAGGAATCGAATTTATGGCGAGAAAAGAGAAACACGGAAGTGGAATAACTTCTGCATACATTAACTAATCTTGATGAAACTTCAGCAGTGTGTTCGTGGTAAGAGGCCGATCAGATGGATGTACCTATTGTGAGTCAAAGTTATAGCGCCACCAACTGGCAGCAGGAAGTGTGTCACTTTCAACATGCTTTTGACAAAAGTGGGGGGGTTACTTTTAACTACAGTAAAGAAAAAATAGTTTCTATATTGTTCTCATCAAGCCGGACAACTTTCTAATTTACATTCAATAGCTCTGGCCATCAGGAAGTCAGATATTTTGGTCTGAATGTGAATTTTTTTGCAAAATCAGCCTCTGAATTTTTAGCCACTCCTCTTAAACTATTTATTTTATTCGTACCAAACTTTTTCAACATGATGAAACTACATTAAATATGCTAAATTGTGAATGGATAATAAATATCTCAAACGGTTTTGCTATGGCGAGGGATTAAAGTAAAAATCTTCTAAAAATGTAATTATATACCATTTATTTCTATATAAAAGTATACAAATATCACAACTAAACCCATTTTATTCTGTTTTTGCAATTCAAGAAGAATGAAAAAGTTAAAAACAGGCTATTTAGGGCTATTTGGTTCAACAAAAAAGCAAACATAGGGCTATACTGCCCTCTTGTGTCCAAAAGGACATCAAAATAGTATATAAAACTTTTTACCAGGTAGGCCAATATTGTATTTAAATATACATTTATTAGGTATGTGTCTGAGGATATTTTACCACCGGTTAATCGACGTGTGACACGAGTGGGTGCTTTTAAATCGCTAATATAATAGTGAAAGAAAAATAATGATAATGTTGCACACACAAATCACACACATGTGGGAAAGAATGATGCTTTTAAACAACACTAAACCGCCATTAGGTGTCGCCAGGCATTCATCTTAATAAGCGAGTCATTGATTCATTCGTTCAAACGATTCGTTCGAATGAGTCGATCATGATTAAGACAGATGTTTATGGATTGATCATTCAATCTTTGAGTCAACCGATTCGTTAAAAATGCTGAATCGTTCAGTTATGAGAAAACACGTGATGCGTGATGGTTCTGCCGTGATCTTTGTTTAACTATTTTCGCTGCTGAAACAGAACAAAAACAGTCAACATTGCATCTAAAATGTAAGTGACTTAATTGTAACTGTTTATTAACCTGTTGTATGAAATCTAGGGGTGGGAGAAAAAATTGATTCTTAGATGCATCGCGATGCGGACGTGGACGATTCTGAATCGATTCACAAATGTCAAAAAATCGATTCTCTAAAAAAATATTTTTCTAATAACGTAATATTGACGGAAGGCAAAAGGCGGAACTCTAAGCGGACGTGCGTGCAGTCTGTGGCGCGCACATAACAGAGAAGTTTCTTCTGCTCACCAAGGCTGCATTTATTTGATTAAAAATACAAACAAAAACAGTAATATTGTGAAATAGTATTCCAATTTAAAACAGCTGCTTTCTATTTTAATATATTTTAAACTGTTATTTATTCCTGTGATCAAAGCTGAGTTTTCAGCATCATTACTCCAGTCGTCACTGTCACATGATCCTTCAGAAATTATTCTAATATGATGATTGATACTCAAGAAACATTCATTATTATTTTAAACGTCGAAAACAGTTGTGTACAGTCTTTGATGAATAGAAAGTTCAAAAGAACAGCATTTATCTGAAATCTAAAGCTTTTGTAACGTTAAACACTACCGCTCAAAAGTTTGTGGTTAGTAATAATTAAAATTTTATTTTTGGGGGAAAGAAATAAAATAAATCAGTACTTTTATTTATGAAGGATGAGTTAAACTGATCAACAGTTACAGTAAAGACATTTATAATGTTAAAAATATATATATTTGAAATATATGCTGTTCTTTTGAACTTTACATTCATCAAAGCATTTTGAAAAAAAAAAATCTGTACACAACTGTTTTCAACATTGAAAATAATAATGAATATTTATTGAGCATCAATCATCATATTAGTATGATTTCTGAAGGATCATGTGACACTGAAGACTGGAGTAATGATGCTGAAAACTCAACTTTGATCACAGAAATGAATTACTATGTAAAATATTTTAAAATTGAAAACAGCTGTTTTAAATTGGAATAATATTTCACAATAATACTGTTTTTGTTTGTATTTTTAATCAATAAATGCAGCCTTGGTGAGCAGAAGAGACTTCTCCTAAAAACATTAAAAATCTTACTGACCCCAAACTTTTGAACAATATATATATATATATATATATATATATATATATATATATATATATATATATATATATATATATATATATATATATATATATATATATATATATATATATATACATATATACATATATATGTATGTGTGTGTATGTTTGTATATATATATATATATATATATATATATATATATATATATATAAATATAGCTGCGAGCAGCGATGGAGGGCCAAAGCCGGCGGTACCGCCACCCCGGTGCCTTTAGGTAACTAAAGGCACCGGGGTTGCGGTGCCACCGGCTTGGGCCCGTAATCGCTGCTCGCAGCTATATTTTATTATTATTATTATTATTATTATTATTATTATTTTGTCAACCTTTCGGGCACTTTTGGGGCTCTTAACATGCTCGAAAACTCTTGAAATTTTGCACACACGTCAGAACCCGCGGCCATCAGGGCCGGACTGAAGCTGGTACCCGGGCGTGGCAGGGGGGCTCGACAGCGCCCCCTGGAACGGGATCCGAACACGTGTCCAAAAATCAAACACGCTTGCATGTAATAATATGAAACTCGGTACACATATAGATCTCATCCGGCCGAACAACTTTCGTGCTCTAAGTTTTACGCCAGCCAAACAGGAAGTTGGCTATTTAGCGTTGTTTGGAAACGCATGCTGTGGAATTTAATGTACTCCTCCTAGGGAATTCATCGATTCGCCTCCAAACTCGGTGTGCATGAAGTCAAGACATTGAGGATGCTAAATTGCGGACGGATTTTTGATATCTCGAACGGTTTGGCCGTGGCGAGGAAACAAATTTATGGCGAAAAAATGAAACAGGAAGTGTGTTATAACTTCTGCATACATTAACTGATCTTGATGAAACTTCAGCAGTGTGTTCGTTGTAAGAGGCCGATCGCACAGATGTGACTATTGTGAGTCAAAGTTATAGCGCCACCAACAGGCAGCAGGAAGTACATCACTTTCAAAATGCTTTGAAATCAGTGTCTTATTTTTACCCGATTTGCTTCAAACTTTATGTGTACAATGTAGACACACGGCAGATGTAAACCTGTGAAAGGATTATTGATATCTTAGATACTGTTGCCGTGGCAACGCATCAAACTTTAATATTCTTTTTTGATGCTTTTGAGACTCTTAACATACTTGAAATTGCATGAAACTCAACAGACACATCACATTTATTAGCCAGTAGACATGTGCAAAGTTTCAGAAACGGGGGTGGTGGAATGGCTCAGTAGCGCCACCTTTAGTCAAAAATGGGGGTTTAGTTTTTCCTAGAATCACAAAACTTGGTATGTGTATTGTTCTCATCAAGACGGACAACTTTCTAATTTACATGAACCATCTCCGACCAACAGGAAGAGAGATATTTTGGTTTGAATGTGGATTTTCTGAAGAATTTTCTCTCCCTCTCTCTGTGTCTGTGTGTGTGTGAGGGGAGGGGGGTATTTGACTATTGCTTTTATATTGTTAATCAAGGTTTCAGGGGCTTTTGGGGTCCTTAACGTGCTCAAAAACTCTTGAAACTTTGCACACAGGTCAGAACCCACGGCCATCAGGGCCGGGCTGAAGCTGGTACCCGGGCGTGGCTGGGGGGCTCAACAGCGCCCCCTTGAACAGGGTTCTAAAACTTGATCCATATATCAAACACGCTCGCATGAATTAATATGAAACTCGGTACACATATAGATCTCATCGGGCCGAACAACTTTACCCCGGTCAAGTTTTACGCCAGCCCAACAGGAAGTCGGCTATTATGGGTTGTTTGGAAAACGCTTGCTGTGGAATGTGAAATACTCCTCCTAGAAAATTCACCGTGTCCCCTTCAAACTCGGTGTGCATGTAGTCAAGACTTTGAGGATGCTAAATTGCGGACGGATTTTTGATATCTCGAACGGTTTGGCTGTGGCGAGGAATCGAATTTATGGCGAGAAAAGAGAAACACGGAAGTGGAATAACTTCTGCATACATTAACTGATCTTGATGAAACTTCAGCAGTGTGTTCGTGGTAAGAGGCCGATCAGATGGATGTAGCTATTGTGAGTCAAAGTTATAGCGCCACCAACTGGCAGCAGGAAGTGTGTCACTTTCAACATGCTTTTGACAAAAGTGGGGGGGTTACTTTTAACTACAGTAAAGAAAAAATAGTTTGTATATTGTTCTCATCAAGCCGGACAACTTTCTAATTTACATTCAATAGCTCTGGCCATCAGGAAGTCAGATATTTTGGTCTGAATGTGAATTTTTTTGCAAAATCAGCCTCTGAATTTTTAGCCACTCCTCTTAAACTATTTATTTTATTCGTACCAAACTTTTTCAACATGATGAAACTACATTAAATATGCTAAATTGTGAATGGATAATAAATATCTCAAACGGTTTTGCTATGGCGAGGGATTAAAGTAAAAATCTTCTAAAAATGTAATTATATACCATTTATTTCTATATAAAAGTATACAAATATCACAACTAAACCCATTTTATTCTGTTTTTGCAATTCAAGAAGAATGAAAAAGTTAAAAACAGGCTATTTAGTGCTATTTGGTTCAACAAAAAAGCAAACATAGGGCTATACTGCCCTCTTGTGTCCAAAAGGACATCAAAATAGTATATAAAACTTTTTACCAGGTAGGCCAATATTGTATTTAAATATACATTTATTAGGTATGTGTCTGAGGATATTTTCCCACCAGTTAATCGACGTGTGACACGAGTGGGTGCTTTTAAATCGCTAATATAAAAGTGAAAGTAAAAAAACGGACGTCCGCACGGACATTGATAATGGTGCACGTTGGAAAGAATGATACTTTTAAACATAACACTAAACCGCCATTAGGTGTCGCCAGGCGACCATCTTAATGAGCGAGTCATTGATTCATTCGTTCAAATGATTCGTTCCAATGACTGAGTCATTCATGATTGAGACAGATGTTTATGGATTGACCATTGAATCTTTGAGTCAAGCGATTCGTTTCAAAATGCTGAATCATTCAGTAATGAGAAAACAAGTTGCTGTGATCTTTGTTTAACTATTTTTGCTGCTGAAACAGAACAAAAACAGTCAATATTGCATCTAAAATGTAAGTGACTTAATTGTAACTGTTTATTAACCTGTTGTATGAAATCAATGTCACAGTTTCAATCGTGATTGTATTCAGGAAATAGTTGCCTACTTGTCAAGTGAGGTTGCTTAACTCTATCATATGTTATAAAATATATAAAAACTCCATATTTGTAATTTTTATAGTCAGTATGTTGTTAACTGGGTTGCTTTTTTGTGTGCTGCGCTCATTTGTTTACAATTCTCCTGGAGAAGCAGCATGAGCCTCAGCAGTGCAACCTTGTTACCATTGATCAGTAATACATTTATTATTAACTGCTGATTGCAACTTAAAATGAATGTAATGAAATTAGAATAATCTCTTGTTTTAGTGATTCCCAAGTTATTTTTTTGTTATTGACGTTCTAATCAGGCTATACTCTGGTCGGGCAAGTAAAATTCTCTTTCAGGTAGGCCTATTGTATTTATATATAAATATATTAGGGATGTGACTGTGATAACATTTTCCCACCGGTTAATCGACGTGTGACACCACTGAGCGCTTTTAAATCGCTAACTATAGTATACTATATACTAGTAAAATACAGACGTCCGCACAGACATTGATAATGGTGCGGAGTAGAGCGAGCATTTTCAATTTATTCCTATGGATGTAGGAATTAACTAAAACATTTTATTTATATTTTTGTGTCCACTGTTCAACCGCAACCGCGTCACACACACACACACATTCCAGAATTGCAATCTTGACATCGCAGCCTGTTCATTATAGCCCTAATACAATATAATAATAAAAATAGTCAACCTAACATAAACGAATTACACTGCTCTGTTTAAATAGTCAGTAGTACAATCTGTACCATTCACAGTAAGCAGAGCTCCACTGTGATGTTTCCAAGAACATTTTTGCGCGTGTGAAGAGGATGATTTTTTCCATCGATATTGGAACACGAGTGAAGTACAAAGCCTATAATAAAGAATAGTTTAGCATCCAAATACATCGCAAATATTGAAACATTTTGATTCTAATGAGAGGGTTACGTGAGACCAACACTGCTTACTTTCGTTTTTATTTTTACATTAAATTTAAAGGATTTGTTGTGGAATATTTTGGGTGTATCATAAAATCAGAATAAGGTTAGACAAGTAAAATTTTCTGTCTTATATTTTTATATATATATATACGTATATATATATATATATATATATATATATATATATTTATATACATATATATATATGTATATATATAGATATTTATATATATATATATATATATATATATATATATATATATATATATATATATGTGTGTGTGTGTGTGTGTGTATATATATATATATATATAAATATAGCTGCGAGCAGCGATGGAGGGCCAAAGCCGGTGGCACCGCCATCCCCGGTGCCTTTAGGTAACTAAAGGCACCGGGGTGGCGGTGCCACCGGCTTGGGCCCGCAATCGCTGCTCGCAGCTATATTTATTATTATTATTATTATTATTTTGTCAACCTTTCGGGCACTTTTGGGGCTCTTAACATGCTCGAAAACTCTTGAAATTTTGCACACACGTCAGAACCCGCGGCCATCAGGGCCGGACTGAAGCTGGTACCCGGGCGTGGCAGGGGGGCTCGACAGCGCCCCCTGGAACGGGATCCGAACACATGTCCATAAATCAAACACGCTTGCATGTAATAATATGAAACTCGGTACACATATAGATCTCATCCGGCCGAACAACTTTCGTGCTCTAAGTTTTACGCCAGCCAAACAGGAAGTTGGCTATTTAGCGTTGTTTGGAAACGCATGCTGTGGAATTTAATGTACTCCTCCTAGGGAATTCATCGATTCGCCTCCAAACTCGGTGTGCATGAAGTCAAGACATTGAGGATGCTAAATTGCGGACGGATTTTTGATATCTCGAACGGTTTGGCCGTGGCGAGGAAACAAATTTATGGCGAAAAAATGAAACAGGAAGTGTGTTATAACTTCTGCATACATTAACTGATCTTGATGAAACTTCAGCAGTGTGTTCGTTGTAAGAGGCCGATCGCACAGATGTGACTATTGTGAGTCAAAGTTATAGCGCCACCAACAGGCAGCAGGAAGTACATCACTTTCAAAATGCTTTGAAATCAGTGTCTTATTTTTACCCGATTTGCTTCAAACTTTATGTGTACAATGTAGACACACGGCAGATGTAAACCTGTGAAAGGATTATTGATATCTTAGATACTGTTGCCGTGGCAACGCATCAAACTTTAATATTCTTTTTTGATGCTTTTGAGACTCTTAACATACTTGAAATTGCATGAAACTCAACAGACACATCACATTTATTAGCCAGTAGACATGTGCAAAGTTTCAGAAACGGGGGTGGTGGAATGGCTCAGTAGCGCCACCTTTAGTCAAAAATGGGGGTTTAGTTTTTCCTAGAATCACAAAACTTGGTATGTGTATTGTTCTCATCAAGACGGACAACTTTCTAATTTACATGAACCATCTCCGACCAACAGGAAGAGAGATATTTTGGTTTGAATGTGGATTTTCTGAAGAATTTTCTCTCCCTCTCTCTGTGTCTGTGTGTGTGTGAGGGGAGGGGGGGATTTGACTATTGCTTTTATATTGTTAATCAAGGTTTCAGGGGCTTTTGGGGTCCTTAACGTGCTCAAAAACTCTTGAAACTTTGCACACAAGTCAGAACCCACGGCCATCAGGGCCGGGCTGAAGCTGGTACCCGGGCGTGGCTGGGGGGCTCAACAGCGCCCCCTTGAACGGGGTTCTAAAACTTGATCCATATATCAAACACGCTCGCATGAATTAATATGAAACTCGGTACACATATAGATCTCATCGGGCCGAACAACTTTACCCCGGTCAAGTTTTACGCCAGCCCAACAGGAAGTCGGCTATTATGGGTTGTTTGGAAAACGCTTGCTGTGGAATGTGAAATACTCCTCCTAGAAAATTCACCGTGTCCCCTTCAAACTCGGTGTGCATGTAGTCAAGACTTTGAGGATGCTAAATTGCGGACGGATTTTTGATATCTCGAACGGTTTGGCTGTGGCGAGGAATCGAATTTATGGCGAGAAAAGAGAAACACGGAAGTGGAATAACTTCTGCATACATTAATTGATCTTGATGAAACTTCAGCAGTGTGTTCGTGGTAAGAGGCCGATCAGATGGATGTAGCTATTGTGAGTCAAAGTTATAGCGCCACCAACTGGCAGCAGGAAGTGTGTCACTTTCAACATGCTTTTGACAAAAGTGGGGGGGTTAGTTTTAACTACAGTAAAGAAAAAATAGTTTGTATATTGTTCTCATCAAGCCGGACAACTTTCTAATTTACATTCAATAGCTCTGGCCATCAGGAAGTCAGATATTTTGGTCTGAATGTGAATTTTTTTGCAAAATCAGCCTCTGAATTTTTAGCCACTCCTCTTAAACTATTTATTTTATACGTACCAAACTTTTTCAACATGATGAAACTACATTAAATATGCTAAATTGTGAATGGATAAAAAATATCTCAAACGGTTTTGCTATGGCGAGGGATTAAAGTAAAAATCTTCTAAAAATGTAATTATATACCATTTATTTCTATATAAAAGTATACAAATATCACAACTAAACCTATTTTATTCTGTTTTTGCAATTCAAGAAGAATGAAAAAGTTAAAAACAGGCTATTTAGTGCTATTTGTTTCAACAAAAAAGCAAACATAGGGCTATACTGCCCTCTTGTGTCCAAAAGGATATCAAAATAGTATATAAAACGTTTTACTAGGTAGGCCTATTGTATTTAAATATAAATTTATTAGGTATATGACTGTGAGGATATTTTCCCATCGGTTAAGCGACGTGTGACACGAGCGGGTGCTTTTAAATCGCTAATATAAAAGTGAAAGTAAAAAAACGGACGTCCGCACGGACATTGATAATGGTGCATGTTGGAAAGAATGATAAACATAACACTAAACCGCCATTAGGTGTCGCCAGGCGACCATCTTAATGAGCGAGTCATTGATTCATTCGTTCAAACGATTCATTCCAATGACTGAGTCATTCATGTTTGAGACAGATGTTTATGGATTGACCATTGAATCTTTGAGTCAAGCGATTCGTTTTAAAATGCTGAATCATTCAGTAATGAGAAAACAAGTTGCTGTGATCTTTGTTTAACTATTTTTGCTGCTGAAACAGAACAAAAACAGTCAATATTGCATCTAAAATGTAAGTGACTTGATTGTAACTGTTTATTAACCTGTTGTATGAAATCAATGTCACAGTTTCAATTGTGATTGTATTCAGGAAATAGTTGCCTACTCATCAAGTGAGGTTGCTTAACTCTATCATATGTTATAAAATATATAAAAACTCCATATTTGTAATTTTTATAGTCAGTATGTTGTTAACTGGGTTGCTTTTTTGTGTGCTGCGCTCATTTGTTTACAATTCTCCTGGAGAAGCAGCATGAGCCTCAGCAGTGCAACCTTGTTACCATTGATCAGTAATACATTTATTATTAACTGCTGATTGCAACTTAAAATGAATGTAATGAAATTAGAATAATCTCTCGGTTTAGTGATTCCCAAGTTATTTTTTTTTGTTATTGACGTTCTAATCAGGCTATACTCTGGTCGGGCAAGTAAAATTCTCTTTCAGGTAGGCCTATTGTATTTATATATAAATATATTAGGGATGTGACTGTGATAACATTTTCCCACCGGTTAATCGACATGTGACACCGCTGAGGGCTTTTAAATCGCTAACTATAGTATACTATATACTAGTAAAATACAGACGTCCGCACAGACATTGATAATGGTGCGGAGTAGAGCGAGCATTTTCAATGTATTCCTATGGATGTAGGAATTAACTAAAACATTTTATTTATGTTTTTGTGTCCACTGTTCAACCGCAACCGCGTCAAACACACATTCCAGAATTGCAATCTTGACATTCATTATAGCCCTAATACAATATAATAATAAAAATAGTCAACCTAACATAAACGAATTACACTGCTCTGTTTAAATAGTCAGTAGTACAATCTGTACCATTCACAGTAAGCAGAGCTCCACTGTGATGTTTCCAAGCACATTTTTGCGCGCGTGAAGAGGATGATTTTTTCCATCGATATTGGAACACGAGTGAAGTACAAAGCCTATAATAAAGAATAGTTTAGCATCCAAATACATCGCAAAAATTGAAACATTTTGATTCTAATGAGAGGGTTACGTGAGACCAACACTGCTTACTTTCGTTTTTATTTTTACATTAAATTTAAAGGATTTGTTGTGGAATATTTTGAGTGTATCATAAAATCAGAATAAGGTAATACAAGTAATATTTTCTGTCTTATAACTATATATATATATATATATATATATATATATATGTGTGTGTGTGTGTGTGTGTGTGTATATATGTGTATATATATATATATATATATATAAATATAGCTGCGAGCAGCGATGGAGGGCCAAAGCCGGTGGCACCGCCATCCCCGGAGCCTTTAGGTAACTAAAGGCACCGGGGTGGCGGTGCCACCGGCTTGGGCCCGCAATCGCTGCTCGCAGCTATATTTTATTATTATTATTATTATTATTATTATTTTGTCAACCTTTCGGGCACTTTTGGGGCTCTTAACATGCTCGAAAACTCTTGAAATTTTGCACACACGTCAGAACCCGCGGCCATCAGGTCCGGACTGAAGCTGGTACCCGGGCGTGGCAGGGGGGCTCGACAGCGCCCCCTGGAACGGGATCCGAACACGTGTCCATAAATCAAACACGCTTGCATGTAATAATATGAAACTCGGTACACATATAGATCTCATCGGGCCGAACAACTTTCGTGCTCTAAGTTTTACGCCAGCCAAACAGGAAGTTGGATATTTAGCGTTGTTTGGAAACGCATGCTGTGGAATTTAATGTACTCCTCCTAGGGAATTCATCGATTCGCCTCCAAACTCGGTGTGCATGAAGTCAAGACATTGA
Source organism: Rutilus rutilus (assembly GCF_951802725.1). Lineage (NCBI taxonomy): Eukaryota > Metazoa > Chordata > Actinopteri > Cypriniformes > Leuciscidae > Rutilus > Rutilus rutilus. The sequence continues at coordinate 30,056,642 of NC_140224.1, read as the reverse complement.
GGATGCTAAATTGCGGACGGATTTTTGATATCTCGAACGGTTTGGCCGTGGCGAGGAAACAAATTTATGGCGAAAAAATGAAACAGGAAGTGTGTTATAACTTCTGCATACATTAACTGATCTTGATGAAACTTCAGCAGTGTGTTCGTTGTAAGAGGCCGATCACATGGATGTGACTATTGTGAGTCAAAGTTATAGCGCCACCAACAGGCAGCAGGAAGTACATCACTTTCAAAATGCTTTGAAATCAGTGTCTTATTTTTACCCGATTTGCTTCAAACTTTATGTGTACAATGTAGACACACGGCAGATGTAAACCTGTGAAAGGATTATTGATATCTTAGATACTGTTACCGTGGCAATGCATCAAACTTTAATATTCTTTTTTGATGCTTTTGAGACTCTTAACATACTTGAAATTGCATGAAACTCAACAGACACATCACATTTATTAGCCAGTAGACATGTGCAAAGTTTCAGAAACGGGCATGGTGGAATGGCTCAGTAGCGCCACCTTTAGTCAAAAATGGGGGCTTAGTTTTTCCTAGAATCACAAAACTTGGTATGTGTATTGTTCTCATCAAGACGGACAACTTTCTAATTTACATGAACCATCTCCGACCAACAGGAAGAGAGATATTTTGGTTTGAATGTGGATTTTCTGAAGAATTTTCTCTCCCTCTCTCTGTGTCTGTGTGTGTGTGAGGGGAGGGGGGGATTTGACTCTTGCTTTTATATTGTTAATCAAGGTTTCAGGGGCTTTTGGGGTCCTTAACGTGCTCAAAAACTCTTGAAACTTTGCACACAGGTCAAAACCCACGGCCATCAGGGCCGGGCTGAAGCTGGTACCCGGGCGTGGCAGGGGGGCTCAACAGCGCCCCCTTGAACGGGGTTCTAAATACTTGATCCATATATCAAACACGCTCGCATGAATTAATATGAAACTCGGTACACATATAGATCTCATCGGGCCGAACAACTTTACCCCGGTCAAGTTTTACGCCAGCCCAACAGGAAGTCGGCTATTATGGGTTGTTTGGAAAACGCTTGCTGTGGAATGTGAAATACTCCTCCTAGAAAATTCACCGTGTCCCCTTCAAACTCGGTGTGCATGTAGTCAAGACTTTGAGGATGCTAAATTGCGGACGGATTTTTGATATCTCGAACGGTTTGGCTGTGGCGAGGAATCGAATTTATGGCGAGAAAAGAGAAACACGGAAGTGGAATAACTTCTGCATACATTAACTGATCTTGATGAAACTTCAGCAGTGTGTTCGTGGTAAGAGGCCGATCAGATGGATGTAGCTATTGTGAGTCAAAGTTATAGCGCCACCAACTGGCAGCAGGAAGTGTGTCACTTTCAACATGCTTTAGACAAAAGTGGGGGGGTTAGTTTTAACTACAGTAAAGAAAAAATAGTTTTTATATTGTTCTCATCAAGCCGGACAACTTTCTAATTTACATTCAATAGCTCTGGCCATCAGGAAGTCAGATATTTGGGTCTGAATGTGAATTTTTTTGCAAAATCAGCCTCTGAATTTTTAGCCACTCCTCTTAAACTATTTATTTTATTCGTACCAAACTTTTTCAACATGATGAAACTACATTAAATATGCTAAGTTGTGAATGGATAATAAATATCTCAAACGGTTTTGCTACGGCGAGGGATTAATGTCCAAAAAGGAAACACTAAAAATCTTCTAAAAATGTAATTATATACCATTTATTTCTATATAAAAGTATACAAATATCACAACTAAACCCATTTTATTCTGTTTTTGCAATTCAAGAAGAATGAAAAAGTTAAAAACAGGCTATTTAGTGCTATTTGGTTCAACAAAAAAGCAAACATAGGGCTATACTGCCCTCTTGTGTCCAAAAGGACATCAAAATAGTATATAACACTTTTTACCAGGTAGGCCAATATTGTATTTAAATATACATTTATTAGGTATGTGTCTGAGGATATTTTCCCACCGGTTAATCGACGTGTGACACGAGTGGGTGCTTTTAAATCGCTAATATAAAAGTGAAAGTAAAAAAACGGACGTCCGCACGGACATTGATAATGGTGCACGTTGGAAAGAATGATACTTTTAAACATAACACTAAACCGCCATTAGGTGTCGCCAGGCGACCATCTTAATGAGCGAGTCATTGATTCATTCGTTCAAATGATTCGTTCCAATGACTGAGTCATTCATGATTGAGACAGATGTTTATGGATTGACCATTGAATCTTTGAGTCAAGCGATTCGTTTCAAAATGCTGAATCATTCAGTAATGAGAAAACAAGTTGCTGTGATCTTTGTTTAACTATTTTTGCTGCTGAAACAGAACAAAAACAGTCAATATTGCATCTAAAATGTAAGTGACTTAATTGTAACTGTTTATTAACCTGTTGTATGAAATCAATGTCACAGTTTCAATCGTGATTGTATTCAGGAAATAGTTGCCTACTCGTCAAGTGAGGTTGCTTAACTCTATCATATGTTATAAAATATATAAAAACTCCATATTTGTAATTTTTATAGTCAGTATGTTGTTAACTGGGTTGCTTTTTTGTGTGCTGCGCTCATTTGTTTACAATTCTCCTGGAGAAGCAGCATGAGCCTCAGCAGTGCAACCCCATTGATCAGTAATACATTTATTATTAACTGATGATTGCAACTTAAAATGAATGTAATGAAATTAGAATAATCTCTCGTTTTAGTGATTCCCAAGTTATTTTTTTGTTATTGACGTTCTAATCAGGCTATACTCTGGTCGGGCAAGTAAAATTCTCTTTCAGGTAGGCCTATTGTATTTATATATAAATATATTAGGGATGTGACTGTGATAACATTTTCCCACCGGTTAATCGACGTGTGACACCACTGAGCGCTTTTAAATCGCTAACTATAGTATACTATATACTAGTAAAATACAGACGTCCGCACAGACATTGATAATGGTGCGGAGTAGAGCGAGCATTTTCAATTTATTCCTATGGATGTAGGAATTAACTAAAACATTTTATTTATGTTTTTGTGTCCACTGTTCAACCGCAACCGCGTCACACACACACACACACATTCCAGAATTGCAATCTTGACATCGCAGCCTGTTCATTATAGCCCTAATACAATATAATAATAAAAATAGTCAACCTAACATAAACGAATTACACTGCTCTGTTTAAATAGTCAGTAGTACAATCTGTACCATTCACAGTAAGCAGAGCTCCACTGTGATGTTTCCAAGAACATTTTTGCGCGTGTGAAGAGGATGATTTTTTCCATCGATATTGGAACACGAGTGAAGTACAAAGCCTATAATAAAGAATAGTTTAGCATCCAAATACATCGCAAATATTGAAACATTTTGATTCTAATGAGAGGGTTACGTGAGACCAACACTGCTTACTTTCGTTTTTATTTTTACATTAAATTTAAAGGATTTGTTGTGGAATATTTTGGGTGTATCATAAAATCAGAATAAGGTAAAACAAGTAAAATTTTCTGTCTTATATTTATATATATATATATATACGTATATATATATAAGTATATATATATATATATATATATATATATATATATATATATATATATATATATATATATATATATATATATATATATATATATATATATGTGTGTGTGTGTGTGTGTATATATAGATATTTATATACATATATATATATGTATATATATAGATATTTATATATATATATATATATATATATATATATATATATATATATATATATATATATATATAAATATAGCTGCGAGCAGCGATGGAGGGCCAAAGCCGGTGGCACCGCCATCCCCGGTGCCTTTAGGTAACTAAAGGCACCGGGGTGGCGGTGCCACCGGCTTGGGCCCGCAATCGCTGCTCGCAGCTATATTTAACTCTTTATTTTCACTTTATGTGCACTTTCAGTGTACTTAGTACTATCAACTTGGATGTTTAAGTCATTTCAACTTAAATTACATTAAACTGATTTAAACAAATGAGAATCTTGTAGGCTATAACTTAATAAAAAAAAGTTGAAAATTGCTTAACTTATTCTGATGAGCAATGTAAAAACATATATTGTCATAACTTTTTGATCTTAGAATCTTTTTACAATGTAGTGTAAGGTTAAAACATGGGTTAAGTTAAGGTTTAGGGAAAGGTTCAGAGTTATACCTATAGTTATTGTCATTACTACAATTAATATAGGTTCATGCGAAACAGGAATGTAAAATAAATTGCTACCCAAATATTAGATGAAAAACTTTCAAGATGATAAATGTGAAAAAAATGATAAATGTTGTCTTGACAACTGACTGAAATAAAACATGTCGATGCTGAAATTGCTCAAACTGAAATAGATATAAATTAAAGTTAAATAGAATTAAAGTTAAATAGAATATAAAAAACTACAAAGAATAAAATGACAAAAGCACAATAAGTTAATACTGAAACAGGAAAAACAGGAAAATTTAAAAATAAAAGCTAGTTCAAAATACCAACTCTGTATATAAATAATATTAAAATAAAATAGTTTTTAAGATTTGAGAGGCTTGAGTTTGCCAAGTGATTACACTTACAATTTATAAATTATCCCAAAAGCTTACATTGAAAGATTTAGGTAACACTTTATTTTACAGTCATTGTTACATGATATCTTAGTTACTATAGTTATAACTATAAATTATGCATAATAACATGCAGCTAATCGTAAACCAGACCAAACCCTAATCCTAACCCTACATGTAGTTACTTAATATTACTCAGTACTTAAATGTATAATTACAGTGTAACAAAGACACCTTAAAATAAAGTGTAACCATTTATTACATATTTTAGAGACCAGAACAGTGGACTCTTTTGACTTTTTCCCAGTAGGCAACCTCCCAGTACACCACATCACCCACATAAAGACCACCCTGAACACCCTATAGCATCGTGACAGTGAGTTCTGTGCAGGCAAGCGCCATTCACATTTACTTCTGTAAATGAACAAATCTACATATTGATTCAAATGGTAAAAGCTTAAAGAGGACCACAGAGTCTATTTTTAAGTTCAAGTTAAATTTACATCACAGCCAGAGGAATCCTATAAAGATCACACACACACACCAGATAAGAGCTCCCATGGGTCTAAAGGCATCGCTGCAGTGTAAAACAATACACCCTCTTCCTCATGTGTCTCTGCTATACTGACCTCTCTCTGAAAGATGGACCTCTTTATGTCTGTCTCAATGCTTCACTCGTTTACCAAAATTCTCCCTGTGGAAATCAGCCCTGCTTAACCCCTCCCTCCCTCTCTCTCTTTCTATCTCTCTATAGCTCCTTCCATAACCTCCTCCTGAACTCAGTGTGTGGTTGCAGTGATGTGTGTGTCTTCCTCGCTGTCCTCCTCAAGGGCTGCCTGGCTGGGCATCGGGCGTTAAGAGTCCACGGATGGGGACCTGCAGCCATTTGTGAGGGTAAGAAAAGCTATCAGCCTTATTTAGGAGAATCTTTATTTATTTTTATTTAAGAGAGTGCTAAGTGAATTTATCTAAGTGAGGAAAGAGCAATTGGATTTACAGTTATTGTTAGTAAGTATTTGCTGTATTAAATAGTGAATACAGGTAAAGTGGAGCACTTTTTTTATATATATATATTTTTTATAGTGCAATAAAGATCTTTAGCTACTTTGTATGATCGTGTGAGGCTAAACATGTGCAATCATATTTTAAAACGATGCCAGAGACAAATTAGCATGAAAGTGTCACACAATACTGTTTGACTGGTACATAGATAATGCAAAGTCTTTTATACAATATACCAATATTTTATATATATATATACACTGCCAGTACAATGTCAGCTTTTAAAAAACGAGTGTTAACTGATTTGCTCTGCACATAACTCAAGTTATTTGACTTGTGTTCTCTTGTGTTTTGTCATCTTAATATTTTCTCAGGATATCCATATATATAACTCATAAAGATAGCCTTAAAAATGTGTGGTATTGTTTTTGAGCGCTATTTATGTAAGCAAAAGACTGCGAATTTCAAGACTGTTGAAATGTTTCTCCATCCCTCATCCTTAGCCCTGTTTCTGTATCCTTCGTCTTCTCAATTCAATGAAACACTCTTTTCCCTGCATACCCTGATATGGATGGTATTGCTATACCATTGTCCTTGAGCTTATAACTATGTCTCAGGTGTACCAGCCGAATATGAATAATTGAGCGTGTTCATTAGAGCAGAAAGTCCATGGAGAGAGATCTGAAACCTTACACATTTGACTCCCTGTACATCAACAGTGGCTATTTATATACTTCGGCAAAATGAGGTGATTTCACATGTAAATAGAGCCACAGTTATTTATAAAAAAAAAAAAAAAAAAAAAAAAAAAAAATCATTATTGTCTGCAGATCAGATGCGCTGATTCTTTGAACAAACATAGAATGTGTGGGTATAGGCAGGACGCAATGGGAACTAGTGCAGTGATGGAAACCATGGATATGCTATAAGCTGCAATGTCATGCTTTGAGCTTAAACAGCTTGAACGAGTTATATGAATCTTTCTGAGACCCTATACTGGTAGTCTCTGGATGGGAACTTTGGAAATCCCTGTTCTTGGAATTAAGCTCTCATGGGGAAACAGTGCAAGGCCAGTTCAGATTTACATAAAAAAAAAAAAAATCCCAGCAAGTTAATTTCTTTAATTGGGAATATCAGCATGATTTAATGCTTTATTTATTTATTTATTTGGTCATAGAGTGTCTAATTTCACAATCCTACCTTGTCTTATGACTCTTGAGACCATTAAAAAGAAAGGTTACAAAGGTTTTTTTCACAGTGATGCCATTGAAGAACCATTTATGGTTCCCCAGTTCTAAAAAGAACCTTTTTTTTTTTCTTGGTGTGAAGAACATTTTAAAAGCCTTTTTCCAATAAAGAACCTTTGGTGCACTGGAAAGATTCAATGGATGTCAAAGGTTCTTCATGGAACTAACAACGCAAATAAAGAACCTATATTTGTGTGTGTGTAGACAGAGATGCTTTAATAGTGTATCTTATTTAAACTTCAGTTGCAAAAGATTCATTCATTCATTCATGTAAATCAGTTAAAATGTTAATTTAATGAATCAATTCAAAACTCTGATTCAATTATTCATTTGCATTATCACTTAAATGTTCATTCAAGTCCATGTGTGTACATTTTATTATATTAAAATATTAAAATATATGTAAATACGGATAGTTGTTTATTGAGATATTGGTGTATTTAAATAAAAATGATTAAATATCCCTATTAAATATGAAAAATCCCTATTTTTTACCATATTTGACCTCTTACAAGGCTTGGTTTTATATCTATATGAGCTCAAGGACGATGGTACCATCCATATAAGGACGAGTACATTATAGCAAAAAGGAATTATGGTTCCTGAGTGAAATTGACTTTACCATTTAATTATAAAAATAGTGATATCGCCAAAAGGCTATCGCCCAGCCCTTAAAATGATTCTTATAAAGAGGGTTGGCTTTGAGAGAGAGGATACTAATCACAAAAGATTTCCCCAAGGAAATATGGATATATTACAGGCTTTTGTTAACAGGCATGTCTGATGCATGAGAACAAGGTTCCTCTCCATAAAAATCTAAACCTCTTGAGAAAATAATATGGTGTGATACCCATATTTATCGGATTTTATCACATTCTTGAAACCACCAAAATCATCACCCCCTCATTCTGAGATTCGCAATGCGCATTTGAACATCTTTGTAATCATAATCACTTGGGATTTCTCAACTGCTGTTCAGTTACCACATGCTTTACTGGAAAAACATATTGGTCCTGCCAGTGAACCTGACATTTTTACATAGTCAGATTCACAGAACAAGCAGCATATCATATAAACACAATCAAAGAGACCCATGTAAACACACACATGCTCCTCCTCATTGCTTGTGGATCTCTTAAACGAGCGATGATTTGTTTGTAGATATATTTTCAGAAGGGAGAACAATATCAGTAGTAAAGTACTTAAGAGAAAACCTCTCATCTGTAGCCTAGCACACGCTCACCTGTAGTTAAAGATTTATCAGTTATCAGCTTCTGTATCAAAACAACTATAGAGTGAAGGGTCACAAAGAGCCATAAAAGTCTCATCACAACATAATGTAACCGTCTATAATAATGGGATTATGCTCCTCTGGAAGTGGGAATTAAAAGATCCTTCTTGCATTTTACCAGTGAGATCGTACAAGTGAACCTTTTTTAAAGCATCTGTGGATCATTATTAATTTCAGAAATGCATTGCGAAACTTCTCAAATCTACCGTTGTCTGCATTTGACAAGCTCAAACATTCAACCCTGGTATTGTAAAAAAATATATATATTAGAATATTTTTATTATCTTAAAAATATTTATACTTTTATAGAAATATAAGTTCACTAAAAACAGCATTTGGTCCCAAACTATCAAATCATTTTGAATTTTTTATACATCTGACAGATGTACTTTTTTTTATTTCATGTTATCATTAGGAAATAACAAAAGTGGATAAACAACATTGAAACTAAATTTTCTTTCAATGACCAGTTGTTTTAAGATATTTTATTACACCATATATTTGTGAAAATGTATTTAGGGGTTATACCCCTTTTGAATAATTTATATGGGTATTAAATGTTTTCCCAAAACACAGTACCACCATTCTGTCATATAAACAACATAGATTTTTACGGATTTTCCTAAATTAAATGATGATAAATGCACATGAAGTTGAAAATGGGAAAGAAGGGCTCAGTCAGAATTGCTAAGGCAATCACAAAGACTCTGGTCTCTCCACATAAATCCCCAATAGGGCAAAGACAGAAGTAATTATAATGTGACAGAAGACCAATCATTCCTGCCTTCTCCAATTCTCACCCACAGTGTGAATTTGCCCACCTAAGCAGGACAGGTGATGAAGCAGCAACATCACAGCAGGCAATCATGTTCCACAACATAAACCCTCTCATATTGTTTGCCAGGAGGAAAAATGAATGGCTTTTATATATACTGCAGTTCAATTCCAATGACAACACAAAACAATGCACACTGCAAAGGCAAAATGCAGGTTTTTTTGTTTTTTTTTTACAGGAGAGACACCAAAGCACATTAGGGAAGTTGTTCGTAAAACTCAATGATGTCATGCAATAAAAGGAAATATACATAGCAAAGCGATCATTTCTGCTCTCTGCACTGGGTCTGAAAGCAAATAAACATGTTTGGCACAGAGCTGATTACCTCATCCTAGGGGGCAATTATGGGAGTAATCAAAGTTAAACACAGAAGTGGAAAGATAAGACAAGTAAATGAGGAAGAGTATTGTGCACTCATTCCATCTGTTCTAATCGACTGTTTTTAACCTATGAGGGGCAAGCTGTCTCTGTCATTAGCACAATGACCCGGCGAGAGGACCAGAGCATAGTAAAATTCCATGCTGCTCCATTATTCTGCACTGCAGACTCCGTGACAAAACACGTTCAGCACACAAAAAGGTTCATTTCACATTGGTTTCAGTTGTTGCTCAAAGTGACAGAGGTTTTAGGTCATTTTCAGACACTAGAGAGAGGTTTTAAGGTTTCCTTCCTGTTCTCTTTCCTTTCAAAAGAGGAACTCAGAGGCCATGATCGACTGGCACAATGGCACAGCGCCCGGCCAGCGGGAGGATGAGCGCAGCGCTCAGGAGAGGTCAGAGTGTGTGCTGGCATACATCCCTGTCATCTACTACAGTGCTCTGTTGTGTGTTGGAGTGCCAGGTACGAGATGTGCATTTTAACACCTATGTAAGTAAGGGTCGGTTAGAATCAGGGTTGTACACCTTTGACAATTGAATTGAGAAAGCATTTTAAGTTAAGAATCAAGGTCAAAATCAAGATGCGGTTTCTGATTGAATTTAAAGAAAGTATGATGGAATGGAATGAAATTCAAAAACACTATTTTTCTGAATGAATTATGCCAAAACGTACAGCATTTAAAATAGACTTTGTCTAAACATTGTCCTAAGACAAGAACGGGTATTGTTCAAAATTCATGTGTAACTTTGATGAAAGGTTTAGATCCACTTCAAATGTCAAAATTCAATTCAGCATACGTAGTTGATTCAAACTCCAATTTAACGAGTATTTAGATTAAGATAAGATTAAAATAAGATTTTATTTGAATATTGACCATGGCGCATAAATTGTTCCATTTATAAGAAACAAATTTGTAGAACATGGGAAGATGATCTTCTTCACCTTGAGTCGTTTGATGGAGGAGGGACATGGTAGATTTATTCAGTAAGACACTCATCAGACTAGACAAGAAATCATTAAGCATCCACAGACTGACAGCAGCTTAAGGACAAGAAAGGCGATAGATCAATCAGTGCGAATAACAATTAATTAGCGACTCATTTGAAAGCTACCCGTACCGTACCACTAAAAAACAGATCAGGGTCACGGACAGATGCTTAGTATTCACAACAGCCAATTCAAATTTACCAGATGGCCAATAAAGTGAGATCTCTAGTTAACCCCAAAATGAGAATTCTGTCATTATTTACTCACCCTCTTGTTGTTAAAAACACTGAGAGATTTTTCAAAATGTTCCACTGGTCATACAGGTTTGAAATGACATGAGCGTGAGTAAATGATGACAGAATTTTAACCTTAAATAAAAATTCTCTCATTATGTATTTGTATTTTTTATCATGCTTTTCTAGTGTGATATGACATGGTCACTAAACTGTAAGAAAAGTTTGATGGAAAAATGACAGCGTACAGGTTTGGAACAACATGAATATGAACAAGAAGAAATAGTATTTTAATTTTATTTGATTCAGTTCCATCTCTGAGTTTAATTCTCAAGATTTTTATCAGATTTTTTCTGCTAATGGAGATTTTTTTTCTATAAATAGTTCTAGTACTTTCTAGAACTTACTCTAGTATTCTAGTAAAAAACACTTAAAATACACTTATCTCCTGTCTTGTCAACAAGCAAAAGCAGTACATATCCACTTGAGCTTAATCTCTTCTTTGTGGAAAATCAGGGCAAAGGTTTCAGAGGGCTGCCATGTTCTGTAAATATGACCCCTAATCTTTTACTTCCCATCAATCCTGCCGTGTCTACTCCCTCCATGCCTTTGATTCCAATCTCCGTCTTCTGTTTCTCCCTTCTCTGGCCTCATTCCCTCCCTGTTTATGCCTTGTCCATCCTTGTCTACCTCAATTCTTGTTTCTAATTCCAGTTGTCACCTTTTCCCAGTGAACATCCTGACATTGGTGGCCCTTTACCGGCTGGCAGTTCGTACCCAGAAGGCCCTCTACGTGTATCTTCTTGCTCTAACCGGCTCGGACATCCTCAGCCAGTTGTTCATCATCTTCGTGGGCTTCCTGCTGGAAACGGCCGTGTTTCACAGAGAGGTCCCTGTGCTGCTGCTGCGCTCGGTCAGCATGATGGAGTTTTCCGCCAATCACGCATCCATATGGGCCACCGTACCCCTCACGGTCGACCGCTACGTTGCTTTGTGCCACCCGCTACTCCACCGACAGATCAGCTACCCGGCACGGGCCCGGAGGATCATCGCGGTGGTGTTTACTTTGGCACTGGCATCCGGCGTGCCATTCTTCTGGTGGTCGGACATGTGGAGGGTCAGCCACGCGCCCAACAACTTGGACACCGCCCTGGTTTGGACCCACGTGACTATTATTTACTTTCTTCCGTGCTGCATCTTCCTCGTGCTAAACTCCTTGATCATTCTGAGGCTACGGAAGAGACAGCAGCAGCAGATGTGCCAAGACGAGAGTGGGCAACACCTGGCACTGCCAGGCAAGCTGGGTAAATCCACAGCGATGCTCTTAGCAGTGACTTCTGTGTTTGCTATACTGTGGGCGCCTCGTACTGGAGTGGTGCTCTACCATCTTTACGTGTCATCGGTGCACAACGATTGGCGGGTACATCTAGCATACGACTTAGCCAACATGTTAGCCATGCTAAACACTGCTGTGAATTTCTTTCTGTACTGTTTTGTCAGCAAACCATTTAAAGCGGCAGTGAGGGACGTCCTATTGTTCCGGGGGGCACCGTTGCACCCACGCCGGCCCCTTCATCACCAGCGGAACGCTGCCAATGCCTCCACCTCCTCTATTTCCAGCACCAAACGTTCCCAGCGAGAGATCACCCCTCTCTCTCCCCCAAAAGGGCAGACATCAAGATGTAGTCTAGCTTAAAGGCATAGTTCACTTAAAAATAAAAATTCTGTCATCATTTATTCACCCCCCAGACAGCAACATAGTGTCAGCCCAGATCCGGGCCACATCCGGTACACGTGGATTCCATGAGTACCATATGTGGGCCGGATCTGGGCCGACATTATGTTGCTGTCTGAGTGTTCATGACTTATCTTTTTTGTCCATATTTTTGACACACAAAAAAACCCACTGAAACATTCTTTGGAATATCTTTTTTTTTGTGTTCTGAAGATGAAAAAATCATACAGGTTTGGAATGGCAGTTTACTTTAGTAAATTATTACAGCATTTTCATTTTTGGGTGAACTATCCCTTTAAATCCCAGTCTTGTTCTTATAATTAACTTGAAACAAGTTCTAATTTGTGAATTTTGTGGATTGAAAGGTTAAAGGTGCAGTCACATAAGTGCAAAAAAAGGTTCATTTTCTATAGTCAATAGTGTAGAGATGTACGAAGCACAGATCATAGGAAAGTCACTTTCAAACCAAGCAGTTTTCAGCACTGCAAATTCACACAATCAATTTGAATACGAGTAAAATCAGTATAGGTAACTTTTTCACCCTTATGCAAAAACCTTGATTATGCAAATTCTTATTGGAACGACTGGATTTCGGACGTGAAATTTTGCAGAGCAACGATATGTGACCGCAACCTTTAGTGTGTAACACTGTGTGATTGGTGTCACCAAACAGAATATAAAAAATAGTGACATTGTTTCCCACATAATAACAGATAAAACAGTCTAGCATCCATTCACGCTAATGTGCACCACAGGTACTGTTCATCGTCCTATCTGACCTCTTGTTAGTGACCATAGTTTATGGTCATTAAACAAAAGCCCAATAATGTTAACTTTGTCTTGCTGATAAAAACAAGTAAGGTTTGCAGGACATCACACCCAGACAGCAACATAGTGTCGGCCCAGATCCGGGCCACATCTGGTGCATCTGGATTCCATGAGTACCAGATGTGGGCCGGATCTGGGCCGACACTATGTTGCTGTCTGGGCATCTAACAATCAAGAAATAACCATTCCAGAATAGAGTGTGTTTTGCACTGATCTGTGTTATTTATTGTGCTGTCCTCTGCGGGGACAAGTAAACTTGCCACAGTATTTATGAAACAAAGATATTTGGCTCATTAAATGAGTATTATGTCTTGTCATTTTCCATTAATGGTTAACCTTCAAAGGAACAGGTGGAAATATGAATACTCTGTCATCTTTTAGACACCTTTGGGTTGTGTTACCAAACTGTATGACTTACTTTCTTCTGTGAAACTCAGGTAGGAGGAAAACTATTTTTCATATAATGAAACTAATCGAGATCAAGCACCACAATAACAAAACAAAAAAGCAACATAAAAGTATCATAAACGTTTCATATGACTCATGCTGTATAATCCAGGTTGTCTGAAGCCGTATAAGATAGCTTTGTGTGAGAAAAAAGGATGGAATTTCATTCATTATATGAAAATACCCTATGTTTCTTTGAATTTGTTTACAAAATACACATTCGGACATTTCAAAATTTCACTTTTGGTAGAAAGAAATTCATAAAGGTTTACAAGGATGAGTACATTTTGTCAGTTTTATTTATATTTTTGGGTGAACTGTTCCATTTTAATGTTGTATTTTGATATTGCAAAAATATGTGTCATATATTGTGTTTTTATAAATGTTGCTCATGTAAGTTCTTTACAATAGTGTTTCATTAACACTCTTTTCTTTTATTCTCACTCATTAATTTATTAACTGTTAATATTAACTGTGACAGCGCTGTACCTTTTTTTTTCCTGAGGGTGTACTATAAAGCAGCTTTAGATTTGAAGCCATCTTAAAAATTAAATCCAATCAAGACATCATAATTTTTATTCACTTAGTAATGTTCCATATGAGAAACAAATGTGATATTTTCTCATCAAACAAGACGACATACATAAGGTTGCGTATACTGTTGCTGATCGAGACCTTTCTTGCAGCTGAAGGTTATTTTGCATGACTAAGTTCAACCCTTTCACAGCCCGTCCAGTGAAGCAGAACAAGATGGTGGACATTTTTAACCCCGGTGTGCAAAGTGCAGTTGCTGGCTTAGCTGTGCATTCATTGCATGGCGACTGGATGAGGCTTTAAAAGGGGCTTCGGCGTGGGAACACAACCGAGTGAAGACACCACTGTGCAAACAGACCGCCGATCCGAGGAGCTCAAGGTCTGCTGAATAAAGCCAGCCCTGAGCTTCTGTGCACGTACCCATGCAGCAACAGCTACAATTTCAATTTGTTAGAATGGACCAGAATCGATTAAATGACTGTAATTTGTTATCTGATCAGATATCGTGCAGCACTTGCCAGTGTGATTCAGATTCATTTAGATGGACAAGCTCAATCTAAATGCAGAGTAAAATGTGATACAATGACCAAAGTCTTGATGTTTTCACTTACACACCTGCCGACTGTATATAAAATGTATAAAAAGTTTAATTTGAGTTTCTGATGGAAGAGAGACTGCATGAATCAATTAAATCAGTCCTTGACTTAACAAACGATAGCACTGCTCTATCTAAATGTGTTTTGAAGGTCTTTTTAATTATGACTAATGATTTAATGAAGTGTAGTCTTGGCTAAAAGGTACATTACCATTTTGATTTAATTAGTCTGTTAAATTTCAGGGGAAAGTTTTTAACTGTTTGGTCTGGGGGGAAAACTCACTTGTTATCTGGAGCTTTGGTTACGAACTCTTCTCTTGTCCTTTTAGTGCACTTATGTTTCTCAGCACCCAGTGTTGCATCCTGTTTCTCTCTCTCTCTCTCTCCCTTCTCTATCGTGAGAGGGTGCCTCTGGCCCTGCAGATGTTATCAGATGTTGTCTCTTTGAAAAAAGTCTCCCGCTGCATCACAAACACAGATGCCTGAGAAGAAAGCACATCTATCGTTACAGCCTTAACGTGAGCAGACGGCTGACAGCGCGAGAAAGAGTCTGAATATTTAAGATAATAAATCACCTGCTCTGTTTGAGGTCAGCTTTAGATTTGTTGCGTCTTAAGCAGCTGCAGATCACGGTTTTGTCCTTGCCATGTATCTTTTTCTACTTTACCTACATTATTTGGTCAGATAAACAAACAAAAAAAGGGTGTAGGATTTACTTTTAACACTTAGAAATGCTAGTAAATTTCACAAATAATTTAAAAGAACAAAATGTGAAATTCTGTAGAAAGACTAAAATAGCATTTATTCACAACTTCAAAATAATTTTACAGTGGATGTTAAATTATGTGGTTGGATTTGGAATTGACTGGATTATGAAAATTGGGAGTTTTAAGCCAGAGTTTGCAGTCAGTTGCAAGGGGTCAAATTTGGCTGGTCAGTGTACATATAAAAACAGCAGTGTAAGCTCAAAAATATCTGTATTCCCATAAGCAAGAATGACAGATTTTTCTAAAATTACATTTTGATGATTGTTTATTTTGATTAATGTGCACTAAATCATGTTCCATAAAACTAAGAATGTATCAAGAAAAGGTGCTGATTGTGATTGACTTGATTTTAAATTATCTACAGTAGATAAATTAATGACATAAATAAGAGTTGATTCCTACGGAAGCGTATTGCATTCACTTGAGGAAAAATAATCTACTCTGTTTTTCTGAATTAACGAGTTAATTATCTCAGAATTACGAGAATTTTTCATGAATAAAAAGTTTTTGCTCTGTTTTTCTGAATTAATGACTTAATTATCTCAAAATTATGAGATACATTTTTCTTGAAATAAAATGTATTTGCTCTGTTTTTCTGAATTATTGAGTTAATTATCTCAGAATTATGAGATCATTTTTCATAAAAAAAATTTGCTGTTTTTCTGAATTAATTACTTAATTATCTCATAATTCTGAGATAATTAACTCAATAATTCAGAAAAACAGAGCAAAAACTTTTATTCATTCAAAATGATCTCGTAATTCTGAGATAATTAACTCGTTAATTCAGAAAAACAGAACAAAATATTTTTTAATGAAAAATGATCTCATAATTCTGAGATAATTAACTCAATAATTCAGAAAAACAGAGCAAATACATTTTATTTCAAGAAAAATTCTCTCATAATTTTTAGATGTTTAAGTCATTAATTCAGAAAAACAGAGCAAAAACTTTTTATTCATGAAAAATTCTCATAATTCTGAGATAATTAACTCAATAATTCAGAAAAACAGAGCAAAAACTTTTATTCATTAAAAATTATCTCGTAATTCTGAGATAATTAACTCGTTAATTCAGAAAAACAGAACAAAATATATTTTTTATGAAAAATGATCTCATAATTCTGAGATAATTAACTCAATAATTCAGAAAAACAGAGCAAATACATTTTATTTCAAGAAAAATTATCTCATAATTTTGAGATTAAGTCATTAATTCAGAAAAACAGAGCAAAAACTTTTTATTCATGAAAAATTCTCATAATTTTGAGATAATTAACTCGTTAATTCAGAAAAACAGAGTAGATTATTTTTCCTCAAGTGAATGCAATACGCTTCCGTAGATTCCAAATAAGTTGCAATGAAAACTGTTTTGTTGGTGATGTCTGCCGCATGAGATCTACCTTCCTGTTTCATCAAGTGATATAATTTTGGCATAAAATCATTTCATATATGAAATATGACTTAGATTTGTATCACTAAACGTGTTTCTGTATGATGTGGCGTAACTTCTAAACTACAAATATCCCCACAAATTTGCATGTGGCGCTTGCATGATGCTTTCCCTTAAAGGAGTTGCTTTGTTGTTCATGTTTTATACTGTGACGCACAAGCTTTCCTTTGGTTGTGTAATTGAATATGTGCAGTGATAAACTGTTGTTGCATTTTGATCGGAAATTAAATGGATATGAGGATCTATTTATGTGTCTCGAGTCCTTTAAAAAATAAATGCACTCAAGCCTGAAGCTCTGTTGCATTTCAGTGATTAAAACATTCAGATAATGTGATGCATGCTTTCTTGGAATTTCTTCTTTTTTTTTTCTTTGCTGTCAAACTAGGAAAGAAAACACACTGTGCGATAACTACAATATCCTGTTGTGTGAGTGAGAACACATTCAGGAAAAGACAGGAAAAGAAACAATGAGTCTGCTAGCTTTTTACTTCGAGTATATCATAATTGTAATCTTAAAAAAATGGACAAAGTCCTCCATATGGTTATACTTTGAGTACACAATAGCACCAGAAGCAGATTAGGGTTTAAATCCAAGACCGTATAAGGGAGAGTGAAAGAGGATCATGGTGTGACCTTGAACAAGGCTTTTGACCCCAGGTTGCTTGCATGCTGTCCTGAATTATATAAGAAAAAAATGTTGCACAGAGCATATGACCAATATCAAATAAATCTGATTAATCATTACAAAATGTGGGCAATAGTCAAGCAAGCACGGGATAAAGGATAGATAATGATTGCCTGATGATTTTCCACTAGGTGGCAGTGTGCTCCCACATTTAGAAATATAATTCCCACAGGATTAAGTTTTGAACCTGTTACTTTCCTGCTTGTAAATGTGGAATGTAGATAATATTAATAATATTTGTAATATCACTATCTATAGTACGCAGAAGCAACGTGTTTTGAACACATATTAAGAGATTGGGCATACATTTAAATGGGCAAGACATAATTTGTGACTTAATTTGGCCCCGATTATGTTTAAAGTTCAGATTGTCCCTTCATCTGTGTTCAGGCCCAGAAGAAACCAAAGAAAAAGAAACAAAGTCATTGTTGGATTTACCTGAGTAGGCTGGTGTTGGGGTAGAGCAAAGCTATGCAGCATTGAGGCCTCAAATTACCAGAGTCTGCTACTAAAGTTAGTAACGGCTCTTGTAATGTGTGTAGATAGATAGATGGATGGATGGATGGATGGATAGATTATATTATATGAAGCTTACAAAGTCCCTACTCTCCACGATAAAATGCTCACTCTACGATACCTCTTTTTACCCCCTCCGTTTTTCCAGGTAGTGAAAACAAGCGCGTTCCCGACGGTGAGTGCTGGGAGCTCGAGAGGGACGCGCAAGATTGAGTGTGCGTGCGCGCGCGCAAGTGAAACTGAGAGTTTGAGTCACATCAGTAGCAGCTGAAAGCTATCAAAACTCGCCGAGTGTTTGCCCTCGACTATCCTTGAAGCTTTTTGAAGGTTTGTTTGCCTGGAATACAAAGGGAACATTGTTTTTTCAGGGTTTAATACCTTACCGCTGCTCTGTGGCACATTTTGGCGTCGCGATGTCTTATTTATTTTCATGCACTTGCTTGAACAGGTAAATTGTGCTCATATAACTTACCAAAGAGAGTCAGAGAAACGGCATAGGCTATTATCTACGTCTGACTGCAAAAGGTGAGTTTATTTTATTATTTTCTTGTGCATGTTTGTGATATTGTAAACAGATTTGGTGATTTATATTATTGTGGCTTACTGATATTAATTAGATATGTGTTTTGGGCGTCGATCAGTTTCACGGAGTCTACGGGAATATTTTGTGTTTATAATTTTCTTGGTAAAAATATCACGATTATTTAAAGACGTTTTGATTTGGGTGTTGTTTTGCTAATGTTTTACTACGGTGTAAAGGTTGTGAATCATTATTTTTCAAATACTCCCGTTATATCTATTTTGAGTAATGAAGAGAATCTTTGTTCACCTGTTCAGGTGAGACTCACCCAGTCAGTCACAAACACGAGTGCCTGACTGTGCTGCGTTCTGATTGGTGCGTTGGAAATGATTGAATTATGTGATTGGTTCAAAGGGCTGTATGTCAAAAATCAGTACGTTAAATAACATGGATTGGTAAATGCTAAAAAGCAAAAATGCATTTAAACTTGCGAAATGTCTGTTAGCATATGTTTCTTATCATACTGTGGATCAGTTACATTTGTTTTTTCATCTTCATCTGTTGCATTCTGTAACAAAAATCGGATAAAGTAGCTATATTTTTGACATAGCCCATGATAGTTTTTGTAAATATAATAACAATAAAAAGAACTAAATAAAATGACCATTAAAATGCAACTATAATACAATCACTATGACTAGATAACATGTTAATAAGTCTTCCTGTAGTTTCTTCGCTCATCGGCGTTGTTAGCTTTGCCTTATGACAAAGTAGAATTTTTTTAATCTTTATAGGCTATATGTGACTTAACTGTCTATATTACTTATAACAATATATTAGGCTACTGGAAATATAAATACTCATCCTCACTGTTGCTTTCCCCACTATGGTGGGAAAACTACACCGTGATTTAAAAGGCATTTGAATTTCAAATAGATTGAATGTTTATTTGGCACATTGTTGACATTTATGGTAGAATATATGATACTATATTTTGAACACTCATTGTTCAAAAACTTCAGTTATCTGCTGGAGCTTCAATTCAGTTATGTATGATGTTGTGTTAATGTTGTGATTTACAGAGAAAACCAGAGTTCGTCAAGGGCAAGAATCAAATATACATTCATGTTATACAATAGACTTGATCAATCTGATCTGAAAACGACTGGCGTCAGTTAAGCACACGCTGTACTGTAGCGGTTCCTGCAGTATCAGTAGTATTGATTAAGTAATAAAATCAGTGTAATGTGATCAAACAGACACAACCTGTTAAAAAGGAACAGACTCAACACTACTGGGCAGCAGTCTTAGTTCTGGTTGTAATGAGATCTGTTCATTGCTTTAATTCAGTCTAATTCGATTCTTTGTCGTTAAGTTTTACGAAAAACATAGGTGGTGTTTTTATATACTTATTTTACTGTAAGGCTATGGGAATTAAGCTAAAACCAAATACTAAGATTCATGTGTTTTGGGTACTGCGGTTTCTGATTGAATTAGATTTATTGTAATCTCTTTTATTAAGGAAGCTCTGACCAAACAAAACAATTGACATTCATTCTAATTTATCCTGGATTAAGCTGTTAAATGGTAATACATGTATTTCAAATACAAACTATTTCACATGTGAAATTCGTGTGGTTTTTCTGCAAGGGCCGGTCCATTTGGCTTTTTACATTTTTCTCTACCTATACTCTCTTTGAGGTTTTGAAGTGGAACTAAGAAAATCAATATTCTTTAAAAGACTTTAAAATAAATGATTAACAGACAGATCTGGATGAACTCTAGGTGTGGAAAACCCGCTCTTAATGATTCATCTCTGCTCATAAAGTGCAGTCACACTAGCTCAGGGGTGTCTAACCCTGCTCCTGGAGGACCACTGGCCAGCAGATTTCAGCTCCAACCCCAATTAAACACACTTGAACCAGCTAATCAAGGTCTTACTAAGCATACGAACCTTCCGGGCAGGTGCTTTGAGGCAAGTTGGGGCTAAACTCTGCAGGACAGTGGCCCTCCAGGAGTCAGGACCCCTGTACGAGAACTGGAATTGTAACAAATCTATAATTAGAAAATATCCTAATTTACTGTATATACACTACCATTCAAAAGTTTAAAGTCAGTATGATTTTTAAAATGTAAAAAAAGTCTCTTATGCTTGCCAAGTCTGCATTTATTTGATCAACAATACAGTAAACACAGTAATATTGTGAAATATTATTACAATTTAAAATGATTGTTTTCCAATTTAATATATTTTAAAATGTAATTTATTCCTGTGATGGAAAAGCTGAATTTTCACTATCATTACTCCAGTCTTTATTCGTCTTTATTATACTGTCACTTTTGGTCAAATGAATGTGTCCTTGCTGAGTAAAAATGTTCATTTCTTTTAAAACATTTCTTACTGACCCCAGAAGTTTGAATGGCAGTGCTACTTAAATCATCATGTAAGTTATATAATCCTGATGCCTATATTCATTACAAAGTCTAAAGTAATTTTGCGTGCTCAAAGTCTAGTGAGACCACACCTTTGTAGAGCCGACCTAATGTCCAGGGTGGCCCTGTGAGTGACGTTTAGATGGCTGTGATATTACGATTTTGACATTGTCACTCCCTCCCTTGGTATGTAAGGGGAGGATTTTGAGTCAATGTCATTCACTATCTTGTTGTAACTCTTAATTGCTTCATGCTTGCATGCTCATTCTTGCTTTTCTCTCTTGTCTGATCTCAAGTGCTGGAAACCATGGATCACCTCACCTCCAAATCCCCACGTTTTCATCCACTGCTCCTCATTGCTCTATGTGTTCTTCCTGGATCACTGGCACAGACTTCGATCCCCAAGGGCTGTGCCGCCACTGTGGACTCCTTGTATTTCAATCTGTGCGACCTGAGTGCTGTCTGGGGTGTTGTAGTGGAGGCATTTGCAGCTGCTGGTTTGGTGGCCACCCTGATTCTTCTGATCGTGCTGCTAGCCAGCCTTCCCTTTATCACTGACAGGAATTGGCGCAGTTCGTTGGGGCTTCACGTTGTGTTCCTGATCTTCACGTTTGGACTGTTCGCCCTCACGTTCGCCTTCATCGTCGGGAAGAACTTCGCCACGTGTGCGTCACGCCGCTTTCTGTTCGGGGTGTTGTTCGCCGGCTGCTTCTCGTGCCTTCTCATGCAAGCCGTGAGGTTGAACATACTAGTCAGGAGGAACTCGGGGCCCAGAGGTTGGGTTTGGTGTTTGGGCGCTCTGGGACTCTGGCTGGTGGAAGTTGTCATCAACACAGAATGGCTAATTATTACAATCGTACGATACCCAACTAACTTTACCGGAACCCTTGCTCCTGCCACTGCTATTCCCTGTAACATTGAAAACCAGGATTTTGTCATGGCGCTCATATATGTTCTAAATCTACTCTTGGCAGTCATAGTGGCATCCTTACCCATATTAGCAGGTAAGCACAAGCGTTGGCGCAAAGATGGAGCCTTCGTCCTGGTCACAGGACTGTTTTCGGTGGGCATCTGGGTGGCGTGGATTGTCATGTATGTATACGGGAACTCAAAGAATGGTGGGCCAACATGGGATGACCCCACACTGGCTATAGCACTGGTGTCAAATGCATGGGTGTTTCTGCTGTTCCACAATGTGCCGGCGGTGTGCAGCCTGAGTGAGGTAGATGACGATCCAGCTGTTGAGGAAGATCTGTACCCCAGCCGAGGTTACGAGAACATTCTGAAGGAACAAAGCACACAGAGTATATATATGGAGAACAAGGCCTTCTCTATGGATGAGCACACAGGTAAACACAAGCTTTTCTGCTTTGTATTCCTCTTAACTTTATCATCTTTGCTTTGAAGTTAATCAACTTTACAAGCTAGTTTTTATTAGGGATCCATAATATATCTGTGATAATATTAGTGTTTTTATCAGCATCGGTTGATTAGGTTGATATTGGAACCAGATAACATAAGGTCTTTTGCCTATGTCAGATATAAAATGTTGTACTGTACATCTATTTATTATTATTTATAATATTTATTTATTGAGGTTTTGTTTTTTGTTCTGCAATCAGGTAAAATATTATGTATTTTTCCGTTCTTTAAAATGTTATTGGCTATCTGCATCTGCTAAAATGTGTATACACTACCATTTACAAATTTTGGGGTTAAAAGCAAGTAATAAATGTAATATTTAAAATAACTTTTTGCTCTTAATACATTTTAATATATAATGTAATTTTATTCATGTATTGAAAAAGCTGTATTTACAGCATCATTACTTCAGTCTTTAGTGTCACATGATCCTTCAGAAATCATTCTAATATGCTGATTTGCTGCTTAAGTAACATTTCTTATTATCTATGTTGAAAACAGTTGTGCTGCTTAATATTTTTGTGGAGACTGTGATAGGATTCTATGATGAATATAGAAAATTAAAGTGGTGTTTATTTGAAATAGAAATCTTTAGTACCATTATAAATGTCAACATTTGATCATTCAATTTATTAAAAGGACAGTATAGACATTTATGATTTTATCTGTGATCAGATTCTTTAATGTTTCTAATCGCAATTTGCATTTGACAGATGCAATCCGTTTAAATTCGGTAGAAGGATTCTGATAGCTAGCTATACAGTAAACAAGACCAACGCATTAGCATGGACGTACTATATTTGGCCTCTATGAGAAAACTGACTGTAGCCGAACGTTTACACCCACAAGCACTGAGAGTGTAAAGTATACTTGTTGCATTATGGGTTATGTCCTGACGTATTTCAGAACAAAGAAAAAATATGAAATCAGACCTTTAAAGCTAAAAGTGTCTATGTTTAGGTTTCACATATAAGGTGGCGCTAATACGTATTAGAACTGTTCAGCCAAACATCATAACCCGTTGATCATTCCGAGCATTTTAAAGGATGAATTCTCAATTCCCAACTCTAATTATTACTGTTTATGGATCTGAAGCTTCTTTGACGTTGTGTACAGGCATGTAACCTTACACCTCTAGTTTATGCGGTTTCAAAAGCTCCATGCAGTGATGACAAATTAAACTAATTCTGCCTGCCAATTATATGATTCAGAAACCCGATATGTCTGTGTGTGTTGACATGCTAAGAAAAGAGGGAACGTGTGACTTTGAGAAAGGACAAAGCTGCAGAACATGCTGGAAACAGGACTGAATTTCACAATAACTGCTGCTTACGCCGCTGAATTTGATATGCTGATGTTTGAATCCACTCCGTCTAATATCTGATGGTACCGCACTGAACATGCTGTTCATCCGTCCTCTCTTCCTCTTTTTCCTCGTCTCTGTCTGTTTTCTCACTCTCTGTCTGTTTCTCTCTTTGTCTTTGCACCTGCTTGTTTCCTCTGGCCAAACATGCAAATATCTTTTCTGCCCTTTGATGTCCATGAAGTTGAACCACAGGTAGCTGTGTGTTTCCATGCATTCAGAGCTGTGTGTCAAACCTTTCTATTATAAATCAACAATATCCAACTGTGTTTACTCAACCAATAACTGATACAAAGAACGGTTGCATACTGTATATTCAATAATCTATCAGTGACGTACCATAGGTATAACATTTCCTCATGTTCATCAATATTTGCATATCGTTTGTGGTTTTGTGAAGTAAAAGGAATGCGTCAGTTTGTATTGACAGGGAGTGTTTGGAAAGTTCAGGAGTCATATCTCACTAGTAAATGAATACCCAGAGCAAAATGGAAGACCTCTCCCACCCTGGCATGAGTCAATATGAGAACACGTATAGACCCTGAAGCATGTGTTTACATTAGCATGTCTCCACGGAGACAGAGGTGTGGCAATAGTATCATCAGTGTTTCACAGAGCAAGAGGACATTTCTGCCCCACTGCACCGGGGCAACCTTATCAAATCATAGTGCGTCATACTAATAGACAAGTCCGGTGTTTGAGGTAACTTGAGATATTTGTTCAGAGGTTATAAAAGAAAGGCAAATATCTATTAAAGGATATTAAAACATAACATTATTTTATTGTTGTGCTTGTCCTCCAAAGTAAGTGAATAAAGTGCATTTAAATTCTACATACCGGTAATATAAAAAGTCTATATGCGTATATACACACACACACACTCCAAGGCTATTTGATAAAAAATGTATCAATTAAACAATGCAATATTATTACAATATAAAATAACTGCTTTATACTTGAATAGATTTTAAAATGTAATTTATGCCTGTGATGGCAAAGCATCATTACTCCAGTCTTCAGTCTCACATGATCCTTCAGAAATCATTCTAATATGCTGATTTGGTGCATTTTTTATTATTATTATTATTATTATTATTATTATTATCAATGTTGAAAACTGTTGTGCTGCTTAGTATTTTTCTAGAGACACAATAGAATAGCATTTAGTTGAGATTTTGTAACATCAATTTAATTCATCCTTGCTAAATAAAAGTATTCATAAAGAAAAAACGTACTGACCCCGAACTTTTGAACAGTAGTGTAAATTCAGATATTACATAAATATGCTAAATAGATATTCTAAAGAGTGTCATTTCAACATCAGTCATAACAAATGTGAAATAAACTATTATACTAATATTCTGGGGGAAACTATCTATTCACATTTATTGCATATAGCAGCTGTGCCATTTTTTTTTGTCTCCTGAAGTATTTGTATAAGGCATGTCATGAAAGGGGTGTATTCAAGTCCTAACATTTAACATCTTTAAATATTGTGTTCTCAGGTAATCCTGCGTCCCCATACGGCGGCTATAACGGCCAACACCGAAGTATATATCAGCCGACAGAACTGGCCATCATCACCAAAGGAGTGGGGAATGTGAGTGCACACATATTTTACTACTCATTTGACTATGCATACAACCACCGAGTCTTGTGGTCCCTGTTCACAAACAAAAAATAAAAGAGAGCTACAAATACAAAAGTCCACATCTTCTTTCATTGTCGTAGATCTGAATGGTTTTTGTGCATTTGTGTGTTCACCTGCCATTTCTATTTGGACTGTTTTCGGCTGTAGCCACAGGGGGAATCGTATAACAATATAATTCCAAGAGCATCCGTAGGCACTCCACCCAGAGACCAAAGCGGTCACACCAGCCCCTCAACACAACTTGATGATATGAGACAAAAATATTCAAATGTACGTGGGGCGCATTAGTAATGCTGTGTTTGTTTGCTTTGGGTCTCTCCAGTCTGTCGCCCTTTCACATTCATCTGCCTTTTTCAGCATGCATGCATATTAACCTACTGATAATTAAACAGAATTTTTTTCTGTTTGTACTAATCCGATTGACTGTAAATTGTCCTTCAGCTTTGTAAGGGTGATGTGTGTGTATATATAAATACAAATAAAAATTATTCATATGTGGCAAACTCAATTGAAGGATGTTTTTGTGGCCTGTAAACATCAAAAGTTTGTCAAGCCGTTAAACCGTTAAAATGACGGATTTTTAAATGGTTTGATATTGAAGCTCATAATCACCCATTCAAAACATCCTTCAACTTGAACTTTCTTCTCAAATTCCTGGGTCTTGCCTCGCACTTTATCATCTCTCTCAATTACACATGTCCGTGGGGAATTCTTCTCTTTCTGTCTTGTCAGTCATTCTTTCAAGATCTGCTTTCATTCCTAGAATGCACTTAGTGACTGTAGCCTTCTGTCTGGGATGGAGAAATTTAAAGGCCATTTTAAGAATTTTTTGGTTGTGTTTGGTTGTGTTGTAAATTGTAATCATTTTCATTTTTTTATGAAGGTATGAGGGGTTGGATGAAGAAATCAAATCTATTAATCTAAACTGTATGTTTTCTGGCTTTTCCTTTTTTCTTTTCTTTTTGAAAATCATTTAATTACCATTTTTCTCACCTCTGTCACATGAGGCATCTGTGTATTCTCGTATAGACCTTGGTCTGGTTAGTCGCCATATTGAATTTAAAATGGATGCAAACAAGGCTGTGAAGGATAGCCTTGCCCATAGTCTTTACTATGGCAAGCACTAAAGGTCCTAGATCATATCATTTTCACAACTTTCAAAACTGTTTTGAGTTTTCGGGTATGTTCACATGACAACGATGTACAAAAAATGGAAAAGTTTTTCCTTCGTTTTTTTTTCGCGTACAGACAACGTTTTCAAAATGATCCCATTCACACGGTTCCACGAAAATGACTAAAACGCTGTGTTATTCATGCCAGGCCAGTAGTTGGCGATGTCACTTTAAGAAACACTGCACGCCTATAGACTGAACATGTCGCCGTTTTCACAAATTCGCATTTTTGTTGTTTACATGGAGGCGACAACGGTATCGGTTTCAATAACTCGCACTTTGCAAACCAATTTCAAAAGTATGCGTTTTTTTATGCCCTCAAAACGCCATTGTTGTGTAAATGAACAGCCAAAAAGTTTTCAGTTGAAAATGTTGTTGTGTAAAATAGCCCCTTTTGTCTACTAAAAGTTTTATTTTTGGAAAGGCATTTTGTCAGCTGAACAACGTATGTTGTCAAACAACGGTACGATCCATTGAACGCACTGTTCTTCTATCCCTCACAGCCTTGTTTTCATTCCTATTAAAACTTAAATATGGCGCTAGCCTGATTAAGGTCTATTGCTATTTTCTCTTTCTGTCAAAAAATCACTGTTAAAATGAACCTTACACTTAAATTATATTATTTGTATTTGTTTCTTAGATGTACTTTTTTATTATTTTAAATGTAACATTAAAATATTAAATTAATATTTCCATGTTGATCCCAGAGATGTAATCTAATGCTTCCTCTATTTCTCTCTGTAGGGAAATTTCAACAGAAGACCCCAGTGATCTGCTCACGCCAGCTGTTTTTTTCCCCCCTGGTGTTTCTAAATTAAGATTCGAGATTTTGTTTTTCTTTCCATCGCTGTGGTCGACTGCATAGACCAACTTGTGTGAACTCAGAGTAACTGAGCAACATTTTGTTGGATTGCTCTACTGAAAAGACAATGTGTTGGGTTATCTCAACCTGATTGAGCCGTTGAAGACGTGGAATTGTACAGTATGGCTTGTTTGTGCATGGGACACATTATAAAAAATAAGTTGTACCAGTGATTGTATAGACTACTGCAATGCTACCAGCTGTGTTTACTAAGAAAGCACAGATGAGCAAAGGACTGTAAAATAAATATGTGCTGGTTTTCTGCCTCTCATCCTGTATATGGAATTCTGACATGCTGCTTCTATCACTGTAAATATTGGGCACCATACATATGCATAAATCATCCTAATTTACATATATAAAATATTAATAATGTGCAATCATAATAATTTTGGGTGCAGCAACTGGACTAATGACACTTTTATTATTTTTCCACCTTTGTATTTATTGTCAATGTATAAAGTAGCATTACACTCAAACTGAGCAGAATATCTTTGTAATGGTTCTGTTGATTAATGTACAGTAAATATTAAAATTTCACTGAATGGGAAATTCAGTTTGAAAGGATATTTATTCACCATGTGAAAAACTACATTTTTGACATTCTGAAATGTCATTGTGAGACTGATTGCGCATATGACCTGGTCACAGGGACATCATTGGGATAACTTCCCAAAGGGAAGTTAGTTGAATGGAAAATTCTCTAAACCCTAACCAGTCATTACATTTACATAGATGCTGCTGATAAGTTTCTCAATATGTCAGCCTGAGCTACAGGATTCCAGATGGAGGGTTGTTAAAGGTGGCCATTAGATCAACACATGACCAAAGCATGGAACATAGTTCAAGTTCACACGTTTTTTATCTATTTATCCATGTACAAATGACCAATGTCACCTTTATTTATATAACGCTTTATGCAATACGTATTGTTTCAAAGCAGCTTTACAGTGATAAACAAGAAAATAATGATTCAATGATGCAAACAGAGTTAAAGAGTTAAAGGATGAGTTCACCTCAAAATGAAAATTTCCTGATAATTTACTCATCCCAGTGCCATCCAAGATGTTCATGTCTTTCTTTCTTCAGTGGAAAATAAATTAAGTTTTTTGAGGAAAACATTTCAGGATTTTTCTCCACAAATTGGCTTCAACGGCAACCAGGATGTTGAAGTTAAAATCATGTTTCAAATGGCTCTGCACGATCCCAGCTGAGGAATAAGGTCTTATCAAGCGAAACAATCGGTCATTTTCTTAAATTTTTTTATTAATTCTATACTTTTTAAGCACAATTGTTCGTCTTGTGCTGGTCTGCGACGCGGACGCGCCACGCATTACGTCATCACATTGGAAAGGTCACGAAAAAAAAAGAAGAAAATAATAAATTAAAACAAAGATGTCGGACAATTTTAAAGTTGGAAGAGAAAATGAGATGGAATTTTTCAAAGTAAATTATCAGGACATTTTTATTTGTGGTGGTAAATAGGGTGGTGCGACTACAGCGCGCACCAAGGCGGATCCGAGGACTACGCTTCAAAAGTTTAAGGTCAGAAAGATGAAGAAATTAATCCTTTGTTTGTTTAAAAAAAAGAGAAGAAATTTAAGAAATTAATACTTTAATTCAGCAAGGATGCATTCAATTAATCAAAGGTGACATTAAAAACATTTATAACCTATTTGAAATAAATGCTGTAATGTTGAACTTTCTATTCATCATACAATTTCACAATTAAAAAGAACAGACTTTGTAGTATGTGCAGGTGTATAAAATATCAGGTTGGTTTTTGGGAAGCAATGCTGATTGATTGAGTGTAGCTTTGGGTGACTCCCTCCAGTAATGCAGACTTTAAAAAAAAAAGAGGTTTCAAATCAAGCTTCACAGACTGTTAAATAATCGCAGCCACATAAAGAGTCAGCAGTAGCTAAAGTTTTTGCATATATTACCAGTAGTAAATATTCTCGTATACATATTATCAGAGGTTTTATATTCCAGTAAATATTCACCTATACGCAGGTGTACCACGAAATAAACATTCACCTACGCAAATGTACCACTAAATTTTCATGTATGCAAATGTACCACCAAATTATATTATACAGTGAGGTTATCAATGCATATCTGCCTCCACACAATGAAAGTCAATGGGGTCCAATTTTTTAGACCTCAGTGTTGTTCAAAACGTCATCTCACATTCTAATATACAGGTTTGGAATGAGTAAATTATGACTAGCCCTTTAAATTTCTTTCCCTACATCCTGTTCATCAACTATTCAACAATTCACCAGCATCTGTCTTACATTTGATTCGAGATAACAGGATCCACCCAAGCTAAATTCACAATAAAAACACAAACTACCTTCTAGATTTTATATAAAACGTGATGCGTCTGCAGTTTCTCGACTGTCTCCGATAACCTCCATCGGTGTAGACAAGTTCACCCCGGCTGCCTTCTTGGATGTGTTCCCTGCAGCCCGACCGTGTATCAAATGTTAAGCGCTGCCGGTAAAATCTAGATGCTGAATCTATAGGTAATATGATAACTATTTTCTCCTCACATTGAGAGCACAATGTGCTGGGTATTTAAGGAGAAAGCAGACATAAAAACATGTCCTTGAGACACAAGCATCTTTTCTCCAACGACATTGAATAGCTATAATGTTTGCAGCTGTTTATTATTCGATTCCAAAAGGACATTTGACACATTAAATGAACGAGTAGGTGTTGTGGACCTATCAGTTTTCCTCATTTTCACCCACTTGGCTAAATTATGTCATTTATCTTATGTAAACTTGTTCGCAATTTGGCAGCAAGCATTTCACAAGACAAGTTGATTTCAATTTGCCACCTGTCAGAGTCAGACATCTTTAAGACTGTTAAAGTTTAGATGCACGTATTTTCTGGTTAAGACTTCATTGCAATAACCAGGACGTGATAATCAGATAATCATCTCTTGATCATAACCTGCCCCAGAGCAGGTTAGCCATGGAGCATAATTTATGGTAATGATCTTCATGGTATAGGCCGCAGGCCAGCACTTTAATTTGATAGCCTACTCAAATTATGACCAATCAGAATTTAGTTGTACATGTAAACTGTGTGGTATCAAATGAACCTCGAATAGCTGATATATTATTTGCCTGTAATGAGCAATGGGCAACTTTTTGGTTTTCATAATGTTGCACAAACAACCAAACAATTCATGATGGGAACGTTTTTTTGTTTTGTTTTTAATGGCTGAAATCCTCACTTCAGGGCATTTTCTGTATAAACTTGAACTAAACTCCAGCTGAAGCTGAAACTTTTTACAGGGATCCATGAGTTATCTGGTTTATGGAGTCACCACAGTGCTTATTCTGACTCACCCATTAAAACAACTCTTATATTCTGTATTATACAATCTTCATTCTTTACCACAGACCTTCAAAAGACTGACTCTTTGTCATTTTTGTTGTACATAAGGTTCAAACGATAGGCCTATAGAAAAACAAAGGCTTAAAATGTAACCTCACTGGGCATGTAATGTTTGCAAAGTGTCTTTGACGTTATAGTTAAAGCAATTGTTGGACTCAGTAAACCAGAACTAATTCATCTGCAAACTCCCGTTCACCTCACAGTTCATCAAACACACCCAGTGACTCATTTATAAAGTGCTGCCTTCAAGCTGAAAGAACATAGATGAATAGAAGCTGTTACACTGTATTTGTAAGTGTTTTTAAAGTGATATTTATGTCAGCAGCTACTGCTAAATTAGTCTCTGGTCAACATTAGCTGAATGTATGTGCTGACTGAACATGTGTTGCATTGAAAAAGTATATCTTAAAGTGTCCAATACTCATTTAAGGGCTTTAAAAATCACACCTAAAGTCTGCATGAGATGAAAATATTCGCTCGGTATAGCTTACCTTCTAAATGCATATTATTGATTCATATTCAATCGATTATTGAAAAGTCATATGTCTAACCAAAATGTGTTACAAATTTGAAGTTGATATCACAAAAATAGAACCAATTAAAAGGTTTTAAAGTATACCCACTGGGACTCTGACAGTTAGGCTAATTTATGGCAAATAAAATCTGAACAATAACCAAAATTTGTTGTGAAACAAACCACATAACTTCTGAGGTATACAAACTACTTTTTCTGAATTTTAAATACCTTTTTTATTGATTTGTTGACAAATCAGTAGCAATTCACTGTAAAAAAAAAACAAATGCTGCCTTTAATTTTTTAAGTACAATCACCTTGGATGTTTAAGTAATTGACCTATGGCTAAGCCACGCCCCCAAACGCGATGAGCCAATCATAGTGCGCATAGCTAACCCAATACACTCGGACATTCGCTGCTTCCACGTCCATTGAAATGCATTGCAGTCAGTGCTAGTCAGTTTTCATTCGTTTTTATATGTTTTTTCTTGTCATTTTTGCTTTTAAACAGTGTGTGTGTGTGTGTGTGTGTGTGTGTGTGTGTGTGTGTGTGTGTGTGTGTGTGTGTGTGTGTGTGTGTGTGTGTGTGTGTGTGTGTGTGTGTGATTTTGGTTGGGTGACAGTTGTAGGTTACAGTTTGACAAGAGTTTAGTTTGACAAAAGCACAATGTTGTGTTTTACACAAATATAAGTAGGCTAAACACTCTGCAGTTTTAATGATGTCCTGTATGAACAAAATGGAGTATGTTTTTATGTTTCCACTGTTCAATGGCGCCCGCGCCTCTCTCTCTCTGACACACACACACACACACATTCCAGCATTGCAATCTTGACATCGCTGCGTTCACACCAAACGCGAATAGAGCGTCAAATTCGCGCGTATCGCGTCTAGTTCGACACTTGAACATTTTGAATCCATTCGCGCGTTCAAAGCGAATAGGATATGGAAAGCCACTAGGGCCAAATACACGTGAATTTGTGAAATACGCGTTAATATTCACGTGTATTTGGCCCTAGTGGCTTGCCATAATAGGACGCGCGTATAAAGCGAGCGTTTGAAGCGAAATAGCACCAAACTATAACGTTTACACTGTGAACTGTATCTTTGTCTGGAGCTGAAGCTTATCGACCTTCTCAACAATACAATTATTAATTTAACCCTCCAATGCATATTTAAGGCCCCTTTGGTGACTTCGAGATGATATATAATCTTTCTGTCTCCAAAAATCATCAATTGCCTCCTGTGAAATGTCTCCTACTGTGACAGCTGCCATAGCGCCTGTTACCCAATGTTGACTGTTTGTCCGAGTGAGTGGAGGGGGCGTGGCTTAGCCATAGTTCAATTTCAACTTAAAATACATTAAACTGACTTTAAAAAATAAGTTGAATCATATATAACTTATTAAAAAGTTGAAAATTGCTTATCTTATGTTGATGAGTCAAAGCTTTTACAGTGAAAGAACAAAATAAAAAAGAAACATTATGTGCCCTATAAATCAGATTATTTGTCTCTGGAAAGAAGTGCCTCGAACCGATTTTAGAGAGAATACCGAAATTCCCACAAGAGTTGACTGGCTTTGGTCTTAATTGGACCGTTCTCATGACTCCTATGTATTGTTTGTCTTGTTAACCTTTCGGGATCCCTGCTGGGATTCAATTTGTTGTACCTTGTCAGTCGTGACTTTTCATTACACACAACAGCCTCACAACACAGAAAGCTGCTGCACAATTATTAGCAGTTACTTCATTAGCTTACACTCTAAATCATGACTTTATAAAAAAAGTGCTTTCCCAGAAAAGTCAATGTCTTTTTTATATAGTTCAATATATTTGCAAAAGAGATATATACATCAATAGCACTATCCATGTTCATTTCATTCTGCTGTTGGACAAGATAGAAAAGCAGCACAGCCTGTCACAAAGGTGTCATTCTGTGACCGTCTCAGTGAGCCTGTTAGGAAAAGAGAGGAACAGTGACGTCTTTGTGTGAGCTGGACAAAGCTGGACCTGTGTGAAAGCAGGTTAATGTTCCTCTACAGGTTTGGAAGCCAAGGACATCTGAAGGACCCTCACACACACTCATCCAAACCCGCCTTTGGATTCTGCTCTCGCTCTCTAACACCTCCAGTGAGAGACACAATGCAAACACGCAACAAAACCCTAAACAAAGCAAGTAAAAAACTCCCAACATGCAGTATTTGAACAAAAGGCAGTACAAAAAGATCCAATTCATAAGAAAATATCTCAGTATAACAGAGGTGTGTGCTGTATAACGGTCCTACTGTGTGTTCAAGTGGGGTGTGGAGAGCTATAAATAACACACTTACACACACAATTGTGCAGACAATTTTCAACTTCTTAGAATTGCTTAAGAACTGTTGACACATGTGACGTGTGTGTGGGTGGCAGAGAAAGCGTAATGACTAGGCAGTGAAACAGGACGCCATGCACAAGAAAGAGAGTCCCAGAGGATTCCAGGTGTTTGTCCAGTGTGCTGTCTTATATCAGCAAGTGAATTAGTCCTAAAAGAGTAAAGGACAGAACTTTGTTAATAAAGATGATAAAAACAGACGCGCGCACAAGCTGAGCTGGACTATAGTTCCACGATGTTTACTTTATCTTTCATGACATCATCGCTTTGAGTACTACTTACGGATAACAAATGGTGCCGTTTGTGTTCTTATATTGTGTACTTGTGTATTGTGAATGCCTGAATGACATTCACTTAAATTTATTTGACAGATTTAACTCTGTTTAACTCCTGTTACTGTAATGTATACCGAAAATGTAATTTCTTAAGAATATTTATGTAGTTATAGTTGTTGAAATGAAAATATGATAATACTCCTTCCGTTTATATATAATGGTATATATATGTGTGTGTGTGTGTGTGTGTGTGTGTGTGTAAACAATTACATGAATGGTGTTCTTGTGCCAAGAACAATATTTTCATATAAAAAATTAATATGAACCAATATGAGGTTATTAACATTTTACAGGTTTTTTTACAATCGTAGGGCATACACCTTTTCAAAACTTCACCCAGTTCTCCTAACCAACTTTCAGCTCGGCACAGCATGTTCATTTCACATTCAAAATGTACTAAAACTACCAAAACGCTTCATACATGTCTCAAATCAAGCCATTATTTCATTACACTAAAGGTTGTCAGCCAAAAAACGTACTCGGTTACTAACGTAACCTCTGTTCTCTCTAGAGAGGGAACGAGTATTGCGTAAGCTAGCTTACGCTGCGGGAAAGTCTCCTTTCTCGAGATACTGAAGCCAAAAATTATCCTTAATTTTTTAAATCTTGTCAACGCAGTGCGGCAGCCTGCAGACCTAGGGCAGGCGAATCGCGTGCCCATTGGCTGCTCTGCGGCAACTGCAGCAGCCTATGGCTGAGCCTTGCGCGTGACGTCACGTCCAATGAGCGCGCTTGGCGCGCTTGATGCGTCACAGCCCGTCATTAGGGGTGTGGCTTAGCGTATATAGGCAAGGTACAGAGGCTGCTTCGCTGGTTTCTGTCGCATGAAGCGAAATGAGCTCGTGGCGAGAGCACGGCGGGTTACGCAATACTCGTTCCCTCTCTAGAGAGAACAGAGGTTACGTTAGTAACCGAGTACGTTCTCTTACGAGAGGTTCTCTCGTATTGCGTAAGCTAGCTTACGCTGCGGGAACACCCTTGTCAACGCCGTGCGCGCGCCCAGCATCCTGAATGAATCCCATGGGGAGCCCAGGGAACGCGAAGTGGAGCTGGGCGGCCAAGATACCACAGTACACAAGCACATAATATGGGGCAGGGAGCGGCACAGCCGGTCCAACTGACACTTTCCACATAGTGCAGCTCAACCAGTAGAGCTAAATCAGCAACATAGCCCGCGCACAGACAGTGGGCTGGCTACGCGAGACTTAGGCTGATAACACTTTGGCCTGCAAAGCGGGAACTTCCAGGTTGTAAAACCTAACAAATGTGGAAGGGGAGGCCCAGCCTGCCGCTGCACAAATGTCATGAATGGGAATCCCACTGGACCACACCCACGATGAGGCCATGCCTCTGGTGGAGTGCGCCCGAATGCCCAAAGGGCACTGCAGGTTTTTAGATGCGTAAGCAGCTGCGATAGCGTCAACTATACATCTGGATAGGGTGTGTTTCGAGGCGGCGAGACCCTTGGTGCGCCCACCAAACGAAACAAAGAGCTGCTCTGAACGCCTGAAGGCGGCGGAGCGTGAAATATAGCTTCTCAGCGCCCTGACTGGGCAGAGGAGATTACTATCTGCCTCGCAGCCAGCATTCGGCCGGGCTGAAAGGGAAATGACCTGCGCTCTGAAGGGAGTGCCCAAAATTTTGGGGACATACCCATGCCTCGGTCTGAGAATAACTTTAGAGTCATTGGGTCCGAACTCGAGGCACGCAGCGTTAGTGGATAACGCGTGAAGGTCTCCCACACGTTTTACTGAAGACAGTGCTATCAGAAAAACGGTTTTGAGCGTGAGGCATTTCATATCCACAGTTTCCAGGGGTTCAAAGGGATGTGCTTTCAGGGCGTCTAAGACCAGTGAAAAATCCCACATAGGAACCGAAGGGGGTCGCTAGGTTCATCCTTCTCGCTCCTCTAAGGAAGCGGATGACAAACTCGTTCCTTCCTAATGCGCGGCCCGGCTCTGAGACAGAGAGCGCTGAAAAGGCCGCGACATAGACTTTGAGCGTGGAGGAGGACCTGCCCGCGTCCAGTAGCTCTTGAAGGAAGCACAATACTTGCGAGACCCCACATGTCTGTGGATCGAGCCCTCTGGCAGTGCACCATTTGTTAAACACCGACCATTTAGACGTGTAGAGCCGCCTCGTGGAGGGAGCTCTAGATTGTATGATCGTGTTTATCACCCCTTCTGGTAAATCACTATGAAGAGCACTGTGTGGCGCGCTTTCCTGGCTCTCTCGATGACCTGAGGCAGCAGAGAGACCGGGGGAGAAGCATATAGCGGGCCGCTGGGCCACGTCTGGGCCAGCGCGTCCTCGCTCTTAAAAAGAATACTGGGCAGTGTGCGTTGTCTTTTGACGCAAAGAGGTCGACTTTCGCTCTGCCAAAGCGGCGCCACAGCGACTGGACTGTTTGGAGGTGTAGAGACCACTCCCCAGGGGAACGTTGTCCCTGGACAGTCTGTCGGGGCCCTCGTTCAGATGGCCAGGCACATGCGATGCTCTCAGAGAGCGCCGAGAGTGCTGAGCCCATACGAGGAGGCGTTCCGTCAGGGCGCAGAGCTTTTTTTTTTTTTTTTTTGATCTGACACCGCCCTGGTGGTTCACATAGGCCACTACTGATGTGTTGTCCGTGCGGACTAGAACATGGTGACCATGGAGGAATAGGAGGAAGTGCATGAGCGCTTTCTCGACCGCGAGCATCTCTAGACAGTTTATGTGTAGGAGATTCTCCTGGTCTGACCAGCGGCCATAGACCGGTCTGCCTTCGAAGAGCGCTCCCCAACCTAGGTTGGACGCGTCTGTTGAGACAACTTTCCGGTGTGAAATCACTCCCATAATCACTCCAGTGTGATACCATTCAGCTGCTAGCCAGGGCTGCAGGGCTGAGACACAGCCCTGAGTCACTCTGATTAGCGAGCCACCGGTCGCCCAGGCTCGATGGGATACGCGTGCTCTTAGCCAGCGTTGAAGCGGGCGCATGCGCAGTAAACCCAACTGAAGCACTGCTGCAGCTGAGGCCATATGCCCCAGGATGCGCTGAAATGCTTTCAGAGGAACCCGATTGCCTTCTATGAAGGATGCGGCGAGGCGCCGGATGCGGCGCGCGCGCTGCTCCGACAATCTGGCCGTCATCGCCACCGAGTCCAGTTCTATTCCGAGAAAGGAAATTGACTGACGGGGCGAGAGCGAGCTCTTGGTCCAATTGACCGCTAGACCCAGACCTTCCAGATGGCTGAGAAGCGCTGTTCAGTGAGACACAAGTTCTGTCTCTGACTGCGCTATAACAAGCCAGTCGTCCAGATAGTTCAGAATTCGCATTCCCTGACTTTTCAGGGGCGCGAGAGCCGTGTCCATGCATTTCGTAAATGTACGGTGTGCTAAAGACAGGCCGAACGGCAGGACTGCGTATTGATAAGCTCGACCGTCGAAGGCGAATCTCAAGAATGGCCTGTGACGGGGGGTTATCTGGATCTGGAAATACGCGTCTTTCAGATCGAGAGAGATAAACCAGTCTCCTGGGCGGATCTGCGCAAGGATCTGTCTGGTTGTAATCATCCTGAACGGCCGTCTCATGAGAGCCGTGTTCAGATGTCTCAGATCTAAAATAGGTCTTAAAGCTCCGTCCTTCTTGGGAACGAGGAAGTAACGGCTGTAAAAAGCCTGACTCGCTCAAGGAAGGATGAACCTGTTCTATGGCCCCTTTGCGCAGCAGCTTCGCTATTTCTGCTCGAAGCAGATGCGCTGCTTCTAAACCGACTTTCGTCTCCGTCTGCATCAGTAGCTCGGTCCTGAAGGATGGAGCGCGTTTTGCTGTCAAACACCCCTGGCGCGAGAGCGGCGTGGGGGATATAGTGTCTGAAAGTGAGTGCGCGTGCTCGTGAGCGGGCGCAGGGTTTACACTTATAACACGGCCAGTGTTTTGGAAGCTTTAGAGGGTCTGTAACCCGGGGTAACCGTATGGCAGAGCGAGCAGCGAGTAGGTGTGAGCACAGAGTTGTGGGCACATTTACTACACTTAATACTCGAGCGGCGTGTTTCCGCTTTATGAGAGCGCTCTGAGCGCATTACCGTGGGAACCATGTTGTGTGAAGCAGTGAACACATGGGAGTGGGCACATTTTCTATACTTAATATCCCCTCGGCCTGAGCCGTTGCAACTCGAGCAGCGGGTAGGTGTGATCACAGAGTTGTGGGCACATTTACTACACTTAATACTCGAGCGGTGAGTGTCCGCCTATGAGAGAGCGCTCTGAGCGCGTAACCATGGGGACCGTGTTTGTGCGAAGCAGTGAGCACATGGGAGTGGGCACATTTCTACACTTATGACACCCTGAGTGTTTCGGGGCTTTAGAGGGTCTGTAACCCGAGGTAACTGGATGGCAGAGCGAGCAGCGGGTATGTGTGAGCACAGAGTTGTGGGCACATTTACTACACTTAATACTCGAGCGGCGCGTGTCCGCTTTAAGAGAGAGAGCGCTCTGAGCGCGTTACCATGGGGACCGTGTTTGTGTGAAGCAGTGAGCACATGAGAGTGGGCACATTTTCTACACTTATCTTCGGCTAGAGCTGGAATGTAGTGAGCTTTAGAGGATCTGCAACCCGGGGTAACTGAGTGGCAGAGCGGGCAACGGGTAGGTGTGAGCACAGAGTTGTGGGCACATTTCCTACACTTAGTACTCAAGCGGCGTGTGACCGCTTTAAGAGAGTGCGCTCTGTGGACGTTACCGAGGAGACCGTGTTTGTGTGTAGCAGTGAGCACGTGGGAGTGGGCACATTTTCTACACGTATAACACCATCGGTGTAATAGGAAACTGATAGAGCGAGAAGCTTTGATGGCTCATAAGTTTAGACGCTCATAAATACTCAAGCACCATCCTGCGGGATACGGGTTCGCTTTCTGTATGTGAGAAAGCTGGCCGCGAGCTCGGAGAAGCCAGCAGAAAAAAAATATTTATCTGCCGCCAGAGCAGGATTCGAACACGGGACTCCCGTGTGGAAATCCAATGCTCTGCCACTGAGCCACAGGAGCACACATAAACTTTTAGTTAGTGCGAGCATATGACCGAGCGATGTTTCGTTTCGGCGTTTGTTTGCAGACGCGCGCGTGTAATAAAACAGGCTCGTTACTGCAGTATAGTATTTCCAGCCGCCTGAACTTGGAGGGGACTGAGAATATACGAGGACGAGAACACTCTCTCTTCCTCTTATCGCCGGTGCTCGTGACGTCCGCTCTGATGTCCCTTGAGAACGGCGCAGTTGCGCGGCTCGAACAAGGGAGAGAGAGCGGGAAGATGTCATCATGTGCTATGACATCGTATGTTTGCAGGCGTGCGTGTAATAAAACAGGCTCGTTTACTGCAATATTGATATTTCTAGTCGCCTGAGCTTAGGAGGGGACTGAGAAATGTGTGAGAAACGGAGGTGGCCGGAGAGTGACGCGCGCGACCGAGACGCGGGGTAGCTTTCTTATAACGTAAAGGAAGCCAGCCCGTGACCGTCTACTCCTGACATCCCTTGTGAGCGGCGCGTTTGCGCGGCTCGAACAGAGGGGGAGAGCGCAGGGAGGGGCGTGCGTCGTCCGGGGGGTAGCTTTCTTGTAACGTAAAGGAAGCTATAGCCCGAGACCGTCCGTTTCTGACATCCCTTGTGAGCGGCGCCGTTTGCGCGGCTTGACAGAGGGGAGAAGCAGCTGTCTAAGAAAACAGCGCTGTCTGCTTCATCCCCTGAGGCGACGGCAGTGCGGGCGAACCGGCCGCTGCGCGTCGGGAGGTGGGGAGAAGGAAATAGCGAGGCTCGCGGGAGGGGCTCCGGCGAGCGCTCAGCTGTCATAGAAGCCCAGGCAGAGAGCGCACACCACGTGGCGGTCTCTGTCGCTGAGCGCGGCTCTGAACGAGCCACAGGATGAGCGAGGCATTTGCAACAACGCCTCGCGCTCTTTTAGATGCAAGTGTGTCGCGGCGGACACACAAAACACACAACACAGAGCAAGGAAAGGATATATATGCCGGATGGCGCAGCAGGCAGGGAAGGCTGAAGGCGGCGAGCGGCCGGCGTCCTCAGGCTGAATCCTCGGCGTGCTGGTCGCTTGATTCGACGGCGGCTTCCTCGGAGATCAGCGATGCGAAGAGCTTCGCTGAAGAGACAGAAATCAGCGAAGCAGCCTCTGTACCTTGCCTATATACGCTAAGCCACACCCCTAATGACGGGCTGTGACGCATCAATGGACTCATTGGTCACGTCCCTCATTGGACGTGACGTCACGCGCAAGGCTCAGCCATAGGCTGCTGCAGTTGCCGCAGAGCAGCCAATGGGCACGCGATTCGCCTGCCCTAGGTCTGCAGGCTGCCGCACTGCGTTGACAAGATTTAAAAAATTAAGGATAATTTTTGGCTTCAGTATCTCGAGAAAGGAGACTTTCCCGCAGCGTAAGCTAGCTTACGCAATACGAGAGAACCTCTCGTAAGAGAACACACTTTGTCACCCATACAAATGACCTAAAAACACTAACAGGTAGCAATATACAATGTTTTCTTCTGTAAAACAAGGGCACCTGTTTAGAATGCACTGTCATTTATGTCACTGGAGTGAATCAGACATGATGCAGTATGCTTCAATATATTTTATGAGGGTTTGTTTTGTCACTCAGTAATTCCAAAATACAAGAACTTGTATACACATCATCCACCGATACAGCAATGCTAATCTACTCGGTCTTATGTCACATTTTATGTCATCTTATCTACATTTAGTAAAGAATCTTCTGGCATGCCCATTATCCAGCCCTGGCAATCTCCTGCTGATATGTCCAGGCATCCAGCATTCATTGCGTCCAGGAGGGACATTTGATCACGTGGATGGCAGTCATAAACCTTCCACCTCCACGAAGAAAAGAATTCCTCTATGGCGTTGAGGAATGGAGAGTAAGGTGGGAGGAAATGTGACACCATCCTGGGATGGGCAGCAAACCACTCAGTGTTTGCACGGGAGTGGTGAAATGTCACAGTGTCCCATACAATTATAAATGTTGGCTGATTTCTGCTCACTGCATCTCTTTCCTCACCTAGCACAGCCGTTCCATAGAGGTCATGCAGGAACGCAAGGAGACGCCCAATTAGAGGTTTGTGTAACAGCGGTCCACCAGTGGATATTGCTGCACACATTGGGATGTTGACACCCCTCTGACCCGGGACATCCACTGTGGCTCTCTTCCCAATCACGTTCCTTCCTCGTTGCCATGTTTTGGCCAAGTTGAAACCAGCCTCATTCACAAAGATGAATATGTGGGGTGTTTGCCTGCCTCCAATCTCCATGACTCTCTAAAATAATCCACAAGGCAACATAACAGTTAGGCTATTACAGAAGCATAAATTATACCTAAAAAATGCGTCTTTGTGTGTGTATTTGGAAAAGTAACACTGTCTCCCAGCTAGCAAAAAGTCGTCTATTAGACGTTGAATAGACGTAAATCTTTAACGTCTAATTACGACTTTTCAACGTTGAAAACAGGTCGATTTTCAACGTCTTGATGGAATATGTAAAGCTCTTTAAATTTATTTGAGATAATAATGAACATGGTTTGGTAGTTTGTTTTTCTCCGTTATTTTAGCATGTATAACCAACGCTATCTCACGACCAATTCGTACGAATTCGTACGAATGATAAAAAGTTGGCTAATTCGTACTAATTCGTAAGACCTCACTCATACGAATTTGTACGATTTGTCTAAACCCACGTGATGGGTAGGTTTAGGGCAGGGGCGGGGGCGGGGTCAGGGGTAGGTCATTCGTATGAATTCATACGAATTGGCCAATTCGTAAAATATGTACGATTTTGCAAAAATACGAGTCAGGTCGTATGAATTCGTACGAATCAGCCACCTCGTAGAATTTTAGTTTTCCCGTGAGATCGGGCTGTCTTAGATTATCAGTTGAAAACATGTGGTATCTTCGATGCAGTTGAAAACACGTAGTCAAACAGTCCGGCCAAAACTACTTAGTTGAAATCACGTCAAAAACCAGTCCAAGGCGGACCGACTTATTACCAAATTTCAACGTTGAAAGACGGTAATTGTTTACTTGGCTGCCAACACTCTGTCTCGAATGTCTGAGAGTTT
Source organism: Rutilus rutilus (assembly GCF_951802725.1). NCBI lineage: Eukaryota > Metazoa > Chordata > Actinopteri > Cypriniformes > Leuciscidae > Rutilus > Rutilus rutilus. The sequence goes on along the minus strand of NC_140224.1, from coordinate 30,014,378 downwards.
TTGGCCATTGTTTCTGACCATATCAGCGATTGCAGTTTCCTCCACATCAGTGAACATCCTACCTCTCCCACATGTGTGAGGTAACCGTTGAGTCCTAAGCAGAAATGCAAAAGCAATTACACACAAGTAGGTTTGGAGGCTTTGTTCTATTTACTTCTTTACTGTAATGCGCAGCTCAGTCAGATTACCTGTTGGTTTGCCGAAAAACTCTAACAATAGATGCCATTGATAAGCGTTGCAGATTTGGCTGCGCTCTCAGACCAGCCTGATTTATTACATGATCAATTACAGTAGCTCCGATCTCATCTGAGAGCTCTTGATCTTCCTCTTAGTCTTCTTCAACCACGCATAAGTATTCTTCTCCCTCTCCCAGCCACTCTTCTTCCTCTTTCAGCCTTCGTCTCTGGCTTCATCTTCTTCTCTATCTCTGGCTGGGTCCGTGTTTACATCACAATACAAAACTATTCTGAGGTTGGCTCCATGAAATTGAAAGAGTAACACCTGTGTAGGTGTTCATCTACAATGGGAATCAGCTGTGGTTGGTCCAATTATTTCATTTTTAGATTCAAAATATATTTCATTACAATATTACCGTGTAAATGTAGTGTTGTTTTGAACTTAAGTTTTGAAAACAGTATGTATGCATGTGCAAATTGACCTGTTGGTACACAGAGTTTTGGCGGTTGTTGTGTGGAAGTGAGAAAAGAATTCATGTAATTTGAAAGATGTAGTAATTGAATGCATTTTGTGCCAAAGCAATGATAAATTATCAACAGTTTAGCCCACACATAGACTTCTGTTGTGCTCACTGTGGGAAGAGTTATGAAAAAGTGACCTAAGTATGTGTCTAGCGATTGTAAAAAAAAAAAAAAACTGTAATACAGAGCACACTTTTACACAATTAAATACCTGACAATAATGCAGAATTTTTGTTCTCATGGCTGTTTCTAGCACAGGCAGTTACACAGAGCAGGAAGGCATTACTGAGGGTCAGGAATGTGCAGACCTTGGCAGAAAATATGCCAGGGGCTTATTGTGCTGCAAAGAGCATTTCTGTCGCTGGGATTAATGTATTTAAAATGTCCCAGTCTGATTCGGGTCTAAATGAAAGAGACGCTTTTATGCATTTGTGTGTGTGACGCTCTGTTAGGTAAATCTTCTAATGCCTTGTTTTCACATTTGTCTGAGTTTGAAACATGTCCAACGTATTTGCCCGTAGGTAGAATCGAATGTGTGTGTGGCCTGGTAAACCCTACATAATGGGAACAAAATGTCCCTACAAAGATGGTGATATCCAAAATCCTTGTCCTTGTGAGGAAATTTTTTGGTCCCCGGCATGTGGAAAACAGCTTATAAATCATACTAAGTGATGTTTTTGAAAATGTAAAAATGCAGAGTTTTCTGTGATGAGTGGGTCTATGGAAAGTCGCCTCAAAGCATGAAAACCCAATGTGTGTGTGTGGACCAGTTTGAGTTTTAGACCATTGGAGTGAGGACCAAGAGAGTAAAGTAAGGACATTTTGGCCGGTCCTCACTTTCTGAGACCCCTTTAAAGCCCTGTTTGAGGGTCAAGACTTGGTTTTAGGGATAAGGTTATAATGAGGTTAAGGGTAGGTTTAGGGTCAGGGTTCGGGTTAGGCACTTAGTTGTGATGGGTAAGGTTAGGGTAAGTGGCTAGAGATTGCATTGTGTCAATGAATGTCCTCATAAAGATAGATGTACAAGAATGTGTGTGTGTGTGTGTGTGTGTGTGTGTGTGTGTGTGTGTGTGTGTGTGTGTGTGTGTGTGTGTGTGTGTGTGTGTGTGTGTGTGTGTGTGTGCGAGTGCACGTAAATGCTCGGTTATTTATTCAAATATGTGTGTGAAAGCATGTTCAAGGACCTTTCCTCTTCTCGAACTCAGGACATGCTCGCATGCCATGCATGGTTACTGATTCATACAGTCAGAGGAGCCATCACAAGTGTTCTGTCCAGACAGTAGCTCATCGCTTCCAAAATATCATTACTGTTTTACATACTGATATGATATCCATTGCCCATAAAAGGGCAAGAATAAATGTCACATGCAAATATATCTCTGTTTTCAACTATTTACTTGATGTAAAACATTTCAGAAACTTTTGAATTGAATGATTCAGTGATTTTATAATTTATTATGGATCTTTTAGCTGCTTTAAGGGATAGTTACACAAAAATGAAAGTTGTGTCATCATTTACCCTCATGTCGTTCCCCGTATGACATTCTTTCATCTGTGCATGGAACATATATATATCCCTATATAATTCTGTAATTATCTGTATGGAATGACTAACAGTGTATAATAAGATCTTCCAACATAGACACACCTAAAAATGTTATATTCAAGCCACTCCAATCTCTGTTCTGATAATGTTGTGTATCAGACATTTTTCAGACCCCAGATTGCATACCTGTCTCCTTGCTAACGGTGTCACTGAGGACAGGCGTGTGTATGTTATATGACATAATAGTATTGCACAATTTTTAAGTTTAACTTGTCAGGCCAGTTGCCTTAACGAATATTTTTGATATCAGTGTGTTCCCACCTAACAAAACATGAGTAAACTTGTCTTATGAACAAGGAAATTCCACCCTTTTAGGGTAAAATATTCTCAGCCGATCATTTGAAAGGCATGCCTTGTTTTTCCAGGCGTAATCACAGGAAAACCAAGCCTTGTTTTTCTCCAGAGAGTCAAACTGGTTTTGTTCTTGGGAACTTGTAAGTGATTGTGAGTCATCAGTATCGGTTATCTGAAAGATGTACAGTATCCACCAAATTAGCTGCGATAAATATTGTTTCATTATGAACTAAAACAGAGGGTTAAGACATCAGCCCATATGAAAATGAATATTTTCCATGCATGCATTCATATTTTATGTACAGTAGGTCTCATGGGGTGCTGTGTGTTCTGTTTCTATGGACGTGCCTCTAAAACACACAGTCCTGTGGGAATGGCTGGATGATTACATGCATCACTGATATTTTACAACCTGGCTGACCATAAAAGTGCCATCCATACTTTAAAGCTACTTTTAATACATTTACTTTAAAGCTATTTTTCTTGACCTGTCATATTACTGGTACTTTAGTGTCTATAATTTAATATTAATGAAAATGTAGGGACAACTGACCATAAAAAGTTGACCATCAAAATGAAATAAAGGCAGACTTGAACAAAAAAAACTTTGTTAAAGTTTGTTACTCACACTCACGGCATTAATACACATAGACCTAACACACAACATCACAAACATTCACTATACATTAATAAAATGTAATTAACAGAGTATTTATTTCACTCTAACTCTAACATGTAAAATGTGCTTATTTAATTATGTATTTGTATTATCATCAATGAACACCAATCATCGTTGTTATTATTATTATTAGTAGTAGTAGTCGTAGTAGTAGTAGTAATAGTGCATATCTTGTTATTTTGTATCTTACCACAACGTCAAGTGTGTGTGGCAATGGTGCCACTGCCTTCACAGGTTTTCCATGACTAGTGTTGGATTATAGTCAATGTCTGCCATCTAATGGATATACTTGGTAGTGCAGCTTGTTTGCTCTCTGTATAAACCCCGCCTCCGAAAATCTCTCTCAACTTCTAATTGGTTCAAGGAATTGTCTCTCTTCAATCTGATTCGCTACCTGGTTTCGCCATTGTCGTCACTCACAACAGAGGTCACACATGACTAAAAAATGGACGCGTCCTGTTGAAACGCTGTCTGCTGTGAATGTTTTTTTATTATTTCAGATATTTTGAAGCGAAAACACTGAATCATATGGAAAATATGGAGCTTCCTGAAGAGACTGTGTGAGCTGTCTACTCCTGCGATGCCTTCACATGCTGGTTTACAAAGGGTGGGTTTAAAATTATTCTAAAAACAAAGGCCGATTATTTTGTATCTGAATTATAATGTGATAAAATACAAATCAGATAAAATTGCTAACAGCAAAATACATCGAGGTCCGAGTCTCTCGTGTTTATTTATTTAAAGATTGACATGTTACAAAGAGTCATTCTCGAAATTTGGTAACTGTCCCTTGAATTTTCATGAAAATTCATGAGAAATAATATTGAAGAACCACCATATAAAAATTATTATTCTATAAGCTAACATTTTATTAAATAATATTTATTAATATCATGCACTTGATACACTTACAATTTAAAGGTGAAAAAAAAAGAAAATGAAATATATAATATGTGATCTAAATATCAATATACATATACTTAATCATCTTTTTACAATTTTACACATCATCCTGTGACACTGAAGACTGGAGTAATGTTTGATGAAAATTCAGTTTTGCATCACAGAAATTAATTATATTTAAAGTATATTAAAATAGAAAACCATTATTTTAAATTATAATAATATTTCACAATATTACTGTTTTGTTTTTTTGAGCAAATAAATGTAGGCTTGATGAGCATAAGAGACTTAAGAGAAACAAAAAATGCAGTAGTAATGTTTCCAAACGTTTGACTGGTACTGTGTGTGTGTGTGTGTATCATACTATTTATCAATTCTTACTATTTAGCATTTTAAAAAGTTGAAGTTTTAAAAAAAAGTTCAGAGGAAGAAAAGGCTGTTCAACTATAAACATGGTCACTGCTCCACATATAAATTCCCACATAAACTGCATCAATCTATTTGTAACACTTTTCTACAGCTGTGCATCTGCTACATGGCTCTCCTCAGGACCAGACCGCGTCACTGGACTGTGCTCTCTCAGAACAGAGCTTTGCACTACACTGCCTGTGAACTGCAGTGTTCAAGCCCAGACTCTTCCTCCTCTGTCAGCAGTGTAAACCAGACACCGACTGCCTCAGAACCAGCGGACGAGGGCCCTCCATCTCCACCCACCCACTGCTGCATGAGCGGCTGTCATAACTGTGTGTGGATCGAACACGCTGAAAAACTGCTGAAGTATTACAGCAACGGTGGAGAGAGAGCTCTGGCGGCCATTGAGGAGAACGTTCTCGATGACAACCTAAAGGCTTATCTTAAAATGGAGATCAAGTTACTGACGAAGCCTTGATGACAATGGACTTGGGGGTGGGGGGGTATTTATTGAGAGTACACAGTGTTTCATAGCAGCAACTAATTGCACGTTTTTAATGGGTGAGTCTCACTAAATCTTTCAAGAACATGTCTGGTTCATATTTCACCTCAAAATCAGTAGGAAAATATATGTTTATTGCACAAAGGCAATAAATCCTATCATGACAATTAAGCATGACAATCAAAATCCATGTGGATGTTTTGCTTTTGAGTTTTTTGTAATGTTTATAGGACTTTTCACAAAATATAGTGCATTTTATTATAATTGAAATACACATCAAAGTGTGTTGTGAAAATTGTTAAGGGCATGTTCAATATTACAGAACTGACAGATGTCAGACTACACCCATGATGACACCTTATCTAAAGAAGTATGTTTTTAATATGTACACTTCTGCAGTAAAAAGAAAAAAAAAAGATATCAATTGCTGTTATGTATTTATAGATAGCTATGTTTTATAATTTCATATGTATATTTAATATAATATTAGGAGAAAGTGCACAATTTCTTATTTATCATTATCAATTCTCTGTAAGATTATTAATGTTTTTGAAAGAAGTCTCACTGTTAATTTAAAAGTGACTGTAAAAAGAGTAATGTTGTGATAAATCATTACAATTTAAAGGTATAGCGGAGGTCGGAGGATCTTTCCGAATTTTAGATAAGACCCGCCCTCTCCACTTTTTGAAAAGTTTGATTGATTCACCAGAATGATTGACAATTAGGAGGACCAATAGTATAGGTCACCCACCCGGAAGTAAAAAATCCTCCGCTATACCTTTAAAGTAGCTGTTTTAATATATTTTTAAAATGTAATTTATTCCTGTGGTGGCAAAGCTGGATTTTCAGCATCATTACTCCAGTCTTCAGTGTCACATGATCCTTCAGAAATCATTCTCAAAGAAATATTCGGTTGGCCCGATTTCTCAGACCATTCATTCAGTTCTTGAAACAAAGACGTTTTACACATTTCACCTTTTTTCTCAAACGTTCCAATTTTTTCAGCAAAACGCTACACAAAAATGTCGTCTTTTTGCACAGGTTTAACCATGTTCTTATTCAGGAAACACAAGTACACACTATAATTACCTCAAGTGTCACACTGTGAACTCAAATAGCAAAAAGTGAACTCAAATAGCATACATTTATCCATGTGTAAACATTAACACAATCAGACACCAATCAGAAACTCCGAATAATATAAATAGGGCCACCTGTGATTATGTGCTTTGGAAAATGAATCCTAATGGTGGGAGACAAAGAGAAAGAGGAGGGAAAAAGAAAAAATAAGGGGGACAGGGTCAAAGGACATTTGTTCCTGATGAAATGCAAAGCATTGTAGTTGACCCATGTTCTTGTTAATGAGGAAAGTTGCCCTACAGGCTCATCTGAAGGGTTTTTATACTTACACATACAGTATTATACATATATATATATATATTGGGGGGAATTGAATTTTTGAAATTCAGTCAAAAATAGACCGAAGATCACCAGAGTGTAAACGATCTCAACATCATTGAGTCACTGTGCATGGGGAACAACTCAGTGCTTTCAACTTAACCAGATCTTAGCATACAGAACCTCGAGGCTTTTTGCAAAAAAAATAAAAAAAAGGCTTTACCAATCAGGACAGTCCCGGGATGACACAATATTAAAAACCAAGGGACAGCATGTAAACACAATAATTTGTCTAGGTTCAGTGGCCTTGCGTAGTATATGCATGTCTTTTTTTGTCTAAATGTTTTCTTGGAGAAGGACTAAAGAGAGGTAACAAAAGGCCTTTATGATCAACTTTAAGGGGGGGTTAGTGAGTCTGTGCAGTATCATAACTAATTATTTATGACCCAAATGCTGATTTAAATGACATAGGTCATACGGTTTCCCTATCTGATCAGCTCTTGTGGCGTTAGAACCCACATTGGCTGACTCTAGTCATCAGAGTTGTCTAGCAGCTTAGCTTGGTCATGGCATTGGCTGGCACTTGTATGAGTGGTTTCTTTGACGACAGCCATCCTGATCTGTCTACCTGTGAGTCAGCATGTGAGGGCTTGATGCCGTGTGCCTGGAAGCAGGGCTGTGATCCAGATGCTTGAAGGATTTGTGATGAATGACGTGAATAGTGGTTAGGTATTCTGTGAACAAGATGTACAGAAGACAATGTGACACTGGTTCATGGAGGTCATTAATGACATATTGAAGTTTGAGATGCAACTCCTGTTGTAGATGCAAGCTGTTGTAATTAATGGCAAAATAAATCTTTGGAAATGTAAATTGATATATCCTACTGACCTTTTTTGAGGGGTGAAAATACTAACATGCCGATATATATATATATATATATATATACACTAACAAAACATATACACTCACACACACACACACACACACACATATATATATATATATATACACACTAACAAAACATATCTCACTCACACACACACACACACACACACACATATATATATATATGTATATATATATATATATATATATAAGATAGATTATAGATTACAGATTTTAAATTCCAGATATTGTATTTTAAAACTAATAATACACTTGTAACTTCAAATCAAAGGGTCAGTGTTACGAGTGGTTAAATGGTTCAGATAACTACCAGGGATAACAGTTTGGTCACAGGTTTATTGTTTGAACTGGGTCATCACAGTAATCTCACAAGCTAGTTATCAATTGTCAGAGCATGGACGCAGTAACCCACTGGCTTTGTATATAATTGATCGATTCCTCTGTTGTGTCTTCATATCTCATTACACACAGACGGAGCAAGGGGCACGTTCGACCCCATGACCTTGCGCTGAGGTTGTGGGGGCAAATTCTGACACAAAGACAAGAACGAGCAACCAATGACCCATAAATCCCTTTTTAACACATCTAATTCGATTTTTTTTTTTTTTTTTCTACAAAAATTAGATTCTCCCAAGCCTGTCAATGCAGACATTTTTGTTTTGGTTTCTGTATTTTGTCATACAAAACAACCCAATATTTAAAAACTAATAATTTACTAATATATATATATATATATATATATATATATATATATATATATATTATATTATATTATTGAAAGAAGACAGAAGACATCTTGAGATATTTTGCAAAACGTTATTACATTTACCCACCCGTAGTAATGCACAACAAAATACTCTTTGAGTTATAGTTAATCCTAATCACAGATTTCATATTATTTAACTGTCAACAGCCTGTCAATAACAAAGACTCCTATTACAATACAGATGGCCAGGCGCCTGTAATCCTGACCGCAGATCTAGATCATGTAATCAACTAATTAAACCTCCAACCTTTAATCTAGTGTCTTCAGTAATTATTTTTGCGCTGTTAGTCTCAAAATAAAGCATGCAGGTGCGAAACAGGGATTTGGGTTCATGTCTTGGCTGGAGTCGGTCACTGAAAATGCTATAAAAACTACAGGATGAATCGCTAATCGCTCCACTTGACCGCCACAGATGTGAGCCTGTTGCATAACAATGATAGAAAGTTGCAGAACAAACAAACCCTAGAAGAGCGCTCTCTGTCAAACAGTGGTTATGATCCTTTTCTGGACATTTCCATTATGATATTATCCGGTGTTATTTGATCAGCAAATCCAGTCTCAAGCAGAATTAGCCCATTCTAGAAACCTTCTGGAAAAGATTCCTGCCTGTCACCTTTCTAGGATATATATATGTAATATATATGTAATTATTCTCCTTAAACATTTCTCAGCTCATGGTTTTAAGTCAGTTTAATGTAATTTAAGTTGAATTGACTCAAACATCCAAGTTGATTGTACTTAAAAATGTAAGGCAGCAACTTTTTTTTTTTAACGGTATTACTAAATTGTGTGCAGATTGAGTTCAGAAACATTATATATACAATGGACAATAGGAAAAGCATTTGACCATTATTATTGAACAATACAGTACATTCATATTAATTATTCATATTTATGTTATGCATGAATTATTATAATAATTGCATTAATTCATAACATGAATATGAATATATAATATAAATAAGCTAAATAAACCAAAACAAATATTATATTATATTATATATGTATAAGGCGGCAGAGCTTTGTAAAAATGTTTTTCTGTTAAACAATAAAAGCACTTTTCTTAATTATTTTGGTTGATTCAGTACTAGGCCTATATAATGTGGCCTCATCAAATGTCCAAAAATTGTTTGAGACCATTGTATATGCAATTTGCTACAGATATATGTTGTTTTATTATGTAAAAAAATATATAAACAAGTTGCTAAAAGCTTATGGTGTTACACAAATACAAATGCCCCATTAAACAAATACACACATATTGTGTTCATCTGCAGCTGAGGGGATCAGGGGCGCGAGGCGTCCCTCTCCTAATCTTCTGAGGGGGCCAGAGAGTATAAAAGCCTGTAAACCCTGCACCGCTCCCAAGGAAAGCCGAGCGTTGACATCCACTCCTCCTCAGGAGAGAGATACGTAAGGGGAACGGTGCTGCAGCTGCACCCAGTCAACAGCCTGTCAATCAACCGGTGAGTAGAACCATTGAATATTTAATCATCAGTATGGGATGAGTTGTTCTGTAATAATATAATATAGTAAAGTAACAATGTGGCTGAAATAAAATAATGTCAAAAATATATTATGAGTCTTGAAGGGCTTTTTCTGTGATAGCTGACCGTATATTATCTTGCGTATTATATGGCTATACTTATTGAATACATAAATAAACAGAATGAAAAATTTATTTGAGGTTAAATTATTTCATTATGCGAAAAGAGAAATGGACATGAATGGTTGCCTGGGACAAGTAGCCTAATTTATATAGTTTAGTGGTCATTATGCAAAATTATTTGATTACAGAATGTATAACGCTCTATAATAATTTCATCTGTAAAGTGTCGAAACGTTCAATGTAACTATTTTAAATAATGACAAATGGTTTATTTTCATTAACATTTATTTAGAGTGGATAGTTGGCCATATGCATTCAATAATGCATAATATACTGTATATATACATCATTTACAAATTGTATGCACTGAGTATAGTTTTTTTTTTTTTTTTTTTGCAAAATATGTATACAAACCATTGACCTTATTAATATAAATATTATGTGATTATAAATTTAATCATTTCATCTATTCTCATTAGTCTTTGAGGAATATACCTGAAGGTCATATTTTGACTCTTATCTTTTCTGTTTGCTCAGCATGTTTTGTGTTATCCCTGCTTTAATAAGATTAACCCATGTGCAGATTGCCACCATTAGAAGGGGGGGACATTTATTAATCCAAGCTCTGGATTACACAAAATGGGTCACCCTACCCATCACTCATTCCCAGAGCTCATTTCAAGGAACACGGGCCATGACATACATTCAATTAGAGGAGAATATGTATTTGGATTTGCGTATTACTCATCAGTAAGAGGATTATGGGTAAAGTTTTCTCAGCCTGAGGTGGATGCCATAGATGTTTATTAGGTGCTGCTTTGACCTTGATCTAGTCTAACCTTCCTGGCCTAACGTGTAAATTTGCCAAAATCCATGTTATAGAAAAATCAAGAAAACTCACTCCAGTTATTTCTGATATTTTTACATCAGCACCACATCACGGAGAGTGAATACAAAGAGAAGAGACAGCCATGAATCTTGAGCTGCCCAAAACAGAGATCAAATCAGCCACCCGTGTCTCTGGTGGTCCCGCCACACCACGCAAAGGGCCACCCAAGTTCAAGCAGAGGCAGACCCGCCAGTTCAAGAGCAAGCCACCAAAGAAGGGGATCCAAGGGTAAGCCGCACTTTTATGATAATGGCTTTGTGTCAGTCATATTCTATTATACAGCAGTGATAATGATAAAAATGGGAACATTTTTTTAAATGATAATATTGAATAATTCAATAGTTCAATTGAATATATCCAATTAATTGTACTTTTTATCTTATTTTATCTGACAGTTTTGGAGATGACATCCCTGGCATGGAAGGTTTAGGCACTGGTAAGCATAATCTGCTTTACATTTTTCCTCACGTGTTTTGCCATTGGGACAGCATCACCTACCATCTATTCTAAGCCGCCCTTGTCTGACAGGGTTAGTCTGATCAGACAGTGCATGTATGTCAGACAATCCTCTCATACTGAGTATCATCAATAACATTATGACATCACTATGATTAAACAGAACTGAATGCTACCTGGCCTTCAAGCTGCTTAAGTTAACCCTTCGGATGATAGATGAACTCATGTTGCTGTGTTTCTACCTACAGACATCACTGTCATCTGCCCCTGGGAGGCCTTCAACCATCTGGAGCTTCACGAGTTGGCTCAGTATGGTATCATCTGAGCGTTTCACCTTCCCATCATCCTCCCTGCCACGGTCTCCAAACCACCCGTCTCCATCCTGGCCATCAGCTCCAAGTGGACCATTCCATCTTTTATAATAGAATAAAAACACAAAAGAGCAACATTTATAAAAATGGAAAAACTAAGAAAAGATTTCTACCAAAAAAAAAAAAAATCTGACTATCCATTCCTCCGGTTTCTCTTTTTTCTTGCAGTCCGAGAACACATTCTGCTCAAACTATAGAACAGAAAAGTCTATATGATCCCGTCAGATTGCGTTCTGTTTGCCTAGAAAAACTGCTGCTCCTTTTCTTTGCTCTTTTCTACTCTCCCCTCCTCCGTTTTCTTCTGGAACACGAAACATACGCAAGCAAGACAGCCTCAGAGTGAGTAAAAACAAGAGACGTACCCGTGAAATGCCTGGCTTCTCATTTCACGTGCCTCGTTGCCTCTTCTGTCCATCTTCGCCGAGTTCATAAGAAAAGATCAAAGTCCTGTAGAGATGAAACACCCTGCTGGCCGACACTTCAGTTAGACCACCAAAACTTTATTTCAGCCCACTCTTTCCCCATTAATAAATGCAGAATTTGACATTTCAACCTTTCCACTCCGTTAATGTCGGTGTATTCTGCGTAAGGATATCCTCAGGAACGGTTACTTTTTTAAATATCATATTGGCTTTGTGCTTTTGCAACCCCCTCATTCAACGCATGCGTACGTTAACACATACTGTATACAGGCACAACTAGATCATTAGAATTCATTTTGGGATATAATTCTCGGTTTCTCTCAGGTGACTGTTAGGGAGCAGTGGTGGGCTGGCATGTCTTCTGTGTCCTTCATCCATGTAGTTGTTTTTCATCAGCATCATTTATCATCTTCATCATCACGTCCCACTTTATCATTGTGTCCCATTTTAGTTTAGTAGTAATGTATTCAATTCTTTCCATTTGTATATTCATTATAATTTGATCTACTCACCATATAATGCTCCATTTAAATGTCCTGTATCTTTCATAGATTTATTTCATTCATTTTCTTTCCCTTTTGTCATTGTGTCAAGTATGTGTTATTTCCCTATATTTATTTTTGTTGCATGCTCTGTTATTCACCATTATGTTTTCATTCATTGATTTGTTTAACCATTAGTTTTGTCACATTGTAGTTCTAATCTAATTTAATTGAACGAATTCTAATAGAAAAAGCCCATTTCCCACACAGTCAGCTCCTCATTTATCCAAAATCCAAAGTAAATTCCTCATTTGTACAAGCATGCACATTTTTAATTTTCACACAGATTCTTATGTATTAAGTGAAGGTCTCCTGTGTTGTTTTGGCCTGTATTTCACAGATTTTTGAAGTTTCATAACATCAGTGACTAAAGTGAAAGTTTTCCCTCTACAGGATGAGATCAAAATAAAGCTTGAAAAAAAAGAGAAAAAAAATATTTGTTTGTTTATTTTTCATGCTTCTGATATCAGTATAATAGTCAGTGGGTTGGGAAATAAATAAGATTAATTGTAAGATTAAGATATACAAAAATATAAACTGGTATAATATAGGCCTAATATATACAGACTGAAAGTACAGATACTACTGTAAATATCCCTCCATTACAAGTAGAAGTTGTAAAAAGTAAAAAAAAAAGTTTTTTAAAAGTACTTAAGTATCAAAAGTAAAAGTAAATGTCAATGCATTGTTTTATTATTGTTGTATCTAATACTTAGAGTACATTATACCTTTGAATCTATGCCTGCCTGCCTACCTACCTTCATATCAATATCAAATTTATTTCTATAACACAGTTCCAGTAGTGGGATTGAATGTGAGATTGAATAAGTGCACTCAGTAAAGTCCACAATGGTTTTGGACACCCAAATATCTGTTCCCTCAAATAGTGCCCTATTTAAAGTTTTTGGGCTTTTAGAATGAATATGTTATTACTGCCTTGCTGTTATCTATAAGCTAGTGTGTTCCAAAACAATGACACAATTCGTGTTTAGAAGACCGGTTTGGTCTTGGTTGGGTTTCAACGCTGAAAATGAAAATCAGGTTGATGTCAGAATCCAACGTCAGATTGACTTTAATCTCCACGTTGGACAGTTGGAACGTCGGACAGACGTTGTATTGCGGTTGAAAATGAAAATCGCGTTGACGTCAGAAACCAACATCAGTCGGGTTCTGACATCAAACCGACTTTCATTTACAACCAAAATCCAACGTCTGTCCGAAGTAGGATGCTGACGTCAACCAAAATCATCCCCTGACTGACGTTACTACTTTCTACTCAAGGACCTTGACAGAAATGTAGTGGAGTAAAAAGTACGATATTTGTCTTTCAAATGAAGTTAAAGTAAAAGGTTTCCAGAAAAAAATCAAGTAAAATCAGCCACCTTTTTAAAAAGTACATTTACTCAAGTAAATGTAGCCTACTTTGTTACTGTCCACCTCTGAATATTTAAAGTAAAATATAGCCTATAAATGAATAAACATATTAGCAGTGTCATTAAACTGTCATCACAATTGCAGTTTAAGTTTTGATTTCAACTTTTGTACTAGATCCAGTGTAAAACTGCATCTATTCAAAATAAAATACTAAATAATAATAACACACACACACACACACACACACACACACACACACACACACACACATAGGCCACCACAAATAAGCATGCAAATAAGGGTTACATTACAGTATAAATTAAAGTGTCATAAACTTTAATAAGATCTCTGGCAAAAGCTATATTAAAAAATTTAATTATAAAAAAATAAAAACACCTATATAGTAACATATAATATATAAAATTCATTATCTTTTTTGGGGGAAAAAAATGCTATATGTTGCCAACTTTTTTTTTTTTTTTTTATGAAGATATACAGGAACATAACACATATCTCCTAGTTTCTATCCGGTGACTTTAAACATGATCCCGTCATAGCCCGGAGTCCGGACTCATATAGATGTAGCACCGGCTCTGTGAGTTTGGCATCGCTGCATAGACCCGAGCAGATCACATAAACAGCGATATTAAAATACGTCAAGTCTCATTTCGGCGACATCAAGAGGGACGGTTCATACCATCAACATGGCAGAAAACATAGTAAGTGTCAGTCTGCGTGTGTATGTTGGCAGTTTAAGTGAAGTCTGTCATCCAGTGATGAGGCAGCAGAATTGTTAGCATGATGCTAATGATCAGACTCAACCAGAATCGTCCAGAAACGCATTAAACAATAAAAACAACATTTGTGTTCACCACTCATCTGACTCGTTAACTTATGATTTACAGCTAGGGCTTGTTATTTCTGCTGAGGTTGACTTTATTTGGCTTGGCACCGGTAAATGAAGACAAGATTTCATCTAACTTAAATTAATAGTTGAGATATTACGCTATGACCTCAGTTAAGTTAGGATTGTTTTGAACTGTTGTGTTTCTGATAGTTTTATATCTGGGAAGTGAATTGACATTGAGTAACTTATTCAGGTGTTTTGAATGGCACATTTTATTTTGTTTAGCTTTTGTATTAAGAGAAAACGGCGAGACCAGGAGTGCAGCTCAGTGTTCATATGATAATATGTAATAATAATATATCAGATGTTTGGACGTGGAGACGTGTGGCATGCGTAGACCTCTGTACCGCTTTGAGTGTCAAATGTCAATGGTTTGCCCTCCAGCAGCCACCTGTTTTCTCTTATTTGTACCACTGTCTTGTTTTGGGCTGATTAACAGTTGTGCTCTCGTTCTGTTTTAACCTAAGTGGTGCTCATTGCAGAGCCAAATGACATCCAGCTCCACCTCTCTGGACGCCATGGCTTGAGTTTGACCTAGTCCGGCTCCACCTCTGTGGATCTAATGGGCGGAGGGATAGAGTTATGGGTAGGGTTAGGGTGTGTTTGGACCTTCTAGCTCCATCCATTATTACATCCAGACAGGGGGAGCTGGATGTCCACCCTTGGCTCTGCAGTGAGCAGCCTCTCTTTTAACTTGTAACTTGCATTATGCCTCTAATAGAGATTGATTGTCTATTGAAAATGTGTACGTTTGCTTGTTTGTATGTCATACCTGTTGCACTAACCGTAAAATTCCCTTCCCTTATATTTGCTCATTGACAGATCATCCGTGTCCAATCTCCAGATGGAATGAAAAAAATCCCCTCAACAAAGCGTGAGACAGCTGCAGCTTTCCTTAAGAAGGTAAAGGGAATTAAAATTTTGCTCTATATCTCTCTCTGTGCTATAATTTTCTTTCTCATATATGTAATTAAAAGATAAAAGCTGTACAATGATCTCCTTTAAACCTCTTATTGACAGTATCGCTGCACTGCAAGATAGCAAATAATATTGTATATTCAAAAGTGTGTAATGTAAGGACATTTATAATGTTACAGCATATTTCTATTTCCAATAAATGCTGTTCTTTTGAACTTTCTATTCATCAAAGAATCCAGAAATTTTTGTATTCGGGTTTCTACAAGATTTTTAACCAGCACATCTGTTTTGAACATTGATGATACTAAGAAGTGTTTCTTGATCACCAAATCAGCATATTATAATGATTTCTGAAGAATCGTGGCTTTGCCATCACAAGAATAAATTTAAATTTTAATGTTATTTTATTTTGTAATTATATTTCATATTACTGTATCAAATGAATGCAACCTTGGTGAGCATAAAAGACTTCTTTCAAAAGCATTAAAAAATCTCACTGACCTCAAACTTTTGAACGGCAGTGTATAATATGTATTTGCTGTTGCAAGTGGTGGTTTTTTTATCTGCAGAAAAATCATTTAAATGAATATTAAATATACTGTCAAATGTATTTGCTCACCCTTCCCTATGACAGAATAGGTGTTACTATTCACCACAGATTGTATCCATTGTCATGCCTCTGCACTGGTTACATTCATAGCCTGCCAATAAAGAAGCTGAGAATAGCACTACAACAAATGCACAGCATCAGATCCTGAGTCAGTAAAAGTGGCAGCACAGACTCCTTCTCCTGCTGAGTGCTGAATGTTGATTAATTAATGAGGCGGCTCTGAAAAAGGAGACCTACTGTATGTCCATATGCTGCAGGCTCACAGATGTGGGCCGCTGTGGTGCAAAGCTTGATGGGTGGTGTGTTTGCTGCAGAGTCAGGAATGAAGCAGGGCTTGGGGCCAAAATGCCACCGAAAGGCCAAAATATAAAATGTAAAATGCAAAATATAAAAGGGCACCTATATCAGGGTTATTATAGTTAGCTGAAACCTCAGACATCGTGCCCACGGGCTGATGTTTGCTGAACGTCTAATGCACACAAAATGGAAAACACTTCATGAATTTCGAGCTCGTCATCTGATTGGTTGAATTATACAGGATTTCCAGAAGATGTGTGTGTGTGTCGCATTCTTGAACGGTCTGTCTGGAAACAAAGTCGTTGTGACTTAATCTGCTTGGCTACAAAGGCTTTTTAATAAAAGTTACATTCCATTCTAAAAGCAAATACATATTATACACTGCTGTTCAAAAGTTTGGTGTCAGAAGAAGAAAGCCGTCATGTTTACAACTGTGACAATAAGCGCTTATCAGGATCAACTAAACACTGTTTTTTTTTTTACTATGTGAAGTTCGTGGTGCCATTGTTGGAGAAAAGTCATTTATTAGATGCACACCGGTCTGCTATCTCAGGGACATTTTACACATTTTCATTTCTTTTTTTTCTTTTTTTTCTTAAACATAACGCAGAAAAAAAACTAAATGTTATTGGTTGCTTTACATGTTGATCAGACGTTGTCTTGGGCGGTCCTTGGCCAATGAAAGCTGCGATGGAGTCCAGACCTTTACTGACACTCTGAAGGTCTGGCTATGTGAGACTACAGTAGCTGAAACTCAAAAAAATAAAAATAAATAAATTTTTTTTAGCTTTAATAAATTGCTTTAAAAAAATAATACAGTGAGTCTCAAACCCCATTGTTTTCTCCTTATTTAAATCTCGTTTTTGAAAAACACCCCTGAAAAATAGGCAAATCTCCACATAACACCTACTGTGACGCAACAGTCGGGATCATTAATATGTACGCCTCCAAAAATTTGCATATGCCAGCCCATGTTCAAGGCCAGGCGGAACTGCGCAGCCGAATCATCGTCCGAATCATTTTTCTTCGAGAGACATCATGGCTTGCAAACGAGCGAAGCATGGCAGTTGCTCAGTGTTTGGATGTAGAAATGAACACAAAGGTATTTCATCCGAGCCTCTGAAGAACCAGTGGGTTATGTGAATGTCTGATGTGTAATTGTTCAAGTTCAGACAGATAATCTTTCTCTCAAAGTCGTTCAATACTGTTTATGCATCAGTAAATCAAGCCAGTGACTAAACGATCAACTTCACGTCGTTTCTCTTAGTAGGATGAAAATAATCTTACTTAAACTGTGATTAATATACAGATAGCGATCAAAGAACAATCCCTTTCCAGTCGCCCAAGCTGTCAATCACACAGCGCGAGTTTATCTGGACACTTGCCAAAACTTGTTATGAAATCAATGATGCTGTTACACTGCACAACAAAGCTCTTACTGTACGTAGCCTACATCATGTTTGCATTGGTGAAATCATTAGTGAGAGTGCAGAAACTGTGTTGCAATGATAAGATCTTCATTCACGTGAACAACAGGCTTACACTGAAGTCTCACAGCAGCCAATCACAGCAGTGGGCGTTTACCATGAAGTCTCACAGCAGCCAATCACAGCAGTGGGCGTTTACACTGAAGTCTCACACAGACACGCCCCTTCAAACAGAGCGTTCAAATCAGAGGCTAAAATCAGGCTAGGAAAAATGGCTTTTATTTCTAAATTATAACAAATTTTGATCTAAAAAACATACTAACATTTATAAGGGCACCCCAGGAAACATTCTAAAATAATCCATGCAAGGGCACCTTTAACTACAATTAAAATTTAAACAAAAAAGCTGTTCAAAATATTAATTAAAAGCTATAAGTGTTTGCATGACACTAAAATAACACTGCCCTATAGTCTATTTCTCTTTTTTTATTTGTTGTCTAACATAGATATATATTTCATTGTATTACATTTCTAGGTCTATCTAGTTATACATTTAGTAGAAAAGTAGTAGTAAGTGATCAATATTCAGTAGTAAGTGCAGGAAAATGGTTTCAACATGTTACTTCATGGCAACTTCATGTCTTATCTAAATCTTGATTTTGATAGCTTAAATTGTCATTAGGATATAGAAATATATATGTCAGAGAGGATTTTGGATGTTTTTAGTTAAGGCTGTTTTGAGGCAGAGGGTTTGTGTTTGCCTGATGTAGACACTTCAGGGCCCATTAAAGATTAATGTCTCTCAGCAGGAGAGCGGAGAGTGAGTCAGCGATCAGTTGAGACCGTCTCACTGTTTGATTTCGCCATTAAATGGCAGAAAAGGGACAGAGAAAAGTCTAGCTATTGCCTCTGAGTGAGAAATGTGTGCTTGTTCATCTTGTGTTCTGGTGCTTCGAGCAAAAGAAATGCATAGAGAGAGAGAGCGCATTTAGGCCACGCCCACACCTGTAAGTTAGTCATAAGTTGTTATAGATTATAAGTTGTTATAAGTCAGAAATGACCCTTCACGCGATACAAAGTCAATGGAGACGGTTGGAAAACATTTCTATGTTGAATATGTAATTAACTGGGTAGTAAGTTACACTTGTCGAGTTATACGCTCAAGTTAAAATAAGTTTGACTTTTAAAAAATGCGTCTTTAGACCTTGATTTTATTTTCTGCTCCATTTTTAACTGCATAGATGCTTTCTGTGTGAATGGCCCCTTATAAGTGATTGTAAAAGGTGCTTTTGATTATGAAATGAATGACTGCATTTGGCATGTTAGCGGCATAACATCTTTGAAAGATACTCAGGGTCTATGTCTGAGGAACTTAACAGCAAGTAAGCTAGATATCCATGAGTACCTACATTATTTTCCTGGTCAGAGTAACTTTTAAAAGTTTGGGTAAGATTTATTTTTTTATTGATGGAAATGAATACTTTCATTCAGTGAGAATGCATTAAATTGATACATATTTTCTGTATTTTAAATAAAAAAATGCAGCCTTGGTTAGCATAAAAGATTCCTTTAAAAAACCTAAACTTACTGACCCCAAGCTTTTGAATGAACATTCTTGGTAGTATTTTATCCTGATTTTGTCTTTACCATGCAGGGAGTCTGACCACATATAATTTTCAAGTTTCGATCGAGTAACTTATTAATTGGTTATTAGGCTTTGGCATTATGTATGTCTCTATGTGTAAAGCAGGGTTTCTCAAACTCGGTCCTGGAGGGCCACTGTCCTACACAGTTTAGCTCTAACCCTGATCAAACACACCTAGCTGTGAGTTTCTAGCAGAGCCCGTCTACGGAGATTCTGGCCACTCCCTATTAAGTACCGAATTTTGGTTGTAGTTCCACCAGAGCTCCACTGGGGGCGATCGCCCATGAGTGCAAAATGAATGGGAGTCTATGGGGCTAGACGGCTAAATTTGTCTCTTTCACCCGATTGCCGTTGAGAAATCTCAGATTTGATAGTAGGTTTTGCAAGTTCAACATGGGTTATAGGTCGAAAGTTGAATGAACGAGTACTTATGTCCTTTCGATTTCTTACAGGTTGAGTTGTTGTTGCCCATAACACGCTAGCATTCTGCTAATGAACGCTGATTGGTCAGTGAAGGACTGATTACGACCAGAGATACCGCTTGATGGCATCGTGGCATCCGAAGCAGGACCAGAAACAAACAAAACAAAAACTCTTCAAGCACGTGTATTTACCTGTGTCAGCTGTGTTGTCGATGCCTCGAGAGAAAAGAGAGTGCAGAGCGCGAAAGCACCAAAGTGACTGAACGATTGCCGTAAAGCAGTATCTCTGGTCGTACGATGTGTATGACGTCATTGACACTTTAAAATACTTTTTAAAGCAAATAAGTGACTAAAAAATCTAACACCCCGCAATGTGTAATTTCTTTGCATCTCCTTTCGAATACAACATTCAAATTACTAGACAAAAAATTATATCCTGAGAAAAGTGGATTTTGAGGGGTATACTGCCATAGACCTCCATTCATTCTGAATCAAAGTGGAACTGCAACCATTTCAGAAGCCGGAAGTGTACTGAGAGTGAAACTTCTCGCCTTATTAGACATTCTCTGGTTTCTAGTGATCCTGAAGACATTGATTAGCTTGCTCAGGTGTGTTTGATCAGGGTTGGAGCTAAACTGTGCAGGACAGCGGCCCTCCAGGACCGAGTTTGAGAAACCCTGGTGTAAAGCCTTAATTTCTTTTGGGAATGAGTTGCATCTCTCTCATTTTGTTGCATCATCGTCTCAAATTCTTTCTTTTAAGCACTCTACTCTCATAACTTCATTAGAGTTTGAGGAATTGTATCTGCATGGCATTAGAGAGAGACTCACAGTCCTGCAGTCATCACTGCACAGTCTCTAAAAAGTCAAATAATCATGACTGACACCACACATTTTGGATGCACCCCTTATTTAACTCATCAAAACTTTATTATCTTATTAGTAGAGACTCCAAAAGGTGGATTAGACATCCAAAATTGACCAAGAATGAGAACAACTGTACTGCAGTTATATTAATTCCATCAGTTTCAGGATTTTTTTTTTTTAAACTTGTTAACTTCTTGTTTCTGACATCCTTTTTTGCCTTCTTTACAGGTTGCCGAAGAGTTTGGCTTCAGTTCAAATGGTTTTTCGATCTACCTGAACCGGAACAAGACTGGAGAGATCCTGTCACAGAACAAGACTCTCAGCCTGCTGAAAATCAAGTAAGTGTGCCGTTGTGAGAGATTGGGTTTACTCTGTTGTGCACGTGTGGGCTTGTGTCTTGGCAAGAGCATAACATTGTGCTCAAGTAAACGTGACTTGAGTTGTTTTTCTTTGTCTTTTAGGCATGGGGACATGCTTTTTCTGTACCCATCCTCAGCTGGACCCTCCAGTGAGAACATGGACACAGCTCAGCCTCACACTTCTTCTTCATACCCCTCCTTCCCTTCTTCCTCCTCCTCATCATCTTCCTTATCCCGCTCACACTCTGCACCACAGATCCCAGAGGATGAGATTGACCAGTATCTGTCCAAACAGGAGGGAAAGATCTACAGAAACAGAGACCCCCAGCTGTGAGTCGGCTTTTCTTTCCACACTACCTCGGAAACAGTTTTTAATCTATATTGTTCTCAATTTCTAGAGTATTTTCATACCATACTTTGGAGCTATTGCAGTATGCAGCTTATTGAATAATTCATTGTAATATGAGGACTACAGAGTACTCAAGACATATTTGTATGGCATTCTTTGTCATTGTTTCTCAGGTGCCGGCATGGTCTCATGGGGAAATGTGTGCACTGCGTACCTTTAGAGGTATAAACTTGTGATCCTCCTTTGGAACAACAGAGTACTGATTGGAAAATGAGTCTAACCCAGTGGTTCTCAACCAGGGTCCCTCAGAAAACTTCCAGGGGGCCCCAAGATGACTTAAAATAAGCCAAAATAAGCAAATACAAATCAAGATGAAAGCTCACATATTATTTATTATTTCAAGTGTTCCTTTACAACTATAATTTTTATATAAGAACCAGGGTCCCCACAGTCTAGAAAAACCAGGAAATATGAGGAATTTTTAAAAGTGTTTTTTTTTAGACATGGAAAAGTCCTGGAAAATAATCAAATCTGATAAAAAATTTTTTGCCTAAAAATATTTTGAGTACAAATTGCTGAGACACTGCCAAATTTGTGAGCTTAAAAGTATTGTAATAATTTATCTCAATTACAAGCAAGTGGACATTTCATATTATATATATATATATATATATATATATGTATGAAATATATTATTGTGTGTATGTGTATTCATTACTATTATTTTAATATTGACACTCGTATTTTCTGTAGTTTGAAAACAAGCAGATTTGTCATTACAGCAAAAGTACCTTAAATAAATATCTTGGTCTACATGGAATATTGTCTTGAATAATGAGGGGCCTTGAATTCAAAACGGTTGAGGACCACTGGTCTAACCTAGATGTGCATCACAGAGAGTACTGATTACAATACTGCAGACTGATCCACATGGCACGGAAGTACATTTGCTATTTCATCTTCCATTTTCTGTTTTAATAGCCTTTTGATGAAGACTATCTGAACCACCTCGACCCACCGGTCAAGCACATGTCCTTCCACGCCTACATCCGGAAACTCACGGGCGGAGCAGACAAGTTAGTGCTTCTGGGAACTCTCCACTCTTACCTGAATAAGACTGTGGAAATAAAGTGACTTAATGAAGTTTTCCTGTCTCTCAGGGGAAAGTTTGTGGCACTTGAGAATATCAGCTGTAAGATTAAATCTGGCTGTGAGGGTCATCCGCCATGGCCAGAGGGCATCTGTACCAAGTGCCAACCCAGCGCCATCACTCTCAACAGACAGGTACCAAGCTACTCTCAGTCTGTATCACGAACACCCTTAATTTCATCTAACTCCAACATTACATACAGACAAACTGTTCACCCTCTGCTTCTCTGTTTCATGCCTGGTTGGGTAAATCAGTGTCGTATTGAACCTGCAAAAAATTCTTGTTGCAGAAATATCGACATGTGGACAACATCATGTTTGAGAACCACACCATTGCTGACCGTTTCCTTGACTTTTGGAGGAAGACGGGTAACCAGCGGATGGGGTACCTGTACGGACGCTACACTGAGCACAAAGACATCCCTCTCGGCCTTCGAGCAGAGGTTGCCGCCATTTATGAACCTCCTCAGGTGAGAGACTCAGACCTGACACAGAATCAGTGGCCCATCATCCTTTACTGCAAATACAACAATTGCACTAAGTATGTTTTCATGATTTTAGTGACTGATTCTCTATGCCAGGGTTCCTCAAATCCGGTCCTGCAGAGTTTATCTTAAACCATGATCAAACTCACTTACCTGCAATTTTCTAGTAACTGAAGACCTTGACTAGCTTGTTCAGATGTGTTTGATTAGGGTTGGACTTAACTCTGCAGGGCAGTGGCCTTCCAGGATTGGATTTGAGGAACCCTGCTCTAAGCTCTTGTGTGTTATCTGCACATGTCCAGATAAACACAAGAGGGCAATAAAAGACTAACTTTTATAGTTAGGCTCCCATTCTCAGACAAAAGGTATTTCTGGGACTTCTGCTGAAATGACAAATAAGCACATTTTCAAACTTTATTCATAATATATTAAAATAATTAAATTATAACAATTAGTTTCAATAATGAATGTTCTTTAGGTTTTACAATTTTAGACCAATTAATTTATGGGATTTTTCTTGCAATTTGTGATTACATTTCTACCCAATCAAATTTTAGAACTTCACAAAAATGTATATGCATTATAAAAATGCCAAAAAAATTCCTTCCAAAAAATTCAAGAACTCGCACTTTTAAAATTCCCTCATATATCCAGGATTTCCAAAACTGTTTATATCCTTTATTTTATTTTATATAAATTACATTTGTTGAATGAATCAATTAAATAAAAAAATGTAATTCACCATGTCTGCCATTTCATCCAAATTGACACTCGATGATTATTCAAGTTATGCAGTATTGCACTTCATTGCTGTTGTTCCTTAGTCATGCATGTTTGGAACTATTTGATTTAAAAAGGTCAAGTATTATTTTGCGGCTTCATATTCTCTTCCTTTGCCACCCGTGTGCTCTGACTCAGATTGGAACCCAGAATAGCTTGGAATTGATTGAAGATCCCAAGGCAGAAGCAGTTGAGGAGATGGCTGCAAAACTGGGCCTACGGAAGGTGAGAGACCTTTTCCATGCCTCTTAAAAAATTGGGTAAATAGTAGTTTATCAAAGAAATAACATTTTACCCAAATTATTAAAGACAACCGGATTTAAAATGGTCTGCTTGAGGGAGAGGAGAGAGAAGGGTTGCTTTAATGACAAAAGCACAACATATCACAGGTGGCTCCCATCAGGACCAATAAGCTAAATTACGCCAATTTTCTCTTTTTTTTATATATATATATATATATATATATATATATATATATATATATATATATATATATATATATATATATATATATATTGGTGGGAGGCTGGATGCTTTTAGTGAAGATCTGCCATAGTGTAGTCATTCATCCCATGAGGCTCTAATGGGATTTATTGAGTTCCTCTCTCTCCACACCTCTATGACTTCCATATGATACTTTCAAGTTACTTGCTGATGGATGATAGAAGTGTCCCTTGTTTGTGCCTGAGCATGTGGAACAGCTTCCAAATGTAGTTTTGGCACACAGAAACTGTAAAGCTGTTTTTGATTAGTAATATCAGCTATTTTTTTTTTTTTCAGGTGGGGTGGATTTTCACAGATCTGCTGTCAGAGGACACCAGGATAGGCACCGTTCGCTACACCAGAAACAAGGTGAGTTGACAAATGAAAGATGAGACTAACTACATGGTGTGTTCTAATTTCATTATTGACCAATGGATATGTTTCACCTGTTCAGGATTCATACTTCCTTAGTGCAGAGGAATGCATCACAGCTGGACACTTCCAGAACCAACAATCCAATGCGTGTCGGCTTTCTCCAGATGGCCATTTTGGATCCAAGTTTGTCACAGTGGTGGCAACAGGTACTCCTTTACACGAGATTTACTGCTGCTGTTCTGTTATCCAGTGAGGTGATAAATTAAGGCCTTTGGTTGTGTCAAATGCCTGTTTGGTATTTGCTTCAAGGCTGATAAATCACTGTCTGTTTCATGCTGTTTTTTAGCACAGAGCATTTTTTTGGTACCAAGTTTGAAAAATAAAGGTTTAGTAATATTTGTGTGTCGGCAGGTGGTCCCGATAACCAGGTGCACTTTGAGGGGTATCAGGTGTCCAATCAGTGCATGGCTCTGGTGAGGGATGAGTGTCTACTTCCCTGCAGAGATGCTCCTGAACTGGGCTATGCCAAAGAGTCCAGCACGGAGCAGTACGTCCCTGATGTCTTCTATAAGGTACTGGACTAAAACGCTCCTCACACATCATGTTATGAAACACAGATGCTAAATGCATACAGTCACGATGCATGCACATACAATACACTACGTTCAAAAGTTTGGGTCGGAAAGATTTAAAAAAAAATTATTAAAAAAATGTAAAAGAAGGCTCACCAAGGATGCGTTTATTTGATCAAAAATACAGTAAAAACTACAGAAATAACTACAAAAAAACTACACAAACTACAGAAATAATGTTACTTATTATTTGTTATTTGTATTTTTATATATTTTAAAGCTTAATTTCATTTTGTGATGGCAAAGCTGACCTTTCAGCATCATTACTCCAGTCTTCAGTCACATGATCCTTGAAAAATCATTCTAACACGCTGATTTGGTGCTCAAGAAACAACGATTTGCTGCCTAACATTTTTGTTGAAACTATTATACTTTTTCCCCCAGTATTCTTTAATGGATAGAAAGTTTGAAAGAGCAAAAATAGATTTTCTTTGTAACAATCCGAGTCTTTGCTGTTACTTTGGATCAATTTAATGCATCATTGGTGAATAAAAGTATTAATTTTCTTTAAAAAGTATCTTACTGACCCCAAACCTTTGAACAGAAGTATAAACGCACATTTTCAGTATAGTCATAGTCACACAGCTTTTAAGTGGTTTCAGGTTTTTTGCCTCTCTCTTTACATTTTCATTTCTGTTTCAGCATGTAACTGTACCCATGATCATATCACTTGCAGGTTTTAACTGATGCCTCTTAACAATATGAGCTTTCCTTTTACCTGAGCTTGTCACATTTCTTTAATATGTCTAGTGTTTTGGGCATAAACCATCTTATCAACATCACTTCTGCCACAGGAATGAAGGGGATTAGTTGTCAGTGAGGCATAAAAAGGTTAACATTTTCTGATCTTTTTCTTCACCTTCAGGATACAGACAAATTCGGCAATGACATCACGCATTTAGCCCGACCACTGCCAGTGGAGTACTTGATCATTGACGTGAGTAGTTGTCATG
Source organism: Rutilus rutilus (assembly GCF_951802725.1). Classification (NCBI taxonomy): domain Eukaryota; kingdom Metazoa; phylum Chordata; class Actinopteri; order Cypriniformes; family Leuciscidae; genus Rutilus; species Rutilus rutilus. The sequence continues at coordinate 29,987,892 of NC_140224.1, read as the reverse complement.
TTACAACCACATACTTTTGCACTGATCATACTCAACCTACATATGCCAGTCAAAAAGCCAATGGTGTAGGGCAGTAGATTTATACAATTGTTGTCCTTGATACAAAGACTCAAGTGGATAGCCTGTCTTTAAGACCCAAAAGAGAGCCATGTGCCAATTATGGTACATGGCATCAAACTGGCTGTAAACAAATGGCCCATTCCTTACTGACCCTGTAAACTTTCCTTCATTTAATGCTATGAAAATAAATGAATGCTATCATAGTCTTTTGTTTTGCATTGCTCTTTTTTTTTCAGATCACCACCACTTTCCCAAAAGACCCTGTGTTCACCTTCTCCTCTACTTTTCGCTTCCCCATTGAAAACAGAGACGCTTTGGGAGAGACTCAGGTACACATTTAGGGCCGGATTTACTAAATGGCAAATTAGCGTGAGTAAAATCCTATGAAAGCACAGATGGAAGTGGAAAATTCTGCACGTGATCTACTGACGATGTGCACATTAAAGAACACAGACGCAGCCGGATCATTTTCATAATGACCAACGCAATCTACCAAGAGCAGCGCAAATCAGCATGTTTTTTTTTTGGAAGTTAAATAATAGTGCAAATACCAGTAAATTGACTAGTGCAGCACAGCTTTTATTTTAAAATGTTACTTTTTACATTTTTTTGACTGTGGTCAAAGTAGAGTCCTACCTCTGGAAGTATTGTTCTTTGTTAAATATTAACTTAAAAATGTGTGTGTGCAGGACTTCCACAGTTTAGCGACGTATCTTTCCCAGTGTTCTTCCTCCTCCTCCTTCCTGGGCATCGTCTCAGATTTCCACCTGCTTCTCTTTCTCGTCACCAATGAGGTCATGCCCTTAGAGGTGAGTTTTTCATTGTGTTTATCTATATACACACACACAACACACTCTCCTACTTAATCCTGTAATTCCTTCCACTTTTTTTGGTTCTTCAGGTTATCATGCTTAGTTTTTATTTAGTTCCTGTGTTGGCACAACTGATACTTGTTGTTTGTTGTACTATACTACTATACTACACTTGTTTTTGGCTTTGTTGTGTGAACTTAATCTTATAAAAAGTTTATTTCTTTTGCCTGACAACCTCATCCCCTTCTCTCTTATATCTACAGGACAGTATCGGACTTCTGCTGGATGCAGTGAAGACATCCAATGAGGAATTGGCTCAGACCTGGAAGAAATCAGAGCAATGGGCCACAATCGATCAGCTCTGCAGTGAGTAGTCATGCGCAGTATTATTTAGTGTTTTTGTTAAGGAGTTCATTGTTGAGAGCATCTCCATTTTGATATTATGATCAAAGATGGGTCTTGTTCTTTTTAAAAAAAAATTTTTTTTTATTCTTTATCCCAGACACAGTTGGTGGGCAGCCATCGGGATCTATGGATTATGCCATGGGTGGCCAAGCTCTCCCACAGTCCTCTTCGGCTGTGTGGTCCTGCCTCCACTGCACCTTCATGAACCAACCTGGCACCGAGCACTGCGAGATGTGCAGTTTGCCTCGCAGCTAAAACCACAAGAATTCGGGCTGAACCGTACATCCCACCAGGAACAGCAGTGAGAGTGGGCGTGCTTCCCTGTATTCCTGCCGTTTTAGAATGCCTAATCCTTAACTCCTCCCCTCCTTCAGTGACTGTGTCGGATCTAAACGCCTATGCCAGTCGCGTGCTTGAATATGCGCCCAATCCAACGCTGTGAGCTGCATCACTTGGATGATGAATGATGGCCGAAGATGACGGGTTGTACCCATGTAGCACTCTCTGTGTGAGCCCAGTGCATTCTGGGACTTTTATTTTGACAAAGCACTTGGGCGAAGCTCCTTTCACCACACTCATCTCCCTTTGCGGTCCAATATAATCTTTCAGCGCCATTGGTGAAACATGATCAATTTCTCTGATATTAAACGTCTTTCCCCAACTCTCACTGAGGATGTTGTGTAAATAATAAACAGAGAAGGAATAATGCTGTTATTTAATTTCAAAAGATTTTATATGTTGAGAGAAATGACTTTTTCAAGCCCATTATGAGGTGGATGTGCAGCTGAAAGATCTTTCACCTCACCACGGTTTCTTAGACCTTCATCCATAGTGTTGCAAGTTCAGAACACTTTCTTCACCCAACATGCATGCTTTCTTGATACACATCCATTCATTTCCTTCACATAATCCTTCACTTTGTTTGGAGTTTCCTTAAGCATCAGTTCTAAACACTTGATTAGATTGGAGTTTGAATGGTTGATTGGCTGCAGACCCAGAGTGTGGCTCCTTTTCCTTAAGATTGTAATTGACCATTGACTTCTGAAGGCTTAAGAATCTGTGCTTTGATTGGTTTACGTTTGCGTCGTGAAAACTCTAGCCACTCAACTTTGGCGCTGGTACCCTTTTCTGCACCATTTCACTGTCATCACCCTTTCATTTTCAATTTCCCCTTCGTCCCCTTGACGCTTGTCCAGATTTCAATTTTATTTCCAGCATTCAGCCCTTGAGGAGCCTGTATCATTGCCCCTTCAAAGAGATCCGTCAGGGCCATCTCTGAACACGCTCACCCACCTGTCGGCTCCACATCTGGTGGAAATAGAGAGATTGATTGATGCGGGAAGGAACAGAGCTACAAATATAAAAGCAAAAGTCTAAACTTAGTCCACTTGATTGACATCTTTGTCCTTGGACGTAAACCAGCCTCATAGATCTTTTAGATTGGTCTGTGTAATCTGGACAGATTTTACTGGCTGGACACAGGGTTATACTGTCTTTTGACAGACTTTTTTCCATTTGGTCATGACTTCCTTAATGTTTTAGAAACCAGCCCAAAGACATGATCTCTTAAATATGCATTCAGGAGAATTTCAGCCTTCTGAAAATGATCTAGATGTTTACATTGCGTTATATTTTGTAGAGTTTCCTCAAATCTCTTGATTCCCAAACTCACCCATAATTTCCGACACTAAAATTTCAGGCTATTGGTTCACTTAAATAGGCACACATTGATCTTTGTCCACAGGATAAAGTCTATTTTTGGTTTAAAAATGTGAGATTTGAGGTTGTACACAGTCTTTCCTCCGAGCCGCGGATAGCTGTACTTACATTGTCACAAAACACAGGTGCCCTGAGTTGTATGCTTTCAATTGGTTTTGGGTTTTTAAATAAGAGAATAGTTCAACAATAAAACAGATTACTTTGGATGCTGTGGTCTTGTCTTCTTTTCTTTCTTTTTTTTTGCTTGATTTTTATTTAATTAAATGTTTTTGTTCTTACAATACTCATGCATTCGTTTCATTCAACAACAAATTTTGGTTGTACAAAATTCTATAGTTTTTGTCCTAATGATTAATTTCCTAGATAAGAGAGACAAGATGGGGCCCTGTGCTGCTTGATGTATCGCTTTACATGTACTTCAACGGCTCTACATACAGTAGATCCCAAACAAATGAAGCATATGGACCAGGTTTGGTTTTAAAATAGGTCTTCTGCTGAGTGGAGATGCATGGACATCATAATACCTACCGCTTCCATTCTAGGTTAATTTATGAAAGCTGCACCTGAACTTTGATTGTTCAAATTGTTTTAACAAACCAGTTATTTTTAGAATAAATATGAGTGTAACCTGAGGTGGGATACTTTAAAGAATATTTTTGTGTTTCTTAAATACAAAAACAATGGTTGAAGAATAGACCTGAAGTTTTACCTCCAGCCAATCAGAAGGACCTCATGTGTGTGGCAGATGAGTCGCTGGAATGCTGAGGTAAAGTGAACTCGACATCAAACATCTTACCTGAAGCTCTCTGAAGTTCAATCTATAACCCCAGACACATCTGGATCCTATCTAGTCCTCTCAACATAACTCTTTATCTCTCTCTAACCCTTCACTCCACAGAAGTGATGACCAATTTTATGGGACTGTTGTAGGTCCTTGAAAGGTTTCATTTTTTACCTTTGAACTTTGGAAGAGGTGATGGGCATGTTGTTGTCGCTGTCAGTATGGTTTTAGCGATGTGAACACATCCACACCAGTGAAAGTAGGTATATATGGAAACCTTATACGTCATAACTTATCTTAATTTAACATTAAATAATTTTATATTGTTATTATTATTATTCCTTTACCATTATTTTCTCTCAGGTGTTTCCTGGGATGTTTGACCCTATTTTTTTTTTTTTTTTTTTTTACCCTGTACAGATTTCTAGAGACTTGCCTATACCGTAGTTGTGTATCCAATTAAACTGTTGGTTATGTTTATTGAATATACATGAAAAAGGCAGATGGGTCTTATAAAATAAAGTGTGTCATTGAAACTGAAACATAACTCCGCTTTTAGACACAACCCTAGCCAGTGGGCGGGATTAGGTCGGGATGAATATATAAAGCCAGAAAGATACATTTTACACTTATTTATTATTAGTAGTATTATTTCATTGGCTCGTGAGACCAGACCAACCTCAGGTAAGCACTTTTTTTCTGGCAATAAAAGGGTAATTTCACAAAATATTGTTTTATATTTCATATTGGCAGTACTTCAATATATGAATATATTATTTTACCCCATCATCTCTTATCCAGTGTAAACAATCACAAATGTTTGTGATCATGTGAATTTATTTGTTTACACAGGAATGAATTGTCTCATAGCGATACTTTTTGTGCTCTCCATGGGAGCTGCTCAGAAAAGCCAAAGACAGACTTCAGAGTGGGACAAAGCTGAAGGTGAAATACTGAATATGTACTACTATTTTCCTTTAAAAGCTTTTGAAATGTTAATTGCTGCAAATGTAAGTTATATTGTCAAACATCTTTGAAAATATCATGATAACATTTTTATTTAAATGAAAAAATACAAATGTTTATTTTTGTATATATATATGATCACTCATATCCCCCCTCCATTTGTTAGCTGAGAAAGTGAACTTGAGAGGATGTGCCAATCTCACCTTAGTCTTGGATAACTGGAAATATGCCATCATGACCCAAGTCAAAGACCTCCTTCTGAATGATCACAATACAGTGCTACCAGACTATGGAAGGTACGATAAATGCCTATGATTTTATATGTATAAAATAGAGAGAGAGAGGTGTACAACTGGACCTTTTACTAAAGAGAAGAAAATCAGACAAAGAAAAGTTACCTTTGAAACAGAACTAAAGTGTGGAATCGTGTCTCTTTTCACACTGTTCTTGTCCCATTTAATGTGGTCTTTTCAGGATTCAGCCATTATCTGAAGCCCTAAATGACCTCTACAAGGAATTTAACTCCTTGAAAGAGAGACTTGCAGAGCTGACCACAAAGTTTGAGGGCATAGAGTTGTTTGTGGATGAAGCCCGAACCGGCAGGAGTCACTCACCTCCTCGAGTGGAGCGCCCACCTCCTGAGGGAGAGGGAAATCCAGCTGAGCCTCAGCCTGGCGTAAGACAGGGGCGCAGGAGCAGGGTGGTGGTGCGAAGAGTTAAGAAACCTGATAATTCACAACTTTAGGACTGATTCAGGTATCTTCTGTATAAACAAGACAAGATGTATTGTACATTATATCTAGATTTAAATATATATATTTAATGTCTCTTTACCAAGTTTCTTAGGTGAGAAAATGTAAGCTTTTTAGAATATTTAGACAATGTATGAGTCAATGTCAGGCTTTACTCTTTTTGGTGCTCTTTTCACTTTTATTCATTGTAATTGCATTCAAATAATGTGATGATGAACAGTGGCAGCAGCTGCTTTTGTTGTATTATGTTCTGTAGGTCTGTTAATTTTTCCTTTTAACTTGTGAATACATTGTATAACATTAATAAAACAAATACAAATATTAAAGCTATATTTATTTGTTCCTACAGTAGTCGGTGGTATTTTACAAAGAATGCAAAACGCGCCTGCTTTACAAACGCTAATACACCGTTGTTATGCTATGGTAATGAAATGGCTATTGAATATTAATTAGGTTGTGTGTTCGCCCCAGTAGGCTACCCGATGTCAGCATAATCTAATTAATATTCATGATCGAGGCACGTACGTTTTTATCTACAGTAGCCTACTATGAACTGAAGTAAAAAAAAAAAAACTCTGCTTCAATAACGTTACCTATATAAAAAATAGCTTAAATACACAGTCCCGTGACAATATTAATGGGTTTCCTCTGGCCCGAAGTTTAGGCTATGTCAATGGTTTTTGTGTTTCTTTTTTTTAGAATGACGTTATCAGTGTCGCTTATAGTCTTGCACATTCTGTCAGTGTCAAGGTAAGTCAACGGCAGATTTTTCAAACCTAAAATATCTTAAAAGGGTTACATCTCAATAATTATAGAAATGTGTGGAGAAGAACTAAAAATAAGACGAGATTCAGTAATTATTTGCTTTAAAATGTGCCATGTTTGCCGAGACATCAGATTTGAACGTTTAGTGTTTAGGAAGGTTGTTTCCGCCACAGAATAAACCAAAAAATAACGAGAAATGCGAGATGTAAACTCTCAACTGTGAGATAAAAAGTCGCAATTATCTAAAAACGTTTTATTCTGTGGCTGAAACAAGCTTCCATAGTTTAGCGCTCTCTAGTGGCGGATATTGTTCCCTACAGCAAGATCTTCACACAGTCGTACTAAGTTACCAAATTGTCTGTTTTATACTGTCTATGGTTTTATGGGTCACTCTTGTTATGATGTAGCCTACCCTTAAACTCTGTGGAAATAAAGAGTAGAAGTTAGCTATTGCCCAGTGATGTGAGTAATGTAGAAGGGAAGGGTATGGACTGGCCATTAAAAGATTTCCAGTTATGTGAGGGTGTCAACAAACTTATTTTTTTAATTGTTTTTATTTAATAAATCAAATTTATATAAAAAAAGAAGAAATCAAGTAGTACAAAAAAGAAATCACAGAATTAAATCATATTATTTAATGTTGATTTTTGTACATCTAATGTGCCTCTTCATGCTCCTCCCTGGCCCTATTTACATGTCCCTCCCTATCCCATTTTTTCCTTGAGCTTTCAAAATGGACACCGAGTGCATTGAGTCACGTAACATTTCAGAAAGTATGGTGGTGCAGGAGGACATCCCACCTGACCCTTCTCTGGCCACCGACTTAATAGTAAGAGTAGGCTACTCTGCATAATCTCTAGTTCTAGGCACACAATTCCACAAGGAATTGTCACAGAATGAGGTAAGAAGAGCAACAATGATGTGAACAGCAATGAGATTTGTCAAATATGACTGTTTTGTCTTTTACTATAGGTTACATGCAAAATTATTGTCTTAATCATAACTAAACATGATACATGCTAAATGGCTTTAAAAAAAATCTTAATTATACATTTTTTCAGACTATATTTTCATGCCCCATTTCCTTTTTTTAAAGCATAAACTACTACATGGAAAATCTAATTACCAATTAGATACAAAAAATAAACTTAATTCAAGATATATAAAGCATTTGAAGCAATTGCATAGATAAATTACAATCTTCAGGACTACTTTTGTGTTCAATGGAAGAAAGAAAGTCACAGTTTTGGAAGTTGGAACAACGTGAGAGTAAAGAATGACAGATTTTTAATTTCAAGGTGAACAAGTCCTTTAAGACAGCATGGGAGATAATTAAATTGAATTTGGTTTTGGTTTCAGATTTTATCTCCATCTTTCTCAGAACAGCTCTTTAAATCTCACAGAGGCAGTAGGTACCCATAGGGTCCTCAGTAGAGTTCATGAAGTGATTGTAATTCTGAGTCGGAGTATTGTCTTCCTGTCCACTGCAGGTCATGGAACACTGTGTCAAGCAGAGCAAGCTGACATCTACTCAGATTTATATCAAGCTAAGAGGGTGGTGAAGAAAACGAAGCCGAGCCATCAGCGAGAACAATCAATGTGAGCACACGCATTAGAGCACTTTGTTTAGACATAGGTAGGTAGACGTAGTATGTAATTTCTGTCCCACTAATATAACTAAAATGCTTTGTGATTTTCTCTAGAGCACCTAAAAATGTGAGCTTTGACTCGTATATATATGGAACACTGGTATGTCATGCACATAAATATTATTCTGGCACACATGCCACTCTTGGTAATAATTTTATTTATTTATTCCCACCTACAGAAAAAAAAGGAATAAACCGGAGATGACTCTGAAACCTGTATCTCCACTTGTTTGTCTGGAGTACAACCCCAAAGATAAATAATGGGTTGTATTTTATTATGTGTGATGTAAATTTAGATCAATTATACTTTAAGTTATTGGTTCTCAAAAAAGTTCTAAAATCTAAAATAATTTAACTCTAATTTTAAAAAGCTAAAAAACACATCAAATCAACATGTAAAAATCTTTTTATTTGCCCTCAATAAAATCTGTTTTTATTAAAGAATGAACAGATACGGGGCTGTATTACAGAGATCTTAATTATTGACTTAATAATATTTTAAAAAAGTTATATTTCCTAAATGAAATTACAATGGTTACTGGTATATAGAACATAACTTCTGGAATTACAGAATTAATTATTGTTAATATATTAAAGTAATTAAGCAAATTGATTTAATATATCAAAAAAAAATGTCTGAAAAGTCAAAAAGGTCTTGTTTGGTGCATCTACTTTCAAAGGAGACAATATTTCTTATCTGTTTCTACAGAAATCACATGACGTATCTGTTAGATGGCTGTTGCAGTCCATTCAGACCCTCTGTCTTCTTTACGGTGAAGATGGATGGGACCTTGGATGTATGAGACATACTATTTAAACAGAAGGACCTTACTCTCAGTCTCAAAGTCAGTCCTAAATATCTCCTTTTCATACTGAGAATGTCTTCCACTTAAATGTCCACTGTTTGTGTTTTTTTTCTTCCTCAGGTTTGTGACGAAGCTTTGTACAGCATCCGTGTACAAAATAAAGACAGTTTGGTGTGCTGTGGATCTCAGCTGGGAACCGTCAAACTGCTGAGGATGTCACCAAGCCTGTTCAGACTGAAGAACAATGAGAAGGCCTTGGTCTCAGAGGTGAGACACAAATACACCTTCCTTCACATGTGCAAACACATTCACTCTTTAATATTCATATTGACATGAAATTTGAGTAATTGAGGACATTGAGGAACTGCTGGCCTGAATAGAGATGGAGGTTTTTGAGAACGAGGATTTTGAGTAGAAAATAGAGGATGAGGAGAAAGAGAGAAGGTTAGGAATAGAGAATGTTATCTTTTCCACACTTCCATCCTGGTCAAGGAACCAATGTAACCGGTCCTACTCGACCCGCTCAGAGTGGGATTCGAACCGGTGTCTCTGGCATGTGAGGCAGCGTACTAACAAGGACTGCAGTCTAAGGGGCAGCTCACATGTTGCGTCTTTTGCATGCTCAATTTGTGATCTTAAATATAGATCATGACAAGCACAAATAGAGAGCGATGCGCAACATGCTTGTTTTTCCCGGGAACGTCTACACTGCAGTAGGATGAAAATATCTCAACTTTTCAGAATGCTGCAAACGCACTGCAGGTCATGACAAGAACCAACCGATCAGCTTCAGCCTTTCCTTAACAACATCGAAAGCTCAGCCAAGATGGACGAACAACTGATCATAGCTGTACGGGGCAGGTTTTTTATTTCTCATCTCATAAATATAACTAGTAGTAGAGCTAATGGAAATCCAGCCCTTGCATTAGCCCTTTGCTGAAACTTCTTCGCCTTCATGGAGAACGCGGCTCATGATTGCTTAGCGACAGCAGTGCTTCCAGGTGCTTTTGAAAAGAGGAGAAGTGGCACGGCCAGCTTTTTCCACATGTTTTTAGACGTGACGTGAACGGCCCCTAAAGATGTCAGGCGCCAGCGTGGCTCTTGAGGCTAGGGGATTGAAGTTTACATGCACAGCTCTTAGGCCCTGTCCCAAATGGCACCCTAAGCACTTGCGGTCTTCCTACGTGTCTGCACTTTCATGACGTAACGCCGCTTTGACTGTTGGGAAGAAGTTTGCTGCGGAGCTCGCATCAGTTCGGCAAAAGTGCGCATCAAGGGCACATATCAACCGCAAAGGGGTTGCTCACGAGCACCCTTCTGAAACCTAAAATGACAAATGGGACACCCTGGGTGCTTTTCAATTCTTATTTGTGCATCCTCGTTTCCTTTCCTCGCTTCCTTTACTTGCATCTTAGCTCCACCCCTTCAGATTAAGAGGGAAGGACGCAAGAAAAAAAGAGGCGAGGACGGAGGGATCGAAGGAAAGCTAATTTGTATATTGGAATATTCTTGATCATTCGAGCGCCACTTCACTGCGTCCTCAGCTGCGCTCACAGGATCTACCTTATAGCTCATAGCTCCTCTGGAAGCTTCGTCACTCCTCATTCTTCACCTCCTCGCAGTGCAATTAGAGAATTGAGATGTCCTTCAAAGATGGCTGAGCTCGATCAGTTTCCGGGTGATAGGATGGAGGACGGAGGAAACGAGGGAGGGATATGGAGAAGCACCCCTTACGGTCTCATGGACTTAACGGACGCACGCATGCGGCAGCCATTGTAAGTCCACAAGGCCGAAAGTGCATATGAAGTGTGCCATTTGGGACAAGGCCTTACTAGCATGCATCCACTACACTCAACCCCTTAAACCTCACTCCCAATGCACCAATGTAACGGGTACCCGCTCCGAACGGGCTTCGAACCGCTGTGTCTGGCATGATAGGAGGACGTGCTAACCAGGACGCTAAAATTTGAATCCGTCAGAGTGAAGTTTATATGCACAACTCTTACTAGCTTGCCCCGTTACATGTGCAAAACTTAAACAGTTTTTACTTGGTCGAGTTTCATTCTTAATAATATTTTAAATAGTTAACTGTTTCACTGTCAATAACATGTTGTGTAAAATATATCAATAATCATATACCAGACAAACTACAAAAGAAATGTAGTTTGGCTAGTCTCAAAGTTTGGGATCTATTTTTTCTAAAGTTGATTCTTGTCCCCTGCAGGAAAACATTGTGTGAGGAGACATCCAAGTAGAACACTGCTTCCAAACATGTCAAAACGAGGACGTTTTTCCAAGTGCAAAAAGACTTTAAATCAGTTCTGTCTAAAGTAAATTGAAACAAGCATCCACGATGAATTACTCCACATCAGTTTGTTGAACATTTATTTTTTTGAAGGTCATAACTTTAGCATAGACAATTGTACACATATCAACTCTGCTGTTATAAGTTTAAGACAAGCCTGGAAATTAAATGTGAAATGTGAAAGCTTCCTTTAATCTCTTAAGTATTTATTTTACTAAAAAACTCATTACGCTTGATTACAGAGAAATGAGTATGTCATATGTCAAGTTATTGAAATTTTAAGACCATAAGAAATGATGCCTCCATACAGTAAATAAATGCATATAAATGAACCACATTAAACAGCTATTGAAAATAGAGTGTCCACTTGCTTAAGCATTGTATAATGCACACCTTGGTACTATTTCTTGTGAAGTAACCCATCTCTACATTTGTGGATGTTAAGACTTGACTTTTGCGGATGTGAGAATGAAATATTAATCCATCTTTCAGCATGAAATAACCCAGAAACAACTTGATCCCTTTGAAGTGCACTATTCCATAAATCCTAGAAAGAAATAATTATTAGATATTGCAACACGTATTAATACCATTTAATAATAATACCATTATTCTCTCAAATACAGTAATAAAGTAAAGAAATGATGGTCAAGCAACGTCAGTTTGGGGTCTAATTAATATTCATGAGTTAAGCTTGCGTATGAAGCTAATATGATGCCATAAAGAATCGCATGTGCAAGGTAAGATTTGTGAAAGTGTACATAAGATTGCAAGCGTAAATACAATTTGCGTGTGCAAGAGAAGGTTTGTAAAGGTTTAAATCGTTTTTTAAGTTTAAGAAAAAAATATTTGCAGCATTTTACTGTTATTCGTAAGTGTAGTGGATGTATTTATGGCATCATATTACCTTCATACTTGCGTTCGTTGTAATGACGAGGGAACGGCCAGTGCATAGAAACCAGCTGGCGAAACGAAACTGAAAGTTATGTACCAAATGCTATAAGAAGCGAAGAGAGCGGAACTGCAAGGAATAGTGTTCGGTTTGCTGACAGGACTCAGGAGTGAAAACTGTCCAGGGAGAGTGAATCTCCAAAACATGTATCCAAAACTGTCATCTTTTTACAAAGCCAAGGATCAATTCAGGTAGGCCTATGCCGTGATATATTTTGTTGTTATGTATCCTCTCGGTTTGTTGTAAACGATTCTCATAGAGGTTTGTGGTTAATGATGAGCAGTTTTTAATTTTAGATTTCACTTAAATTTACCAAACAACTGTATTTCGAAATGTTTTGCATTTCCCTTTTCTAGAAATATGTGAGGCAGTATCATTTCTCATTAACTAAACCTAAAAGAAGTAATGAGGAAGTTGTTAATTGTGAACAGAGATGGTTATGAGATTATGTTGACGATGCGCTGTGGAAAAAACATAAAACATTGTTATGAATTTGCGGGGCGATGCAATGTCCTGATCCCTTATGAAAAATGTAAAAGTCATTGTGTAGTAGCCTAACCGTGTTTAAACTGTGGTTTTTGCAGCCTAACCATAATAGCCACAGGCAAAATCATGGATGTCTCCTCACTACTTCCATGATTAGGCAATAGTCTCTATGGCAAACTATGGCATTTTTCTTTATACAAATTCATAATTTAAACGCATTCTGAAACCCATTTTAGAAACCATAGTGCATTTTTGAAGACACACACACACACACACACACACACACACACATGATTTCTTCACAAAATGTGTTGATCCATCAATGTTCAATACAAACCTTTTTTTATTTTATGCAGTGCCTTTAGTGTCCTTGTTCCATAGCCTTTATATTACATACATATTTACAAAATATTTATTTTTGAAGATCTTTTACATTTGAACCTCTTTTCCAAGAACCAGGAAGCCACAAGCTGTAAGAAGGTAGAAATGCCAAAGAAGGGAAAGGGTAGAGCGAAAGGAAATGCAGGTGAACAGAAGAAGGGGACTCGAAAAAGAGATGGCAGCACATCTTCATTTAGAACGAATTCACAAAATCAACCAAAAGGCAAGCATACAAGTCACCCAAGCAGATCCAGATCCAGAGGCCATGGACAGCACAGCACAGGCGCAACAGAGCCTGAGCCGCTGAGCAAAGAGGCTCAGACTCAAACAGGCTCAAGTAGGTTGGAAAACAAGGAGACTCAGACAGAGACTGTCAGTCATGCAACACAGCAGACACAAACAGAGACAAATGGCAACCCAAAGACCACAGAAGTGTCACAGCCAACAGACCCCAGTCCTGACGATGTTAGGATGGAGGTGGAAACTGGGCTGCCAAGGAGCAAAGGAAATGAAAGTGATGGAGAAAAGAAGGAAAGTGTAGAGAGGAAGAAAAGGAGAATGAGTGAATCAAGGGAACCTACTAAGGAGACAAAAGAAAGGACTGAACTATCAGATGGTTGCAGAGAACAAGATGGAGATCATCAAAAAGATAAAGACACAAATGAAAAACATTTAGAAGGAGATTCACAAGAAGACACTAACCTCAAGTCAGGAACAGAAGAGCCAAAATCGTACGCAGCGGCTGCTGCAGCAGGAAAGACTAAAGAGTCTAAGGAGGAGAAGCAGCAGACCGCAGCGGATAAGGTCGATAGTAAAAAAAGGTTTGCAACATTATAAAATAATGCTCTTATCATATCAAATGTTTGGCCTAAATAGATACAGTATATGACCTCTTATTGTTTAAAGATTTATTTAAATAATGTTTTATTTTTTCATAGAAAACCTTCCCCAGTGAGGGCTCCAGATGAACAGCCAATGTTCACTTTCTACATTTATGCTGTTCTGGACAAAAGATTCACATTTGACAAACAGCATGACATCCTTTTGCTGCTTACTGAGAATGAATGCGTTGAACTACAAATTACATATTTTGTGTAAGTTCCTTATTAATTTATAATGACAGCATAGTCACTATATTACAGCCTACAGGTAGCAAATACAAAATTAATTGTGCAAGAACATATAACTGATGTGAAAGTTATATGTGATCTTTGTATTGTAAAGTGTTTTTTGCTGTCATGTAATTTCTTGTTGCTTAGGGACCTACGACAGAAAGGCTATTTGATTGAAGCAAAATGTTCAGTTTTGGGAAGCATTGAAAGGGGTGTTCCAATAGAATACAAGTATGCAGTGCAGAAACAACATGGCCCCATTGACGAAATAGCATTTAGATGTGTTTTCGTCCCCACTGAAAAAACAGGTACTGTTAAAAGTGTTAAATAAGTTTTTTGGTAAGTCATTGAACATTGTGTGTCTCATGCCTGATCTATATTGTATTTCCTCTCAAGAACTGCACCTTTATGAAGGTTATATAAGTTCAAGTTCAAGATCTGTTAAAGAAAGAGTGAAGAACTGGTTTCAGAACTGGTTTCAGAACGAACGAGAAGAAATTTGCAAACACTGGGAGACCTCTGCTCATGTACTGCTGGACAGAGTGTTTCAGAAATTTGGGTCATTTAATAATGAAGACAACAAGACACTTATTGAACACCTAAACAGATGGCGAGAAGGTTTTCAGTCAGTCATAGGACGTTTGAAATTTCCAGAGAATTTCTCCCCTTCTCAAATAAACGTAAGTGTGGGCTTTCTGTAACTTTATTTCCTTTTCAAAACACTATCCTAAAAGATTAGAAGGACTATAGATCTGCCCTCTTTGTTTTAGGTCTCTAGACTGATTTCTGATAAACTGAGTTGGATTTTAAACGGACAATCTGGAGGGAAAACTTCAGAGAGCTTCATATCTTTGGAAGTTGCCCTCTCAGTGTTCCAGGTGTGCTGTGGCTGCAGTGTGAATCTCAGCCCAAAAGACTGGGGCAAACTCTGCCGTGTTGTCTCTGAAAGGACTGCTTCTCTTGGAGAAATGCAAACAACCCTAACAGCCCTTCCTTCAATTGATGTGTTGTGAGTAAGATTTATTGGACTTTCTTACTGAATACTTATTTATTGTTTACATTTTGAATGGGTATGTCTTTAAAGACACCACAATTATCATCATAACTTTGGTTTCTTTGCAGCACTGTGATGGGACTGATGAACAAATGTTCAAGGAATCTGATCTCTGAAGTGGTGTTACTTGTTCCTGCCCTTCATTTATTGAGAAAGCTCAATGCACAGGGCAAAGGGGCAAAGTCAGATCCAGGCTCTGCTATGGACGAACAGAGTTGGGCAGGGCTTGAAAACATAGAGTATCGATCTTTTAGGGAGGGAATTAGAGGATTCGCTGACAAAAGGAGGTTTGTCCGAATACCTTTAGAGGAGCACTTTTAATTCTCAAAATTTCATAATGACTTGAACATAGATATGTGTGAGATTACATGTGGTGTTCTTAATTTTGTAGGATGGTCCTTCAGATGATCAGAGATCACTTATCAATAACCAGAGATAAGCCTTACTTGTTGAAAAGCTGGCTTTCCATTGTGGCATTTGAGGATGTCCCTGAGTTTGCCAAGATGACTGGAAGTGGTTTTGAAATCCTGATCCAGAGTCTGATATACAGAATGAAGGAGACTGAACAAAAGACTAACACTGATCTGAAATATCTGGAGGTATTTGATTAAGGGCACTTCGCTTGCTCTACAGGTTTTACATTTGGCACAGAGAGAGCACTTTCATACCAACCGGTGTTTGTTTTTTAAATTGCAGGCAACTGAAAAGGTCCTGAACTTCTTGTTGAAGAAGGTTGAGGAGGACAGAGGGCGGTATGGAAGTTCATTACATGTGGGATTCATTGACAATTTTGATATTGAGCAGGTATTAATGCAGAATTTCTTTAATCAATAGAATCATGGAGGCCAAGTCGTCGGATTTAATCCTTCAGCGTTGCATAAGTGTTCACAAGAGTGCTTGCAAGAATGCTCGACTTGTCTCACATTACAAAGTCACAGTGCTCTCTTTCCAGCTCCTGCTCAAAGTGGCTGAAATTCTTCATGATACGTTTTCAAAGGTACTGTATCATTGAGGTCTTCTTGTCAGTCATGGTATTCTGTCTTTTTAAGTAAATCATTTTATTTTGCAGGGTGGAGAGGAAATGAAACAACAGCAGAAAGAGCTTTTGTCCAAACTTAGGGACATTCAAAGGGATTTCACTAAGTGGAGAGATGGGTTGCTCCTCGAACCTCTGATGCGGACCTCCAGATTCACTTACTCAAGAGAAATACAGGTGGAGTAATCAGCACAATTAATCAACTGCATGACGGTCTTAAGCCACAGTTGAATTGCGCTATGCAGATCTGCAGGTCAGAGTTCTTGACCTTGTGGCTGGGTCTATAAAATAGTACTTTATATATTCTTCATTTTAGTTGTGGAATGAATTGTATGGGATTGACTGTTCAATACCAGGCATCTCTGAAAGCTGGATGGATTTATTAGACCGAGACCTGAAACAGAGAGCGTCCCAGGTAAGATATGAACCTTATTTTAGAAGTATACAGTACATTGGAATTGTAGATAATGTATGTAGCCATCCTCCTTTTGTTTTTCAGACCTCTGACACTGACAAGATTGGTATGTACTTTTTGGAGACGTCAGCAAAGGCTATTGAGAATAGTCATGGAAACCTTCAGTCTTGTTTCAGAGAGTTGTGTCAGGCTGCTATTAAGAACCAGTGTCAGGTAATGTCACCTTTTGAAGCTGATAGAATTATGTTGTTTATGCAGTTTTGTTTTATGTATCACTCACTCTTTTTTCTTTTCTTTAAAGAATATTAGGTAGATTGGTGTATTTGTACATCTTGTTCTGGTACTTTTTTGTAAAACATTTTTGTGTCTTTTTGCCTTTTTCTTGCAGGCAAAGAAGGAAGGAGGCCTTTTACGCTCTCTCTTTTCCAAGTATATTTCATGGTCTGTCGTGTCCTCCATTATCGTGGAGTCAGCAGCTCGCTTTGAGGAGAATCACGAATCACTACTGGACCCACAATCAGCAATCAACTTCCTTTTGTCTCAAGGTGCAGTGACTATGTCTCACAAGTTTCATGGTTTAACAACAATGTGACTATTCAGAGAAAGAACACTTGGACGCAATTTAAGAATCCTTGTATATAAATACAGTAGGGGCAGCAGTTGTTCATTAACATTGTGGCTTGTTTCATTTTCACAGACAATTGGAATCAGTGGAAGTTAGAAGATGATGCCAGTCGTTTAATAGCAGATAGTCAGTCATTCTTGGGTAGTCTGATTCAGACACTTTGCCGGGGAAGTTTACCCCTGGGTCACCTTAAGACTATCTTTAAATATAAGAGTCAATTTCAGAAGCTTTTCAGCCAGTGTAAGTCTTAACGGACGTTCATGCCAAGGACAATAGCTATAAGAATAACTATAAAATGAATCATTACAATTCCATGATAATAGGGAAGTCCACACCACAACTATAAGGACAAACAACGCAGAGGAATTATATCACTGGATCACTTTCAGAAATATTATTATTATCATTATCATTATTATTATTATTTTTACAGCTGATAAATAGTAAAAACATTGACAGCCAATCAGAATCGACCTGACTTTTAAAGAGCTTGAGCATTTGAAACGGCAAATGATGCTAAGATAGATATCATAATAGTTATCTTTATAGTTATAGTACTTGGTGTGAACAGTCCTTTATTCACTTAATTTCTGAATTACTTTATTACTTTATTACTATAATTACTTTTAGAGTCTTCATTAGGCACCAGCTTATTTTGTTTATTTTGGCTTTAGATAAGAGCAACAAGAAAGAAGAGAATATCTCAGTCGATGTGTCCGAGCTACTCAGTCAAAGAGAAAATGACTTGAAAGCCCTTGTGCAACAGAAGGAGTACATGACCAACTTTATAAATATGCTGGGGAAGATTGAAGATGTCATAGATGGTAAGGAAGATACCTTAGGACAGTGGTTTTCAAACTTTTTGTTGCCAGGCACCCGAAAATACGATGAAGATGAAAGACCCATTATACTGTGTCTGATAAATAACAAGTGTGATATTATAAAGACAACATGCTGTTTCCAAATATAAAATTATTGGTATTTATATTGTTGCATTTCCTAGAAACAAAGCAAATTATAAAAATATTTTCTGGAAAATATTTACTTTGTATAAAGTAAATATATATATATGTTTATATCTATATCTATCTATCTATCTATCTATCTATATATATATATATATATATATATATATATATATATTCTCTTCACAAAATTGTACACACATTTGTTGTTATTTCTTTCTATCACAATCTAAAGCTGTCAATAAAGTTAAAAAAAAATCATGATTAATCTCATGATTTCTTAGCAGTCCTTAGATAGCAGAATGAGATAATATCAGATCCAGTAAATGTGTTTACTTACACTAATTGCATTACACACAAAAAAAATTAAAATAAAATACTATTGTGAAAAAAAAACAATTTATCTCAAATGTTTTGTGGACCCCAGTTTGAAATCCCCTGCCAAGACTTTTATGAAGCTCTCTGAAGATTTTTATAATAACATTTTGTTTTCCATTCCTGCCATGTGGGCACATCAGTACCGGAGGTTTCTTCCCTTGAAGACATGGTCAAAACCAACCTTCAGGCGGAACCACTGCACAAACTGGTTGAAGTGCAAACATATTTCTCCAAAGACGATATCAACAAAAGCAGCACAAGGCAAGTGTTATTCTACACTTCTGATCTGCAAGTCCAAAAAATGGCACGGGAGATGTATGAAGTGAAAACCAGCAACATTCTTCTAAGTTTATGGCGAGAAAAGGCAGCAGAATATTTAATGCCTGGTCCTCAGCTTTTGTCACTAGACTTTACAGAAGTCCATGAAAGAATCTGGAGGCCTTGTCTTACTGACTTCCTTAACCTTGGCAAACGGATTGCAATTGGAGAAACTTGTTTTAAAGAGGTGGACCAGGCTTTGAAATGGTGTGGGGATCGGGGTGAAGGAGATCGTCTAAAGAAAGAGTTTACTTTGATGGCCACTATGCTGAAAAGCCATCATTTTCAGGATGAGAACTGGCCAGAGAATCGTCTCAATCAGATTCAGGAATATAGCCGCCTTCACCATGCTGCAGAATCTGCTGAGGTCATACTGAAAATTAAAGATAGGTTGGGATTGCAAGGAGACTTCAGTCAAATACACTGCCTGACTCAAGTGGTAAGAGACCAATCTTTATTGTGATCACATTAAATTTAGCATGTATGTGTTTTTGTTTAGATTTGTGAACATTTTTTGTTTTATGTATAGAGAGACGACTCATTCAAACAAAACACTCTGGGTTCGCTGAGTGATGATCTCATCAGCGCCAGGCAAAAGCTGCCAGATGTCAAACCCCAGCACACAGCCTGTCTGAAGGCATTCTTGGAAAGTGATACTCTGCTTAAATGGGTCAAAATGCAAATTCAAAGTAAGATTTTCCAGATTTATCTATTTTATACTGTGGAAAAATTCTTCATATTCAATACATTTCTGTCAATTTACTTCTTATTTCATCCAGGTTTAAGGGACCTGAAAGTTTTTATGGAACTGGCATCAATTTCTGCTGGAGAGAATGATGTAGACATTGATAGGCTAGCCAGTTTTGAAACTGCTGTGATGGGCTATGGCCCTTTGCTTTACTCAATATCAGAAGATGCAGGATTTGAAGAGTTTATGGACCATGCTAAGCAAGTATGGGACACCCAAGACAAAGATGAGAAACTCCTGGATAAACTGGTTAGTTTCTGTAAACACCTAATTCATAAATATGAATCTTATGATAGATTGCTTGAGAAGTTAAATGAGTAAATGCACACCTTTTTTATTTTATTTTCTACTTTTATAAGTATTATAAATTGTCTATTTTCTTTCAATGAATAGGTGCCGAATTATGCTTATTTTTAATGCAATTTAAAACTGGCTAATCAATATCATGTCCATAAGCATGTCCATACATGCTTTCAATGAAGTGTTGACTATATCTATATCTATAAATCTTATATACAGAAAGACTCCGCTCGGTGGTTGGATTGGCTAAAAGGTTTAAGGGACACTCATGGCTCTGTAGAGCAATCATCTTTGTCCCTGGCCTCAGCTATCAACACTGGAGGCGTGTATCATGTGGGCTGGCCTGAAGATTTCAATGGGAAAGTGAGTAGACACTAGTATAGAAATGTTAAATGCCTAAAACACAAATGCTCTGTGGCTTAAAATCAGACTTTTACCTTTGAAAAGCTTCCTTAAATCAATGATACTATTCTACTAAACAGACATTCTGTAGAATATTTGAGTTTGTGAGCATCCGTTTGGTAACAATAAGTTGTGATTTGTTTATAGACAGGTTTGGAGAATGTCTTTCATGTAAAAGTGACGAAGAACAAACAAACAAAGAGATACAAACTTAATGAACTCTTAGAGCTGCAGAATAAGCTCATGTTGATGTCATCTAAAGGGGAGCATGGAAGGGATCAAGTCAACAAGTTTACTCAGGTTGGGTCCATTATCACCATTGTCCACCAACATTTTGCACAAAATATTACACTAACAATGTCTGAAAACATAAATTCCCAATAAAAGACCAGATACAATCATCTCTCTATTTGCATCACTTTTTTTTGAAAGGAAATTAAAGTATGTTTTGTAGAGACTTACCTCTGTTTTCATTCTGTAGGTTTTTGAAGGAGTTCAGAGGATGGGCCACATCCTTCTGCAGTTGCGTACATCGGGTAATATGCTTTTCCGAAACTGGGGAGCACAGATAACATGCAACCACCAAGATCAACCCTGCATTCAAGTTAGCTTTTCCCTTTTAAGCAAGTGTGTTGAATATCGGGGTGAGGTTACAGAGGAGCTTCAAAAGCTGTGTCGCTCCCTGGAGGACTTCCATAAAGAGTGGTGTAGCCACCTGACTAAGATGCGCTCTCAGTACTACGCACTGAATCACTACACTTCAGAGCAAGTAGTCTATCTTTGCGAATGGATCAACGGTGTCACTATCAGAAGGAAACCTGTGCCACAACATATGTGGCATCTTTTGACTCCTATTAAACCAGATTGCACCCTAAATGAGATCAGAGAGGCCTTTGAAAAAGCAACTGAGACTGAATCTATGTTTCAATGTGACACGGCAGAGGAATCCGAACAGAATAGTGAATTTGGCCTGCCTTTACTACACGTTGGAATGGAATGCTTGGAGGACCTGTGGCAGCAATTTAAGGAGAACATGTCCAGATTCCTTACCCACCATGTGGATGTTGAAACACTTGGGCGGTTTCTCTCCAATCTCTCTGACATGAATCAAATGCACATCAAACGCAAGATTCCTCCGATTATACAAGAGGGAAGGCCGAACCTCGTCCAATGCTCTGATGCGGAACTGATTAGCACCACTCTGTCTTTTTATGCGGAGAGTCCACAGCATCCTCTTCCAACAACTGATGAGGTATTAATGTGCCAGGAGGAGACAACTAAAGAGGAGGTGGAGATCTTCCTCCGCCGATGCCTATTACAGGGTACTGCAAACGGTCATAAGAAGATTTACACTCTAGTCAATCCAGGATTACTGACCTATGATGTGAGTGTGGCTCTGGTGGAATACTTTGAGACACATGAACGGTGTGCTGGGCCTCATTACCGTCTAGTGATGGTCTGTCCTGTAAACCAGGATAGATATATTCCTTCCTTCTTCAGCAACTATAAGGTGCAAACTGGTATGAATATATCTGCAGAAAGAATGAAAAATTATATTCGCCATCACTTCCATATACCGTCTAAGCTGGTCACAAACTCAAAAGTCTATCCAGAGCAACTCTCCGTCTGGATGATTGCATCTGAACGTCCAGCTGTTGGTAAGCATTGGATATATTATATAAGTCAACATGAAATAAAAAATGTACTCTTACTTTCTTAACACATGTTCTAGGTATCACCAAATTGTAATAATTTGCTTCATCGTTGCTTCTGAAGCTATTTTGATTTCAGGCTGATATTCCCTCCAAATATGTGCAATAAAAAATTGTGGAACAAAAATGTATTTCCACATTGTGGAAATAAAAAGGGTTATGTTTTATCTTGGCTTTAAATATGGTGATAATATTCTCTTGTAGACAAGACTAGACATGCTGATACTCTTCTTTCTTTGGAATTTCTCCCTACACTTGTTGCAGGAAAGTCTCTCTATGTCAAGCGTCTTTTTGAGCAGTTCAGAAGAGAAGTTCCAACAGCCACTTTTCAAACAATCAGACTCATCGAGCCTTACGTTGACATGCATGGATTTGTCCAAACTCTGTCTGAGAGACTAGATCCACTGAGAGAGCAGGACCCTTTGCTGTTGCACATTGATGCTGCAGCCGTATGTTTTTCAAAAAATATCTTAATCATTTTAGCTATCATAGCGTGCACTATTATATACTATTTTTGGGTGTCTCACTACATTTTCTTTTACATTTTGGATTGCTATTAATGGATTTCTTGACTCTACAGGTGCGTCATGGCTTGGAGGAATTCCTATTCAAATTTCTAATTCTAGGATGTCTTAGTGACAGCAAGGGAACTATATGGAGGAGAAATGCAGCTCACTTAGTGGCAATTGAAGTACTTCAGCAGGGTCAAAAGAGTAAAACCCAAAAGCAGGTAGAATGTTTGCTTTGTACATTTTCTCCATTTTATTAACTTTTTGCTCCTTGAGTCATAATTAAAACGTTTTGATTGTGGGACTAACCTGGAATTCTGCATTTCTTTGTTTTACAGACAACCCATGGGTTTTTGAATGCACTGCCTACTATCTTCTGCAGGCCCCCTAAAGACATCAGGGATTTGGAGATCTTGAGAAAAAAAGGGAGGTACACATCCTTGGATCCACTGATGGATAATGGAGAGTTTAAAAGTGAAGACATTCAGAGACCCTACCAATACCTAAAGAGGTTCAACAGTAATTTCAACTTGGATCGCTTCAAATATCAAGCTCATTTTGTAGAAGGTGATCCAGTTGACTGTCTCCATCATCTTTTGTCAAACTACGGCTTGAAGGACCCATCATGGGCAGAATTAAAGCACTTTACTTGGTTTCTTAACCTGCAGCTTAAAGACTGTGAGAATTCCTTGTTCTGTGATCCAGACTTCCTTGCTGACAATTTAAGTGGCTTTAAGGGCTTCATAGTAAAATTCATGATTCACATGGCTCGAGACTTTGCCTCTCCTTCCATTGACATCTCTGACCAGAGCCCCTCCTTTTTCTCTGAGAATGAAGATGAGGAAGACATCCTATCTATTCGAAAACAATGGGAAAATGAATCTCACCCATACATCTTTTTCAATGCAGATCATTACACCATGTCTTTCTTAGGATTCCACGTAAAGAAAAATGGGACAATTCTTAATGCAGTCGATCCAAAAAGTGGCAAAGTGTTAATGGAAAATGTGATGACACAAGACCTGTTTACAGACATTGAGCGACAAAGAATTAACCTTTCTGAGGACTTTGATGACCTGTCCAGAGAAGACAAGATACGAAGAATTTCCTTTGTTGTTGGTGCTAAAAAAGGCTGGGTAAAAGGAGAGTTTGATCCAGATCCAACGTATGAACTCACTACTGACAATGTTATGAAGATGTTGGCTATTCATATGAGATTCAGATGTGAGATTCCTGTGATCATCATGGGAGAAACTGGCTGTGGGAAAACGCGGCTTGTGCGCTTTCTCTGTGATCTGCAACGTGAAGACAGAGATGTTGAAAACATGAAATTAGTCAAAGTTCATGGAGGTACTACTTCTGACATCATCTATAAGAAGGTGCGGGAAGCAGAAGAACTTGCTCAGAACAATTGGCAAAATTATGAACTCGACACCGTTTTGTTTTTTGATGAAGCTAACACAACCGAAGCAATCTTTGCCATTAAGGAAGTGCTATGTGACAAAACTGTACAGGGATACCCTCTGAAGAAAAACTCTGGCCTGAAAATAATTGCTGCTTGCAATCCATACAGGAGACACACCCCCAAAATGGTTGATCGCTTGGAGCAAGCTGGTTTAGGATACAGAGTGAAAGCTGAGGAAACTGAGGATCGCCTTGGTAAAGTTCCCATGAGACAGCTTGTGTACCGTGTTCACCCGTTACCCCCAAGCATGGTGCCTCTGGTATGGGATTTTGGACAGTTAAGTGATTCAGCTGAACTCTCTTACATTCGTCAGATTGTGCAAAAACAAATGAGAGATCATGAATTGCCCCTAGCATGCCAACGTGTGATCACAGAAGTTTTGGCTGCCTCTCAGAAATACATGCGCAGCCAAGCAGATGAATGCAGCTTCGTAAGCCTTAGGGATGTGGAGAGATCAATGGGTGTCCTGGTTTGGTTTTACAACCACAGAGATGATTTTTTTCCAAGTTTCCGCTTGATTGAAATTAAGCAGATGATCTTGAAATGCTTGGTGCTTGCAGTTGGTGTTTGCTATTACCCATCACTTGAAGACAAAAGTCCATACCTACAGACTATCAGCAAATACTTTCCTGATGAGTTTAACTCTAAAGAGTCACTGGAGCTGGAGATAGCTTCATGCCAAGACTTCTTTCTTAAGAACATCCAAACAAGAAAAACGATTGCCAAAAATCTGGCTTTGAAAGAGAATGTCTTCCTTATGGTGGTCTGCATTGAGTTGAGAATCCCACTCTTTCTGGTTGGCAAGCCAGGGAGCTCAAAATCTCTTGCTAAGACTGTCGTAGCAGATGCAATGCAGCGCCAGGCCTCTCACTGTGACTTATTCAAGAAACTCAAGGAGGTTCACATGGTGTCCTTTCAGTGCAGTCCTCACTCAAGCCCTGAAGGAATCATTGGAACCTTCTGGAACTGTGCCCGGTTCCAAAAGGATAAGAACTTAGAAGAGTATGTGTCAGTAGTTGTACTGGATGAAATAGGACTTGCAGAGGACTCTCCTCAGATGCCATTAAAGACATTGCATCCTCTTCTAGAGGATGGATGCATAGACAGTGACAACCCACAACCATACATGAAGGTTGGATTTGTTGGAATCTCAAACTGGGCTCTCGATCCAGCAAAAATGAACAGGGGTATTTTTGTGTCCCGTTGGGACCCAAGTGAAAAAGACTTAGTTGAGACAGCTGAAGGCATCTGCGAATCCTCATCACCCGTTCTTCTCAAAATCAAGCACCTTCTGCCAAAATTGGCAAAAGGCTTCCTAAACATCTGTAAAACTGACAGAGAGCAGTTCTTTGGACTCCGAGATTATTATAGCTTGATAAAAATGCTTTTTGCAACAGTCAGCGATTCAGATCAAGAGCCATGTGACAGTGAGTTGGCAGAGGCTGTGTTGAGAAACTTCAGTGGACAAAGGGATGATTTTGATCCACTTGATTATTTCTTGGAAATTTTCCAAAACATTCAAGATGTCCAAAGGCCAAGTACATTGACAATGATTGAAAAAAGTCTTAACCACCACAGTGACAAAGAATGTCGATACCTTCTTTTGCTTACAACTAACAATGCTGCCTTACACATAATCCAACACCATATTTTCTCCAAGGAGAACTATACATGCCCAGAAATTGTCTTTGGATCAGGATTTCCCAAAGACCAGGAGTATGCCCAGATATGCCGCAATGTGAGTAGAATAAAGGCATGCATGGAGACAGGTCGAACGGTCATCCTTTTGAATCTTCTTAATCTATATGAAAGCCTGTATGATGCTTTGAATCAATACTATGTGTACTTCAGTGGACAGCAGTATGTTGATTTGGGACTTGGTTCACATAGAGTAAAGTGTCGAGTTCACACAGACTTCAGACTAGTTGTGGTGGAAGACCAGGAAAAAGTCTACAGAAAGTTTCCTGTTCCTCTTAAAAATAGACTGGAGAAACACAAAGTGGACAGAAGTACAGATTTGACTCCTTGGCAGCACAGAGTTTTGGGAAAACTCAAACAGTGGGTGCAAGAGTTCTCAAAAGTTCAGCAGTCTGAATCTACTGAAGCAAATTTCAGCTTATCAGATGCCTTTGTTGGTTTCCATGGCGATGCTTGTGCCAGTGCACTCCTGCAGGCTTTAGAGAAAATACAAAAATTGGGCCACGATAAAGCTACTCAAAATGATGAACTCCAATGCATTCCCATTTACAAGAATGAAATCAATGAACTAAGTGAAGAGGGATCTAACATTAATGTGGCCATGGACATATGCATGAAAAGAGAGGAAACTGTGGCTCATCACATTGAAGATATAACAGAGTCTCAAGAGGAAATTAACAAATTTCTTGATGAGGCACAAGGAGATGCCTCAATGGAAGTTGACAGTAAGGTACAGGATGCAGAGGTTCATGAAGAAATTGTGACTCTTGGAGATGATTTTGGTCTTGTGAAAATGGATGAAGATCCTGTTGATGTTGAAACAAGAGACAGCATGGAGTCAATCAAAACCATGGAGTCAAACAAAACCATGGATGAGGAAGAGGAGGCCTATGAAACTGCCAAAAGCTTTCTCTTGAATTGTTCCACACCAGACTCTGTACTTAGGTTGAAGTATTCCGAATTGGGAAATCAGGAGAAAAACAAACTTCAGATAATGTATTTCCATCAGCAAAGCCATCAGTCTCTCAGAGACCTATTAAAAAACCATCTGAACCAAACCGATAAGGACAAGAGCAAATTCTTAGAGGTAATGTTTTACAGATGACAGACAATAGATGCACTTTTCCTAAGACTTTTAAGAGACTTAACAATGCTCATGTTTTCTGCTAGGTAACCACATTCTCTAATCTTCTCACTGGGGCTGATGTGAGAAATCTTGCTCCAGCCTTGGGTTTGTCCACCAAGCGGTTTCTTCTGCTCTCTTTACACCAATTTGACACAGAAGTTTCTTTTTGCAGCAAAATACGGTTAATTTGATAATTTTTTTAATTATATATTTAATTTATTCAGTACCTTTCACTTTAGTAACAAATGGTCAACAATTTGTTGTATGTTATCTCTTTTTCCACAGGTCATTCCTGATGGAATCTGGGCTGTCTCTACACATTCTCTTGGTTCAGATGGACATGGAAGAGTCGTTGTGCAAAAATGAACTTATTGCTTCAGCGAAGTGAGTCTTTTGATGTTGGTGGCTAAAAAACAATGAAATCTCTGAGAAAGACTTTTAGAAAAAAGTGGATTACGTTACTCACATTTTACAGTATACTTGCATCAGATTTCAGTTTAGTAACAGTCAGTCATCACATTTCATCTTTTATTCCTCTTACCTCAGGTACTGTACCATGAATGAAATATTATCCTTAAAGTCGGATGAATGCAATGTCTATACTGTGTTCATAACAAAGCTCTCCCGAATTGGGGAGCAATGTACAACAAGTGGCAACAAGTACATTGGCTTTCAAGGAGGTAAGTGGACCTATTTTGGTTGGTGAAACGTGTTTAGATATTATTGTCAAATAACAAGTATCTTTATCTTTTTTACTAAAGGAGTTTGGCTGTCTGCTCATATTGATGACCTCAGAGATTCTGATGACATGAGCTTAAATCTTCAGGCTTTTTGTGGAATACCTATAAGTAAACTCATCTCTCAGACAATCCAGTCAGGTATGTAAGGACCAAATGCTGCCTGCAATTTGTACATCCACTAATTGCTAAAATTGAAAAATATTTTTCAGATTTATTAGTGGTGCTGGCTAAGGCAACAATATATTTTTAAACAATCCCCTAACACTTAATATTAAACTCAACAAACATGAATTATCCCTCAAATTGTGCAACTTATTGAGGAGAAGTGTAAGTGGTTGGTCTTACAGTTTCTACCTGGTAGATGATAAAAATCCTATAGACTTGCACTGAAGAAGAGACCCAAGCCATATCAAGGGTCTATAAACACCAAGAACACAACACCCTGGAAACCACCCACGACAGTATCATTGTGGCAAGCTTTGCCCAAGCAAGCACCATTAATATTTGATTTAAAACTAATTGAAAACCTTTTACAAGATGCAAGAAAAACAGTATTCTTTTACAGATGTCAAGCAATCAGAAGAAATGGATACAAGTGGACCAGAAAGTGAGAGGGTAAAATGCTTTAAGCTTGCAACAGATAAGTTTAAACATATATTTTGATGTGCCATATGGGAAGAAATTGCATTATTCTGACTAAAACATAATTAATTTGTTGTCAGGGAGATTCAGTACATCTACACAGTTTGTCCCTAATAAGAGCCTGCACCCAGAAAGCTGCTTCATTGCTGAGAGATGTAGGCAAAAAAACCTCCAGGAGTATGGAGCGCATGAACATATTGCTTGGTCTTCTGGGAGGTGACCCTGGGCGGATAGGAGGTCAGTTTGCCCACCCCCCCCCCCCCCGCCTTATTTTTTTTTTTTTATATGTATGCTACAAGTCCTACTGAAACTAGAAACTGTCCGAAATTATTAGCTTAAGTTACAAATATTTGTTTATATACATTTACAGTACGGTTCCAGGAAGTGTTGCTAAGGAGGCTGGAGTTTGCACTGATGCGGAAGGAGGAGATGGTTCATAATCCAGAAGACTGGGCTTATAAAGTGGCAAAGAACCATAAAGCTCTGCAGGAAGGTGGAACACTTCGGTACTGCAGTACTATAATGCAACTAGCATTAACAATCTATCATCTATATATCCCAGATGGTCAAAAACAGCCGATGCTCAGGGCCAATTATATCATGTCAATCAAAAGGGGGTAGATAAAAATCTCAGACAGTTAAAACTTGTGGGGAGAAAATAACGGTAACTACTTTGAACTGTTAAAAAATGACTGTAGAATTATGATTTGGAAGCTTTGCATATCTAGCATTTCACAAAGCAAAAATGCCTTTAAAATAATCTCAAGCTTCATCCCTACTAAGGCCTATTGTGACTCTGTGTGTCTGTTATACAAGCAATCAAAACATAAGATAATTAAAGTTTATTCCACTGAATGATCAGCCATAATTAGAGATAACTAACAATTAGCGAGCATAACATTTCTGTGTTTGTGTTCAGGCACACTATGTGGCGCTGTCTACAGGGTGTTGTGACCCCAGTGTTGGCCCAAGTGTTAGAAGTGTTAGACAGAGACTGCAACTTGAACCTACTGTATGGAGAAGGGCTCAGTGAGGGTCTGTCTCAGTTCTGGCTGGATATCTTTGAAGATCAACAGCTCCTTGACCTAACTCTCTTTCAAAATGCAAGGTATCTTCAATGCATGAAACCTGCTTATGATTAAATGCGGCATTCAATTGGTTTTGAATATCTGACTTTAACTGATGAGGTGGATTTTTACGTCTTTCAGCGCTCCAGAACAGGAGATTAATGTGCAGTGTCAGCTGTTTGTTGGAGAAGTGGAACGACGCTGTGCTGCTCCTTTTAGCTGGCGGATAAAAGCATACTGCCAGAGTTTGTGGGAGGAATCAGAGTTTGTGCGAAGTGAGTTCTCTTGCTTTGCGTTTGGCTAAAGTTGGCCTGTTAGCTAACCAGATACCAAATACACTTGTACTTAAAACACCTTTATCTTTGGAATGCAAAGTCATGCTAAACTTTATACTTAATGCTTTTTCATTTTCTCTCAGGCACTGAGAA
This sequence comes from Rutilus rutilus, assembly GCF_951802725.1. Lineage (NCBI taxonomy): Eukaryota > Metazoa > Chordata > Actinopteri > Cypriniformes > Leuciscidae > Rutilus > Rutilus rutilus. The sequence goes on along the minus strand of NC_140224.1, from coordinate 29,958,313 downwards.
AGGCAGCAAAGCAATGATTCTACAGTTTGTTAGTGCTGTTTCAGACAGTGGACTGGGCAGCTATATTCAGAAACTCTCAGAGGAAGAGAAAGTTCATTTGGGTCAGCGTTACTTGACTGATCATGTTCTTTTGTCATTCAAAGTCCGCTCTGAGGAAGAGCTTTGGGTGAGATACAAATGTTTTGTCTTTATGGCAACCAATTTGTTTTCACATGACTCTCATTTTAATGTGGGCGTCTTTGAGTGTGTGTATGTATTATTATTTTTTTGCAGGTCTTTCGTACTGCAGTGCTGGGTTGTGTGTTTGCTCTGCAAATGGAGATGTCAGTAACTCCCGAGCTCTCTCCATCATGGATCCTTGCAGCAGCCCAAATCTACGCCCCACGCATGGACACATTATCACATACCCTTCAGCTCAACCCTCAGCTGGTTCACATCATCCAGCGAGAAAGATCAAAAAGAGAAAGCCCTGAAATGGTGAGGAGCAGGAGTGTAGCATGGATTTTCATGTTGATTTAGGATTGTTTATGCTAGTCTGGTTATGCTGTTCATCAGCAAAACTTAGTTAGTTGGTCAACACATGCTGGTGACTTAGATTCCAGTGCCTATTTAAACTACTGCTATGTAGCAATATAACCTTCAGTGTGCAGTTAAACTACTAAATGATGACTAATGAGACTGTTTCATTACAGTGTGAAGACATTCTAGCTGTTGGTATCTGTGTTGAAGAAACAAAGCTCCTACCCGTAACATCACTACCTGAATGCCAGACCTTCTTGCAAGGAGTTGAGAAACTTCAGCCATGTTTAGAGAGAGTGCTTAGTCCAGACTACAGCGCCCTCTGCAGCCCTGGCTGTCTCAAACACCTAAATACTATAAAGTGAGTTATAAAGAATGCTCCAGAATTAGAAAATAGGATAATTTGAAAACTTGATTTTATATTAACAAAGATTTTTATATATATTATGACATATTTATGTAATGAATTCTTATTCAATTCATATCGTAATTTTTTTTTTTTTTTTTCTTAGGTCAGTGTGGCAGGGGTTGCTGCTAGTGGCTGCTTTCATTGAAAAGGTGGTCATCAAAATGAAAGTTGGAGATGAGCGGATAAAAGCACTGACTCTGAAACACTGCAGTCAGTTCCATGGGGTCAGTCTAGGCTTATTGTCTGCTCTGTTTATTACTTTTGTACGAGACATTGAAGCCATTTGTGCTGTAGTAAAATTTGAGTGCTTATAGCAAATTTTCTCAGGATAGATGCTAAATCAAAGTGACACATTTGATTTTAGAACCCTACAAGCTCTTAGCATATATGCTGCTTATATTTCCTTTCTCACAGCTAATGGAAGGGTCTCCTGATTTGAGGACCACAGACAATCTTCGGAAAATCATCCGCATACTCAATGATTACCACGATGAGTCCATCATCAGAGAACTGAGGTACACTTGAATTTCTTTTGAGCTGTATAATTTGAGATGATATGTTTGATTTTATTTGAAACTATGTAACAATATTTTATTGTAATATATTTAAATCTGCATTTTACTTTACTAAGCATTACTGAATGATTTATAACCTTTGTTTATTTCTGTATACTCTTTCTTCACAGATATGGTTTGAAGTGCTCTGTGTGTCTGTTAGATTTGTCAGAGCCCACTTCTCTTCCTTGTGAGCATGTGTTTTGTCTGTCCTGTCTGAGGAGATCCACAGAGAGAGAAGAAGCGAAGTACTGTCCCAAGTGCAGGGCACCTCTATCGAACAATTACCGGCCCATTGTCTCCACAACCATAGAGTGAGTTTAATTTCTTGTTCTTGGTAACTTCTGATATATATAGTCTGTAAAGTCTGAGTTTTTGTCTGTTACAGCTTAGCCCTGAAGCAGCATAGAGAGATAAGAAAATGCTGTAACACATTTTTCCTGGAGGTGGTTTCTCGCTTCTGTCTGACTGATGATCAAGACCCCACAGAGGACCTGGTGGAACTGCTTTTCTCTCTCCTCATCTTGGCACAAGGTGGGTGAATTTCATTGTGGAATTTTCCATCTCAAAATTTTATTTCTGTACAATAAATAAGGACTGGAACTTTCAAGCTTCAAAAAGAAAAAAAAAATTGCATTCAAATATGCGATGTTCTGTATTCCAAGTCTTCTGAAATCATACAATAGCTTTGTGTGAAAAACAGGCCGAAGTTTAAAGGGGTGGTTGATTATGATTTCACTTTTCTAACTTTAGTTAGTGTGTAATGTTGCTGTTTGAGCATAAACAACACCTGCAAAGTTACAACGCTTAAAGTTCAAAGCAAAGGGAGATATTTGCTTTTAAAGAAAAGGACTACAACAAATGGCTGGAAGGGACTACACGACATTCCTCCAGGGTTAGTGACATCACTAACCCTAAAATATACATAAACCCCGCCCCCGGGAACACGCAGTCCATGTTGAGAAGAGGAAAAGTTGTTGTATAAGAGTACATTTGTGAGTCAGCTCAAACTGTAGCATCCATCTTTTCACATGCAATAGCATGTCACTCTGTAGGCATCTCACAACAGTTCCTATATGAGCGATTTATAGATCATCATGACAGAATATGCTAATTGAAGATAGTTAACTCCACATCAGCAACATAAATTCATCAACTAACCATTCAGAGACGTCCTGTTGCATTCTACATGTTGTCACTTCTTCTTGAGTTTCTCCATCTTTGTCTGACTCCGTTTTAACATTAAAGGCAGAACAGTTTCTATCATTTTAGTGTGTCTGCGTGAGGTAATTGCAGCTGCTAACACACACGAGCTCTTGAAGCTCCGCCCCCTGCAGCAGCTCATTTGCATTTAAAGGGCCAGGCACAAAACAGTGCGTTTTTGCTCACCCTCAAAAATTGACAACTTCAACATGCTATATAAAAATATCTGTGGGGTATTTTGAGCTAAAACTTCACACACACACTCTGGGGACATCAGAGATATATTTTACATCATGTGAAAAGGGCATTATACAACCCCTTTAAAACATAATAATTTCCCCCTCCAATATGCTAATAACATGAGAACTGCTATGAACGGATGATTGAGTTTTGAGAAACAGGTCAACCAAATCATTACAAAGATCTAGAAAGAATGATTTATTCTATAATATGAATTATAATATGTTATCTTTTTAATGTTTATGTTTACATGTCTAACATTACAGGAGATGTTTATAAGACCAGAGAGCTCACCCCATTTTTGGAATGTGTTGACCAGAGTCCTGTGGTGCGCTCTGTGCTGCCTAAACTCCTTCTGCAATACAGGTGTTGCAATACTGACAACACATACATACACTTTAACACACCAGGCATATGTGACTTTTTATGTATGTCTTTAAATATGCAGTATATAGTGACTTGTTCTGTTCAAAGTTGTCTTGTGAGTTTTGGTCATTTTTTATTAAGAGCGGTATTAAATAAGATAATCTCTTCAGTTTCAAACAGGTGAAGAAGCATATTCAAAGGTACTTAGAAGACCTGGAGAACAATATTCTGGACCAGGAGGACGGAACTGAACTCTATCGACTCTTTGTTAACTGTTTCCAGGTGTGTCATAATCTCACCCTTTTGTCTTGTATTTACTCAATAATGGCACTTGGTTAGGCAAGTATCACTTTTACTATTGTATGAGTACTAAACTTTGGCTCTTAATCTGTTTTGTACCATGAATGATTTATTAAATGTGATCATACAGAAAAATCCCAGGGTGGACTCTTCTGACTCTTTTGTTTTGGGCCAGTAAGCAACCTTCTATCATTGCCTTAGCACCATCCAGAGTACCTTAGCAAATGCCCAACAATGCACTAAAAACGTGTTTTTTTTCATGTAGTATAATCACCAATGGCTGTATTCCGATTTCAGCCACATACATTTTTATCTAAAGTCTGCATATGTCTCTCTAAAAGCAGAATTATGTTTATTCAGGATTCCCTGTTTTGTTCTGGATTAAATGGAGATCATAGACATCTGAAGGACAACTCAAGCTTCCTTAGCCGACTGGCTCGTAAACAGACACCTTCCAGACAGAATGACCCAGCTGAGTTTCTGCTGTCTATGGCTCACCTCAGAATGTGTCTGGACTCTGCTGCCCGTATCCTGTCTAGAGCTGTCAGCCAAAGAACCGGTAAGAGGGTCTTCTGGTCTGACTGATTCATGGCAGTTATATTGCAAATTAATGAATAACAGTAGATAACATTTGCAAAACTGTGTGCAATCCTTTTGATGTCTTTCAGATAATTTTGATGAAGTGGAGATAAAGCTTTTGGAGCAGGTGAAGGCTGTGTGTGAATACTGTGACAACGACTGGTACAGAGTTTACCTGCTTCGAGCACTCAACAGGCAGGCTGGCATGGACTGTCTGCAAGCACTGATCAACAGCACTGATTATGAATGGATATTTCCTGCGGAGATACTACGCCTTCATGTATGGACATTCAAAATTATGTTGTTTTTAGGGTGTTTACAGTATTATATAGTTAGTATAAAATTAGGTTTGGAAAAATTGTAGCTGTTCCATTTGTAACCCCTCTCACCGGCTCCTTCACACCCCGCTCCGTGCGGGTCTCGAACCCGGGTCTCCGGCATGAGAGTCTGGCACTCTAGCAAGGAGGCTAAAGGCTGCAGCCCCTAGCATCTGTCGCTAGAGCGCCAATTGAGATTAGGGGAGTGAGGTTTACTCGCACAGCAACTACTAGCTGGCCTCCGTTACACATTATCATTATTATTTTCTCTTTTACAGAGGTTGATTCCTGCAGAGGTGGATCGTTTTTTGTGTTGTGGTCAGTCATACCACATTCTTAGAGATGGAGTGGGAGAAGCACTGCAGGAAGGCACCACAAATGGACTCAAAGATGCTCTACGGGTCAGTGTCTACATCTGTTTAAAAAAAAAAAAGTATTTAAAAAAAAATTATGTCAGATGTCTTATTAAAGGAGCATTTCACCCATGGGAACATTGATCTTTATTGAAAGTGGGTCATATATGTAGTCGAAATGTAAAATTAATTTTGAATTTGGTGCCTTCTTGGCCGAGGAAAGAAAGAAAGTAACTTCAGGACGCATTTGTATGAAAGACACCAACTCCCACAATGCACCACATTGCACAGCTGCGCAAGCCACTCCCACTAATCCAGAAAGCGCATATCTGCCTAAGAGAAATAACTCTTCCGTCTACAAGGCTAGCTACCACCAGAGCTTGAAATTAATTTCACACAAAATGTCTAGTTAGTTGGCGAACTCATTAGTGAATTACTCTTCATTTGTATTTCTTTCGAAGTGGTGAATTATTGCATTGTAACGTTACCTGGATGTTCAGTCAGATGCGGTGCGAAACTAGGATAGTTCACAACACAAACGTCTGTGTCCTCGTCTGATTCACAACACAAACGTCCGTGTCCTCGTCTGATTCAGAGATTTCATCCAGGAGAAGTTGTCATTGTTGAAATTCTTTGCCACAGTCGGACTCTATCTCTGTGTTCGTAGCGGTTCGTAGTTGCATAGTGAGATCACCGGCGCCACCAGTCCGCCCTAACCCGAGCCAGTCCGGGCTCCTCGTCCGTGGCAGGCAGGTCTTCTGCCTCGGCTGCTCTTCGCTATAATGCGGCTTGTAAAGGTAGCCACAAACACCTGATTCAAGCATCAGACTTCCGAAATCCTCTTCCTCTATATCATATTGAGTACTCTCCTCCGCTATTGTCATAACTTTACATCTGTCTCCACAGCGCCTGTTAGCTTAGCTTCCAAACAAGATGGAGGATATTGCTTTTAGTTTCAGAAAGTCAAGTCCCACCCACTGATCTGTAATAGGCCTGTAGCGTGAGCGGTTCCCGCCCCCTGGGAAAGATGAGGAACGAGTGTCTGTAGTCTCTACACTTTTCAATGAAATGTGACTTCCTGCTTATTATGACGCAAAATGATGATTTTTACGTCATAATAAGCAGGAAGTAAAACACTTAAATCCTTATTTCTCCCATCTCAGGGAAAAATGGATGAAAAATCCACATTTATTATAATATATGACTGGGTTTCTAACAATACAAAGCTTAATGCAAATGGGTGAAGTGTCCCTTTAAGGACACATTTGAGAGTGCCAAGTTGTTTGTTGATGCACTGTATAATGTTACACTACTTTTCAAAAGTTTGTGGTAAGATATATGTATTTTTTTTAATTTTCCTAATGCTTACCAGGGATGCATGTATTTGAAGTGTTTTCTATTTTATTGTATTTTAAAATGTAATTTATTCATGTGAAGGCGAAGCTGAAGGTTCAGTATCATTACTCCAGTCTTCATTGTCACATGATTCTTCAGAAATAATTATAATATGCTGATTTGATACTCAACCAACATTTCTTATTATTGTCAATGTTGAAAACGGTTGTGCTGCTTAATATTTTTATAGAAATGATTTTGCATTTTTTAGGATTCTTTGAGAAAGTATAAAAAACAGCATTTGAATGTCAGTAAAGAATGTATTTGTCACATTTAATCAATTTAATGCATCCTTGCTGAACAAAAGTATAATTTTCTTTAAAAAAAAAGAAAATCTTGATCCCAAACTTCTGAACAGTGGTGTATAATGTACTTGGAGCTGGAGTGTAAACAGTTTTATAAAAAACTTTTTCAGACAATGGGTGGTTCTGGCCCACTGAAAAACATCCTGCTGACTCTAGCTGTGTTCAGGCAGGTCACCTGTCGCTTCATGTCAACTGAAAGAGCTATATATCCTCAGGCACAGGTAAGTGTTGGTTAGGTTTCATGAGTTTATTAACCCAGATATCAATTGGAATCAATACACAGTAGGACTATATTTGAAATTGGAACAAAGTTTCACATACTTATCATTCTGATGTTTTAAATGTATCCAACCTGTAATAGTAACATGTTTGAGCATGAATGCCTTTATGAGATTCTCAAAAAATGGCAAAACACTCCTGGCAGACTAAATTTTCCTCTCTGTGAACAGGAGATCAGGCTCTTGGAGGACGTTATTAGAGAGAACATCTCAGGACATGCCAGAGAGCTCTGCACTGCTCTCTTATCCAATCAGATCGGAGGTCCAGGATCTAACCTGAGTCTCAGTGCAGGTGTACCTGCTCAGCGTCGTCCTGTACTGGAGCTCCTAGTGCATGCTAGCGCGGTGTTTTACAGTGGAACCAGACTGTTCAGTCCCCTCTACAACATCGCCTCTCAACCTCAGAACATGACAGTGAGGACCACTACTTAAGGAATTATACAGATTTAGATTTTTGAATGGATCAGGATGATAATTAAAATAGCCATGCTTCTCTACTCATCCTCAGGAAGCCTTTCTTCCCACAATGCCTGACGACCATACCAGTGAGGCCCGGCAGTGGCTCAAAGAGGGAAAACTGCAGATGTACTGTGAGTGTGACTTGTTCATGAAGTCAATGAAAATAATAATATTTCTTTAAATGCCACCTAACTAAAATAATTTGTTTTTCATTCCGACCTTATAGATTGTTCTAATGGTCATGCATGCTTTGTGGGAGAGGTGAGATATTTTCTTTCATTTTCAGTTGAGTGAATTTTGATACTGTAGTCTGGGAAATGATTATGATTGTTTATTTCTCTCCACCTGTTTAGTGTGGTAAACCAGTGGCTTTTTCACATTGTGCCACTTGTAGAGTGCCTATAGGAGGCCATAATCATAAACCAGTGGAAGGTTTTACTCAAGTCAATAGTATCACAGACCTGACAAAACCTGGCCATATACTGGGGCGGGCTGAAAACCGGTTTGAAGCCCCAAACAGGAATCTCACTCTAGCACAGTCTTGTGTCCTACGTCTATGTCTTCACCTGGCCATGTTACAAGGAGCCATTCATCAACAACAGGTAAAAAGGTTGAAAGGAACACTAATGGCAATATGTGTGAGTAAAAGATGACTTATTAGATGTGGTTTTACATGCTAACTCCCTTGGTTTTTGGAAACCATATCTAAATAATGCCAACTACTTAGTAAGTTGGCCACTAGCATTAGAGAATCAAAGCACTGTTTTCTAAAGGCCTTGGTTCTTCACAGGGCATCAGAAATATGATCAAACCAAATGTTTATGATGTCGAAGAATTCCTTTGGCAACATCTTGAGAAGGACATGGAGGTTCTTGGGAAGACTTTGAATCTTAACATGGATGACTGTGCCATTATAATTCATCTGATCTTCAGCAAGGCTCTACAGACCACCTCAGGTATCCATATTAATCTTGACTAAAGTTAAACCTTCTTGAAGTTTTGACAGTGTTGCATGCATTTTACTTACAGTAGTAACAAAGAATGTTATTTTAGTATTATTTATTTACTATTATAGTATTTATGGTTACACTTTACAACAAGGTCTCATTTGTTAACATTAGTTAATGTATTGACTAACATGAACTAACAATCAGCAATACATTTGTTACATCTTTGTAAATGCTAGTTAATAAAAATACAGTTCATTGTTCAAGTTAGTTCACAGTGCATTAATTAATGTTAACACAAACAACATTTGATTTTAATAATGTATTATTAAATGTTAAAATTAACATTAACTAAGATTAATGCTGTAGAAGTATTGTTCATTCTTAGTTCAAGTAGCCAACCTGAAAGTAGTTAACTAATGTTAACTAATGAAACCTTATTGTGAAGTGTCATTTTGTCATGTGCTTGTCATTTTTATTTAAATTTTTTATTTTAGGTTTAGTAATTTTGTTACTAATTTTTTTTCAGTTAGTTGCCACAGCAACATTTCAAATTTTTGTGCAAGTTTTTCATCTTATATTTATATTTTATTTCAGCTTTGCTTTAATTACTATTTTTAATAGTTTTAGTTGTAATTGACAGTAACAGCACTGGGGAAAAAATTGTGCAGTCAGAGAGCGTATGTTTGATATTTTTTCCCTCTCTAAATCAGGTGCTGGTGTGGATCTGTCTTCACGGAAGTCCAGAGAGCAGTGGGAGAGTACAGTGTGTAAAACAGTCATCAGTCCTGTTTTACAGGTCAGTCTTGATACTTGTTAAATATCAAGGGGATACATTAAAAGTGTAAATATTAAGTCATATAACCGCATGTCCTTGCTTCTGTCAACCTTTGTTTCTGTTTTCAGGGTATGAACAGAATGTTGGGCTGTGCACAGGAGCAAATTACAGCTGATAATCGACTTTCTAACAGCCCCCTGATAAAGATGATGAGGGGAAACCCTCAACAAATCCTTAATCTCCCCACTAACTGCCCCACCCACCACTCTGCCTTCTGGACCCCCTCACCTGTCCTAACGGTGGAAAGCTTATCGCAGCAAATAGACCAGAGTCAAGCAGCCCTGCTTAAGCTTTTTGTCAATAAGGTTCGTTAACCAAAGACATATAATTATCCAGGTCCTTGCGTCACATTACAGAAGTTGCAAACATGGTTTATAGTAGTCTTTAATCATATTCCCAAACATATATGCACATGTGTGTGTTTGTCTTTTTCAGGTGCACTGCATACGACAGCTGATCCATTTGCCGGCTCTTGCTGCCCTGTTGTCTGATCTAATGAAAGTGCTTCCTTCAGGCTCTGAGACCCAAACCCACACCATCGCTTCACTTCTGCACAGTATTCCTGCTGGTCTGTCATGCTTATACTCACTGGTGGAGAGAGCTAGTTGACTGAATTATGAAGCTTTTGTATACATGTTACATTACTGTACTCTAATTTGTGTTACTGAATATAGGCCACCAGAAGAAATTATTGTCGGAAAGAGTAGAGATCTTCATGAAGGTGTGGAACCAACTCAGAATGGAAATATCCAACAACAGTAAGCTGTTAGAGGTTATAACTTTACAAGTGAATTTAGTCATCATTATAACAGCACAACATTATAATGTATAGAATGAAAAATGGATAAAGGACCGATATTTTGTGCATCCCTATGTAGAAAACACAATAATTTGGCTAACCTGCTGAATTGTTTTATTATTTCAGCTTCAGTGGGTTTGGATCATGCACTTTGTGAAAAAGACCTAACTAAGGAAAGCTCCGGGCAGTTTCTGTCCCTGAGTCGTCGTGGACCAGGCTCATGTCTCCACGCAATCATAGATCTTCTGTCTGAGACCCACAACAGTCTTGTGCGGGAAGCAAGAAAACTCTGTCACCAGGAAGACAGGTGTGTATTTGAGAATGAATGTATACTACTGTTCAAAAATTTGGGGTTGGTAAGATTTTTTTTTATGTTAATGAAGTATTTTATGCTCATTAAGGCTGCGTTTATTTGAATTAAAATTACTGCAAAAAGAAATATTGTGAAATATTATTAATTTAAAAGAACTGTTTTTTATTATTATTTTAATATATTTCAAAATGTAATTTGTTCCTGGAATGGCAAAGCTGAATTTCATGAGCCATTACATAGAGTGACCATACCATACGTCCTCTTTTGCCAGGATTTGTAAATTTGCGAAAATGTCTTGAAAATGAAACTTTTTTACTGTCACTTTTGATCAATTTATTGCATCCTATTATGTAAGAGTATAAGCACATATTAGTTGTGACCATTTTAAGCAAAGAGTATATGTTTACATGACTATAAGTACACGTTTACATGCTGCTCAAAAAGAAGGCTGCATCCTAGTGAGGCTTTGTCCTTCTTAGTCCAGTCCTTTGGAGACGTGTAAGCTAGAGCCCTCCTTAGCATTAAATGCTAGAATGAAACAATCTAGTAAATGCACATGGCTACGTCACACATTTATGCCTTCATCTCCGAACTCAGACAAGCTCAGTGCCGACTCATTTTCCATCAGTTCTTTTTATGAATTGGAATGTGTGCAAAGGATTGTTGGTGATTTAAAGGATATACTTGATGCATCCTTCAAAATAAACTGAATAAAGGGCACTAAATGTAGGCAGCTTTCCAAGGATCCTTCAAATTAAGATAGCCTTCAGCAGCGCTTACTAGAATTATGCAGCCTTCTGTTTGAGAAGCACACTAAATGTGTTTCAACATCTTAATGCATTAGTTGTATTTTATCTTACAGTGACTATAAAGTTCCATTGGCGGCACTGTCCAAGAGCCAACTTGCCCTGTGTCACCCAGAGAGGGAGTTGCTCCCTCTGGTGTTAGCTAACTGCCATTACACACTAAAGAAGGGTCAGCAGACTATGAGCTCCTATGATCATCAGGCTATTGAAAGAGAACTCAGCAGGCGATTTTTTGCAAGCAAGCCACGCATTCAAACAGTGAGTCCACTCATTTTAAACCTTGTTATCATACTGGTGTTCAATATATGACCAGATTCATTGGTTACTTGAGACTTCATAATTATAAATGTATTGCAGGACACTGATAAATATCTGAGAAGACACCATCAGAATTTTATAGAAGTCCTCAAGGAGGTCGGAGCCAAAATACCTCAGGTAATTTCCTTCAGTCTCTTTGCACTTCATTCATTTTATCAAAAACAGTAAGCAAAATGCCTAAAATATAATATAATTCATATAATTATTTATGAATACATTTTTATTTAATTCAAAGTCCACTTGAATATTTCTTTAAATGAAAGCATTTTTTCTTCTTAAGGAATCCTCATTTTTCCCATTTGATTGACAGGAACCTCTAAAGGGCTCTCTGCTCAGCTCCATGAGATCAATGTTACGTTCATTCACTGATGTGTGTGATGCAGTGTATGTCGTGGAGATTGGACTTCGTTTCCTAGGTAAAACTGGAGGAGACCCACAGGCCCTGCTGCTGTCCTATCTGACAGACTCTTTGAAAATGGACCAACACATCTCAAATAACATAGCTGAGGTGAGGCATGTATTTAAAGCAGTAACTTCAAGGAAGTTTAACCAAACAGGTATTTCACCACTAGTCTCAGTGCGTATCACCTGTGTTCTTCTGTAATTCAAATCCACACTTCTTGGTTTCAGGCTTTAAAAGAGAACCGGCTCAGTCAGTGCACAGCCACCTGGCAGCTCCTGACTTGCTGGAAAAGTGAACAGATGATGAGGAAAGGACAGGTAATTTGACATTCAGCCTAGCTGTGATGTGGAACATACAAGAAGGTTGTTTTGAGACACATAGTATTGTACATCATTAAGACACATAGCTATCACATAGTATTTTTACATCTAAGCGATGAATTACGTTTACTTCTGATCTACCTACACTAAGCCAATAGGAAGCGTGCATTAACACAGGTTTTGACCATAACAACATTTCCTCAGTATAGTTCTCAAAAAATTGAGTGTCTATTTACAAGTGCAAATAGTCTGCCTTGTTACACTAACCATTAATCTGAATGAGCTAGACAAAATTACAAAATAAATCTCACTGACAACATAATCGTTGACATGTACTGTAGAATAAGGCGGGTGGCGTTAGCTTTTAACATGACCGACCCAGGTTCGTATCAGCTCAGAGTAGCGTTTATTTGAAATGAAAATTATGAAAACATGGAAATAAATTACCTATAACGGGTATTTAATAGTGGGAATGAAGTGTTTAACGGGTAGGGTTAGAAGTAGGTGTAGGGAAGGTAATGACAAGTACTGTACAAGTAATGTCCCAATAAAGCAGCATCCATTTATTATTTTAATAAATATGATAATATACTCTGAATATGTTATTATTACATAATGTTTTATAATATACTACAATACAGGTGCAAATAGTTTCTGCCACTATTTGCACTAAGTATAAATAGCATCTAACAAATATTTACACTTTGCCGGTGCCTTAGTTTAAAATACACTGCTGTGTAAAAGTTTGGGCTAGGTAAGATTTTTTTTAAAGAAATTGATAGTTTTATTCAGCAAGGCTGCATTAAATTGAGCAAAAGAGACAGTAAATGCATTTATAATGTTGCAAAATTTCTTGTTCAAATAAATGCTGTACTTTCTTACTTTGTTTATCAAAGAATCCTGACAAAAATGCGTCACTGTCTCTACAAAAACAAAATGTTAAGCTGCACAACCGATAATAATCCAAAATGTTTCTTGAGCAGTAAATCAGCATATTAGATGATTTCTGAAGAACTGTCTGACACTGAAGACTGGAGTAATGATGCTGAAAATTCAGCTTTGTCATCTCAGGAATAAAGTCAATTTTAAAATGTATTAAAAAAGAAAACCGTTAATAATATTTTAGAATATTACTGTTTTTACTGAATATTAAATGCAGCCTTTTTCAGCATAAGAGACTTCTTTCAAAAACTTAAAGAAAAATCCCCAAATTTTGAATGGTTGTATATGCATAAATGATTTCTGTTAAAAAGAATGTTTTCACAGTGCATTCTTTGTACAGGCATCTACTACTTCTGCTCAGCTATTTAGCCTGTCACTAAACTGACCCCATTACTAGTAACCTCTGTTGACCTCCTCTGATTGACCCTAAACAACAGAGAGAGTGGACAAACGAGGGTTGTAAATCCAAGGGAGAGTTTGGGTCCGAGTGTGCCAAGCTTTTAACAAGAGAGCGTGTGCCACAAACAACAGTTCAAAGACTTTTAACCCATACTCTTCTGAATAGCTGGACAATATTGATTATTTTTTTTCACGCTTCATTCCAGAACATACTAATGATGTTTTCATCTTTATTGATCCGGTGTATTACGTTTTTTTAATGTAAATCTTTTACAATTTTACAGGATCCATTCCAGCAGTTGTCCAAAGAATTCAGAGATAATCTGAAATCAGAGGAAAGAAAGCAGGTGAAGGTTTTCCTTGACCTCACAGATGTTGACATTTTCTCTTTGGAATTACATGAGATCCTTCAGCTCAGGACCAACAGCACTTTGGAAGACGGCTTCGCTCCGCACTGGGAGTAAGAACTGATCTTATTTTTTTACCTTTTTATTTTTATTTCCCCTGCATTTTAGCCATCTGGACTGCTGGGCTCACCATTTGTGAGAGTGAGTTTTAATGAGGCAAACTAGCTACAAAAGGCAAAATGCTCACAAAAATGTCCTGACCATTTTTCACATAATGCTAGGCATTTGATTAGCAGACTTTTTAAATGTACATTTCATAAGGGATAACCACAGTCAGCCATTCATTATAAACCTTTACAGAATGTCCAGGACCCTAGGACAAAGCATGAAGGGAATGGCATGAAGAAATATACTGCAAAATGCCAGTCAAGTATTTTAAAGATCTGAATAGTAATTTGTTTTAAAACTGGATGACACTGGAACATTTTGATATATGGCTTGTAATTGAAAACATCAATCCAATTCCAAATGACTTGCACCTTAATGTCATTGTTCAGGGTAATTATTGTCAAAATAAAAAGTCAGGAAATGTTCTGGCATCCCAAGCAAATACACTTAAAAAAGACCCTAGAGCATTTAATACCAAGTCCTACAACACAAAGTGACATAAGGGTCTTTTAAGTTTTACCCAGAATGAGCACTTTCAATCACAACAATGCAGACCTCCTAGACCTAGTCATTCCCTGGAGACCTGTGGGCTTTCAGACCCAAGAGAGGCACACTTTGACCCCTCCAGGCTCCCATCTGTCAGTATGCCCTGTTCTGGTCACCTACTGAGCAGGCAGCTGGTCGGAAAGAATAGGAATGCGTGTGTTGAGAACAATAGCATCCAAAGCTAACTGTTGATCCTAAACCACACCACTGAACACCCTTCCTCCTTTCTCTTTCTGTGTTCCACCACAGCATCAGCTCCAGCATGGAATCACATTTGGAGGAGAAGAACATCACTTCTCTTCCTGGTCTAGACACTCTTCCAGTGGAAATTACTTTGGCTAAAGCAGTAGACGTCTGGAGGCTTGCAGTGGAGTTCAAACATTGAAATGTTCTTCTCAATGAGTCGGACCAAATGAATAATGTGTGAAAAGATCTGGACTACTTTTGTTGATTTTGTTGTCAGATGTTGCTTGCGTTTGGTCATTTTAGTTGTATAGGACTCATTCCAACGCCCTAAATCTTTCTTGTCTTTTTTATTGTTTATTCAATTGATTAAAAATAATCTGTGTTTAATCTTTTAGGACTTCGAATGTGTCTTCGAATTGTTAAGCACTTTATTGTTTAGAGATTTGTTTAGACTAGGATTCAGAGACCAAGAATTAATTGACCAGTACTGTATTGTTGTGAGACATTGTCTCATTTATTTTGCTTCGTTCTACTTTTGCTATTAATCAGGGACAACTAAAGTTGTATTACTGATCTACAGTGCATTTACATTGTGACCAATTTGATTTGTATACAAAAGATACAAAAACTTGTACAATTATTTTAGAAAATAAACAGTTTCTACACTTAACGGGTGCATAGTTTCAGTTTCATGTAATAAAATTATATTTATAAAATGCAACGTTCAATAAATAAATACATTTTTGCCATGGTTGATAGTTATAGTTATTAGTTTAATTAGTGTGTCACATTTAAAACTCCCTTACTAGAAGTCATAGTAAATTATTTATCCCAGTAGCTCAAATTGACACCACATCTGCCGCCTGTGCAGCACGCCTACCTATCTTACCTTTACGTCACGCCTCTTGCAGCCATCAAGTCTAAAATACACATCGAAATAGCCAATCAGATAATCGGATTGCTCGTATCTCCACCAATCAAAACTCATAATGGGCGGCGCTCGTGTGTGTTTTCTGGTTGCCAATGAGAAGATGTTGCGCTGTGGAGTTGGAGACAGATGAGAAATCACTGTCAGACGCTCCAAACGGGAATAACAACGCTCTTATTTGAATAAAGACAGTTGCTTCATCTGATGTGGACGATTTAGAGAAGGTAAGCAGTGGATTGACAGTTTAATCCTACTGTATTCGTCGTGTTTATCAAGTGAAGCTAGCAAGAAGTGGTGCAAGAAAGACAGTTTCGCCATAGCTGAACCAAGTCAATGCAATCCTGTGGTAGTATCCAGTAACTATTCAATAAAACATCTGTTCATATTTTTTTGCAATGTTTCTCAGAGGCAGTGTATTGTGTTTCTTTTGACCTTCATCAGGTTTGAGCTGATACCGAAGGAGGCCTTTGGTTTTAAAAATGTCCTTGTTTTTATGTGTTTAAACTGTAGACAATTGTAATAGAAAGTTCTAGACTGTCATATTGATATCTAGTTTTATATCTAGTTTCCAATTTACAGATAATATAAACTATTTAGGGAACCCAAACAGTGTTTGGAAATGTTTTGATATATGATGGACGGTATTGATGCTTTGAATCTGTTACCATAGAGACTGACCCATGGATGACTTTACTTGTGCTGTTCAACAGCATCTTTTACAGTATTCGTGTTGACATACAATACTATTAACTGTGGTATTCCACCTTCTTCTGATCTATAAGATCTAACGGTCATGGGAAAACCATGAAATAATAGAGAAACTGAACATTGAGATTTCAAAGTGATGGAAATTTTTATAGTCAATAT
The DNA here is from genome assembly GCF_951802725.1 of Rutilus rutilus. Taxonomy (NCBI): domain Eukaryota; kingdom Metazoa; phylum Chordata; class Actinopteri; order Cypriniformes; family Leuciscidae; genus Rutilus; species Rutilus rutilus. The sequence continues at coordinate 29,941,909 of NC_140224.1, read as the reverse complement.
AGATGTTTCTAGTTATGCTTAGCTCTAAAATATAAAATCAGTGTAACGTTAAATACAATGTGTATAAAATAATAGTGATTTGGTAATCACATTGGAAATTCAATAGACAAAAGTTGTGGGAATCCTGACAGTATCCAGCACTACCTGTGGTTAGATCTTGGTTTTTGAGCTCTTCTATGCTCATCATTTTAAGATGCATACAACTCGCAGTCCGTCCGCATCGATCCAGACAGGAGCAGCTGGAGACGTGCTGGACCTCAGCCTGACCGGCTCTCAGCTCGCAATGGGCCGCAGACCCAGCAGTGCTTCACCTGGAAAACACTTCTCTCGATCCATATCTGTGTCTGTGGCCAGTGACGGCCGGGGGAAGCGAAACACTTTGGTGAGTCTGTTTGGCTACAATATTGTAGTAGGTGTCTCTTGTATAAGGGGAATCAAATAAACAATGCCGGTCATAACTGTGTATATACATAGCACTTCAGAGTGATTCAGACAAAGCAGGTTATGCTTTATTTTATGCACAGCAGTTAAGTGTTATTATGTGTTTTCATTGCCACTATTGAGATAACCATTAAATGAAAGTATAAAATTGGACTCTTGACGCCACCATCTTCCCTTGGAGACTTGCATTTGTCATAAAGGAAACGTTTCTGTCGTGCATGTGTTTGTCTTCACCATTTGACTCATTTATTAAGATTTGGGCTAATGAAAATGAGGATATTTAATATCACCATTCTTTCTTTGTTTAAAGTACAGCAATAAATCACCCAATTCTGTCATTATTTACTCACCATCATATTTTTTGGAAAACAAAAATATACTTTTTAATACACCTCCATATAGATTCTTTCATACTATAAAAGCTCCATATAAGTAAATTAATACATATGACTCTTGCACTACATTTCACATCGCCTAAAGCCATGTGATAACTTTATGTGTAAGAACAGACTGAAAGTAATATAATATTACTGTGCAGTTTGGACATCAATAACATCATTGATTGTCTTGTAACCAAATGTTGGGTGTAAAAACTGCTCCTTTAAAGTGAGAGATGCGCCATTTTAAACCTGTTCTTAGTCTGCAGCAGGCCTAGTAGTATAACTGTTTTGCACTCCTTCTTCTTGGCAGGCTGATGCTGGATTGGGAAGCTCACGGGCAATTAAGAACCTGCGTCGGTCTAACAGCACCACACAGGTGAACCAGCAGGCCAACACGAGCCCCAGGTACAGAACCATCTGTCATTCATTTGCATGCCATTTGACTCTTCTGGTGCTGATGAATCTCAAAAAGAAAAAGAATTAAATCCCATTTAATAAAATTAAGCCTGTTTTTAGGATCTATAGGTTTAGGGTTGTTTGTGACATTATTATTTTTATTACAATGAAACATTTTCTTTCCAATTCTCATTACCGTGGTGCAAAAAAAAAGAAGGATATTGCACAAAACTATACTTATATATTAAGTTGTATAGTATTTATACATCATATGTTGTGCTTTCTGTAGTTTATGCTGAGTTACTTTACAAAATGTAGTGTTTGCTTTTATAATACTGTTTTAAAAAATACTAGAATCTAATGGGATTATATTATTATTAAAGTATTAAGATATTTTGCATTACGGTAATGAGAATTTGAGGGGAAAAATCTGTTTCATTATAATTAAAATGATGTCTCAATGCAAAAAAATTTATAAAAAAAAAATCTTGGTCCTAAAGGGACTTAAAATGGCTTTTATGAAACATATAATTTCTGATTGATTTCTTTTGATTTTGCGATGAAATAAGATGTTTTGTGAGATTCACTGCCAGCTGTCCTATTCAGACCTTGAGAATGGATAATCCCCAAGGGACATGAGTGAGAGGTTATTCAACATGTATGATTTTTTTTTTTTAAAGCAATGATGGCATGTTTGTGCACGCACATGTCTAGTGCACATGCCTTCATGCACTCGCTTCACCCAAGCTGTGGTATGCTTGGTTGATCACCTCCTAGACGTGGAGGTTGGGGATTTATACCCTTAAAGCAGCAACAGCTGGGGGTTTGAGTGAATTTGGTTTTCCCCAGACAATAGCCATTGTGGCCTGCTGGCTGCAACACTAGACAAGCAAGAGGAGGCCGGGTTCAGCTTTGTCAAGAGGGGAGCCGGGGTCTCCGGTTTCGCTCGAATGAGGACTCAGTGAAAGGAGAAGTGTGCGTGCTGAAATTCTTTTGTCCGGCAGCTGCCAGTCCTGCCCTCCCCTCCCCTCCCACTGCATCCTGGGATGCCACAGAGGGGTTTAAATGAAGGAACGACCCAATACCCCTTCCCCCTTCCTTCTGGTGTTTAATAACTGTCATTCCGTGACCCCTCGTTCCTCTGAATCACTTAAAAAGAGGAAATGTGGAGGAATGCGGTACCTTGAATTGCTTTTCATTGGAGCAGCTGACGCTAGGCGCCCCTCACACCCCCAAAACACTCACATATGCATACTGAAGTTGCTAGCAGCACAGATGCCGGTGGGTCAGACATAGGGGTGGACATCATGTTAAACATTTGATGCAATTTAAATGTTAAGGGGTGCGATTGCCATATGCTTATGGACATCTGCCCCTCTGCTGTAGCATTCCTCTGCTGGGAGCCCAGTGCAGCTGTTGTCACCTCAGAAAAAGGAAAGTTTTTTTTTTTATATGCTCGTCTGATATGTTTAGCTTAAATAGTCTGGTTGGTTTTACTGGAGCTGAATCTCAGGTCATGCACTGGATTTGCCTTTATTTTTGTTCTAAAGAAAGGAAACACATGCTAGGTATTCCTAATGTTTATAAGAAGCATTTGAACAAACCCTATACAACAACTATTAATTTATAGCATGTACCAATAGCAATAATATAATTATATAATACAATAAATATATCCCTTTAATAAATTATATTTTAAATTACATTAAAATAGAAAACGGTTGTTTTAATTTCTAAGAATATTTCACAATAGTACTGTTTTTACTGTACTTTTGATCAAATAAATTCAGCCTTGGGGTTAAAAGAGACTTCTTTTAAAAACATTACGAGAAGTGTCAGTATTATTGGTCTAGTGTTGTGTTTATATGTTCCTCGTGTGTTTGGTGTGTAATACTCTGACCTTTCTTTCTTTCCTTCCTTCCTGTCTCTCTCTCTCTCTGCGTCTGATTGCAGTGAAGGCCACACAGAAGACTTCCTGGCTCTGTTCAACAGCAGCTCTGATGGACGTAGAAAACTGGCCGGCCTCTCCAAGATGTCCAAAGACCGTACCACTTGGAACATCCTGGTAAAGTCCAACTCATCCACTACTTTATGTCTCATGCCATTGTGATCGTCAGATCTTATTAAACGTTTTTTATGGGTAACTGGCCCTTCTGATTGTTATGCCATGAAAAGTAACTTAACTAGAATGTATGAACTCAAAAGGCCTTAAACAGTGGCAAGATTAAAAGTCATGTGGTTTGTCTTGCTTTCAGGATGATCAGCAGAGAGTGTTCCCTGTGCCCAGCAGCTCTCACAGTACCTGCAGTATGGATTCTCCTACAGGGCTGAAGAAGAGGGAAGCTGGCGTCTCTCTGGCTGCCAACTTCACTGCCAACAACAGGTGGGAGGCCATTTTCTCCGACAGCGTAGACACTGTCCTCATGGTTTAGCTTTCCAACTCTGCTGTTGCCATGACAACAGTGTCACTGACAACTTTATGCCTTTTTTTGTGCTTGTCAATTAAAGCATGAGCATGTCCTGGGGAGAAGATTGCTTCGATTCCTTTAGACTTTATGGCTTTTAAATATACAGAACCAGAATGTTTTGATACACTTGACAGAATTTTGTTTGGTAGACAAATATAAATTGCTCCTAAATTGTGAGTTTCTTCTGTTTGGTATCAGTAAGATTAAATTTTTATGCATTTTTATTGTGAAACATTAAATTGACCAAAAGTGACAGTAAAGACATTTCTATTTCAAATAAATGCTCTTCTTTTGAACTTTCTATTCATCAAAAAATCCTAAAAATGTTTCTTGAGCACCAAATCATCATATTAGAATGATTTCTGAAAGATCATGTAACACTGAAATAACAGAAATGGCTGCTGAAAATTCAGATTCGCCATCACAGGAATAAATACAATTTAAAAAAAATATTAAAATATAAAATGGTTATTTTAAATTGCCATTATATTTCACAATATTACTGTTTTCACTAACGCCGCACAATTTGGGAGGAAAAAATCATATTTTCTGGATCAATATGACTAATATTGACTAATGACATCAATATGACTAATAATAATTATTAATACTAAATAAAAATATTAACAAAAATAATAATTATTACTATTTAATTATTAAAAATAAAAAATACAATACATTTAAGAATAAATATAATAATGTAATAATTAACATTATACCAATAATATAATTTTTAAGAGAAATTTTATTTTATGGAAAACTGCAGGGTGTCCTGTTAACATGCAGGCCTATAACTATAAATCATTAGAAAGGAGCTTTTCTGTACACTACACCGGAGGAAAAAAAAAACATTCTTTAGAGAGAAGTATTATTTTTCATATTTTTGCCCAAAATAGGGTGGTGTGAGCATTATTGAGCGTTATAAACACATGTAATGTATGTTTCATTGATACTGGAAGCTGAAGGGCGCCCTTGTGCAGAAAGTCCAAATATGCCTCACAGAAGTAATAAAACTTCCAGGAAATTCCTAATATGGACAAAGGCATCCAGCTATCACTGTAGGTAGCTGAATAAAAAAAAAGATAGAAAGGCTTTGACTTATTAAACATGAAGACAGTAAACGTGGTTTATCTGTGTTTAAGTCATATCAGGTATTTTCATAAGAATAAAGTATAATTATAAAGCCGTGCTAATCGACTTAGCATTAATTACAGTATAGAATACTACAAAGTAACATATTGTCTGCCTCATTCTGTGATCAGAAGCCACTTCAGATCCCAAATGGAAGTTATTTCAAACGTTATGAAGTGAAAACTTAATGTTTGGTGCATTTTACTTTTGAAATGCACATTATAAGTGACTCGAACTCAGCGTTTGCAGAGATAGAGCAGCATTTACTGAACCGAACAAGCCGCTCTGATCGCAGTGTTCCATATATTTAATTAAAAATCACAACCTTTTTGATTTCATATTCGCACTAAGCAAAATCGTGATTTTGGTTTTATTTCAATGAATCATGCAGCCATAGTTTTAACTGTTTTTAATCAAATAAATGCAGCCTTGGTGAGCGTAAGAGACTTTCAAAAATACTTCTTTCAATATACAGCAGATTATATTGATATATATATTAATATAATGAATTATTATATTATGCAAAAATGTATTTGAATATGTAGGATGTCTGTGTGTTGACTTTCAGGAGCAATAAAGCAGCTGTGGGAAACTCTGTGACCACCATCCTCCACAACAACCACTCAGAGAAACCCCTCACTCCCAAGAGCTCCAATCAGAAACCCTCCTTCAAGTAGGTTCATAATGACCGTTAAATGATTGCACAGCTCTGTGAACTAATCTTAGACATAAGGCTCTATTTTTGCTAGAGTATGCTGTTTCCAGGCTTACACATTTACAGTTTTCTCCCTCTTTCTGTTTTAACAGTAACATAATCAAAGCCACCGTAAACGATGATTCGACTCTGGATGTGAGTGGTTCTCTTACTAAGTCTCAGAAGAATTTCTCTTCTGCGTCATCGAGCTCCAACAACAACGCCCCCCGTAGTCCCCGAAGCCCAGGTCAGCCACGCAGACGAGAGGTGACCGAGGAGGAGGCCGAAAGGTCAGCAGTGTTTTCCAGCCCTCATATGTTTGCACTTGAGTTGTTTTTTTACGTAATCATCTCCGTACAAATGTTTGATTGGCCTTTAGACATTTCAGACTTTTCAAAAATGGCCTTTGTTTGTACATGGTTAAACACATTTAAAAAAAAAAATTACAGGTATATTCAGCAGGTGAACCATGCTGCTATTATCATCCAGCGTTGGTATCGTCGCCATACCAACAGAAAGAGAGCCAATGAGAATACAATCAAACACCTCCTCACATCTAAAAAGAAGGTAATGTATTTCACCCAAGAAGGTTTATAATACCTTGAATTATATAAAATTTTATTGTATTGTATTATATTATAGTATATTATATCCCTGATAGCACATGTACATCACAGAGACGTCTATTTGATGTCTGCATTTACATCTGCAAGATGCAGAGTGTTTGCTCATCATATGTCCCTTAGATGTTACATAGACATTTAGAAAATGTCTTTAAGATGACCACTCTCTTCCACCCTCATTACCCACAACTGAGGTGCCCTTGAGCAAAGCACCTAAACCCCAATTGACCGGTAAGCCCCGCCCCCCTTAGTTATTGTTGCTGTCTCGGACAAACAAACAGAGTTGCTAACTATCTTACAATGACAGCTGTCCGTGTGAAAACCTTGTCACAAGATGCTTTTGATCAATTTTGGACACAGAAGGACCACCTCTTGTCGAGGAGCATTCAAGTGGGACTTAAATATGCCATGGAGGGATATATAAAAGATTTCAAAATAAATATGGTACGTAACACGATTCATTTGGAAGCGAGGGTTTATAGATCACAATGCAACCGGGAGAAGCCTCGTGTTACGGTCGTCAAGATCGCAGATGGCTGTTTTTTGAGCCATCGGGTGTTTTTGACCTAAACTGTACATGACGTGAGAACAGTTAGCTATTTAGGTTTGTACGTTAGCATGGACTCCCTAACTTTAATTGTAACTTAATGAGAGTATGACAACCAGAAAATGAACGTTTTTGTCTTCATTGGGATTAGGGGTAGGAATCTCTAGGCTTGATTCGATTATGATTCAGAGGGTAACGATTATCAATGTTTTTTTTTTGTTTTTTTAAACTACTTGGTACTTTTAAATGTATGACTCATAAAGAATTTACTTCCTATATTCATTTTATTAATAAAACAAATGGAAGTGATTTGGCAAGTCAACTGTAAGGTTAAATTTGCCAGCATTTGTCCCAACATTGCAAAGAACCAACAGGAAAATAAACGTGTGCCTGTACTAGCAGCATACTTGTAGTAAATGATTACAAACTTAAGCATATTCTGAATCTCTAGCATTTAATAATAGACTTCTAACCAACATCCTCCTGTTATTTCCAATGAGCAATATAATCCTTCAGACAAAAAAAACATTTTGCTGTAGCAAAATCACAAACAGGTTTCGTTCAAAAATACAGAATTATGTACCAGCAGCTCTCATACAAACATAATGCTTGTGGACTTACGCATATTCTGAATAATTAGTAACATACAAAGCCGCTCTTATACACAACTAAATAATAAAGAGTTATGACTGTGGAGGGCAGTATAACGTACGTATAACAGATCGGTTTACTGCATATTGATGTGAAAACTAAACAATACAGAAAGCAGCTCTCATACAAAAAATACTAAATAGGTCACAATGAAATTGGCAATTTTCCATACGTTAGCTTTTAACGAAGAGGGTGCCGTTCGAATTTGGCGCTCAACCATCATTCGTCTCTGTTATGTGCACGCCACAGTCTGTTCGCACACTGCACGTCCGCTTTAGAGTTACGCCTTTTGCGATCCGTCAATATTATGTTATTAGGAAAAAAAATTCCTACGTCCACGTCCGACCGCATCGCGATGCATCTAAGAATCGATTTTTTACCCCACCCCTAATTGGGATTGGGGTTGAATCCTTAGGGAATCAGGTTACTGCGCTCACATCACTGATATTATAAATAAACTGGGCTTCAGTCGTATTGCGCTGATAATTGGTTCGTTCGCGCAAATCTTATCACACTTTTGAAACGTGCTGGTGAACGCGCACAGTACGGTGATTCAGTACATGAATACCAATGCCCATCATCTCAGGATACCTGGAATCAGTGTTACAAGTACCCCAGGCACATCGTTTTACCATTTTTGTAACATAAACACCATAAAACCGATGTTTCTATATGGCGCTGAAACCTAAAGATGTCCAAGTTCTGGTCCCCATGCAATTGATACTTAACTGCCATTGGCTAATCTGCGTTCGAGGGGAGGGGCTTACGGATAGGTCAATTGCTCCCAGGGCACTACAGTAAAAATGTGTGTTCACGGTGTGTGTGTTAACTTGTATGGGTGAAATGCTGAGCACAGATTCCGAGTATGGGACACCATACTTGGCTACACATCACTTTCACTTTGATGGTATCTAGCCTATTTCAAAGGTATCACTCCATTCTTGTGGGTGATTCTGTGTATTTTCCCTAGGAGAGGGAGCAAAGAGCAGAGGAGGAAAAAACCACAGAGTCATTGAAGAAGAAAGAAGATGATCGAAAACGCATCAGGGAGGAGAAAGCTCGTCTGGCTCGGCATACCGCCATACAGGTAGAGTGTAGTTTGCAATGCTATTGTAGTTTGTGTTGGCTGCTTTCATTGTTTTCTGACGTATTATTGCATCAATTGTGCATCCAAACAGGAGCTTCAGCAGAAAAGAGCCCAACGTGCTGCAGAGGTACAACAGATCGCAGAGGAGGAGGTAGAGGCAATAAGACATGCTGGGAAAGTGGGCCGTAAAAAACTCACCAAGAGTTCACCCACTTCTCCCACTGACGTCAAGGCTATGAACACAGGTGTGCACTACTCTGGGTCTCTGATCAAACTCGATTTCCTCTACCTTATTCTGTGTCCTTTTATACTTTGTGGGTGAATTTCATGAGGTCACATAAGTCACTCTTAAGTAGTCACAATCTTTGCCATTTATTCTTCAGATTCTAATGTAAATGTGGTGCCTGATCTGGATGATGTGACAAATTTGAGGGCCGCGTCACCTGTTGGTTCTGTGTGCAGAGGATCTCAGTGTTCACAGGTAACCACTTACAACAAACTGGCCCTATTTTCACCAGCTGTGAATTTTTATTTTAAAGCTTTTACTTATCACATTGCTTCATGCCCTAAGGAGATCCTCCAGAGATCTGTGAGCATGGAGGACCAGCGGCAGGGCGCGCCATCGAGCAGGACGCAGTCAAAAACCACTCTGAATGACCTGCTAGACACACTGAAGCTCTTAGAAGAGGAGCCAGAGAGACTGTCAGAGCCCAAGAGCTACAGGAAGGACAAGTATGCGTGGATTGACAAGGTGGATTGACACTTTCCTATCTTCAGTTCTGTATATACACTACTGTTCAAAAGTTTGGGGGTGGTAAGGTTTATTTTTAATGTTTTTGAAAGAAGTTTATTAAGCTCACCAAGGCTGCATTTATTTGATTAAAAATACAGTAAAACTAATATTATGAAATATTATTACAACTTTTTATTTTATTTTAATATATATCGAAATCTAACTTATTCCTTTGACGGCAAAGCTGAATTTTCAGCATCATTACTCCAGTCTTCAGTGTCACATGATCCTTCAGAAATCATTCTGAAATGCTGATTTGTTGCTCAAAAACATTTATTATTATTCTTATTAGTTGGGCTGCTTAATATTTTTGTGGAAACTGTGATACATATTTTAGGATTCTTTGGTGAATAGAAAGTTGAAAAGAACAGCATTTATTGAAAAAGAAATATTTAGTAAAATTATGAATGTCTTTACTGTACCTTTGATCAATTTAATGCATCATTGCTGAATACAATTTCATTTCTTTAAAGACCACAAACTTTTGAACAGCAATGTAAATGACCTTTTTATGATTGGCTAACCTTCACATACATTTTCTTCTTAGGATGGAGACGCCAACTCTCTGACGACTGATAACGTGGAACGGCACAGGCAGCTGAGTCAGACTCCAGTCCTTCCAGATGGGGGCGCTCTGCTTTCAGAAGCTAAACTGCAGACCATTATGAGCTTCCTGGATGAGATGGAGAAGTCCGAGCAGGAGAGACCACGCTCGGTCACCTCTGGATCACATAGAGAGGTAAACATTTGAACGGACTATATGAAGTTATTAAGTTTTATGTTATATCAGCACTGAATTTTATATTCATATGTGTGTGTGTGTGTAGGTGGTGTTGTCAGAGGAAGATCTAGCAGTTGTGGAACAAGCGTCGGCCACAGCTGCTGAGGTCACCGGCTCTATGATGAGACTCAAACTGGAGCTAGATGAGAAAAAACGCACCGTCAATATGCTACAAACAGCGCTGGTAAAACAAACACACATATGCATATATTATCATCTGTATGTTTCAGAATACTCTGCACAACCTCAGATGACTTTTACCAATGTTTACGTGAAATATGCAACCGCAGATCTGTGCATAGTGCTGCCTGAGACTAATTTGTAAATATGAATGTGTGTCTTTAGGCCCAGCAGAGGGAGCTGACGATCCGGCATGTGAAGGAGACCGAGAAAGAGCTCAGTCATACGTCCCAGTTACAGAAACAGCAGTATGAAGCTACGATACAGAGACACCTGACGTTTATAGACCAGGTATTAATCTCGAGCATAGAGACACAAAGACATTTAAAGACAAGACAATAGCCTCTATACAGCATCTATTCAGCAACTTTCATCAATCATCAAATTTGTCTTTACGAACTTCTCTTCCCTAATTATTGTTTTACAGTAATAAAATTCATCATTGAGAATAGTGAGAATTACAAAAACAAAACAAACAAAATCTAGAATAAAATATTTGGATGGATTACAGGGATCAGGAGAAAACAGATGTTTAGTTGTCATGAAAATCATGTCATAATTAAAAAAAATATATGCAATTGCAAAATTTACAAATGTTTATAAGGGTTTTTTTTGTTTTGTTTTTAAAGAAATTAATACTTTTATTTTTAAAGTTTAATTACTTTGTCATCACAGTAACATTATAAAATAGCTTTTAGTTGATTCAAATTTTTATTTTAAATTGTAATAATATATATTATATAATATAATAATATATAATACATAATAACACTGTTTTACTGTGTTTTTTATCAAATAAAATCAAACAACGTGAAATATTGTGACATTCTAGTCTTACTGTTAGATGAGGTTGTGCTTGTATTAATGTGTCTCTCTCTCTCTCTCTTTCTCTCAGCTGATTGATGATAAAAAGGCCCTGAGTGAAAAGTGTGAGGAAGTAGTAGGAGAACTCAAGCAGGTGGACCAGAAATACACTAAGAAGATCGCTCAGATGCAGGAGCAACATGAGCTGGTGAGTTGAGTTTTAATGAAGTGGTGCAGTGATCCTATCAGGACCTGCTGCAGAGGAGGTGCCTCAGGGTCTGAGCAGTTTTTGCATCAGCTTTGGCCACAAGGGGGCGATCGACCTTTAAATGTCTGTTCAAGTGTATCTTGTAGTGCCTCAGTCTCAAACGTGTACTGGTTTCTACATTTCTTATTTTCACTGTGGTTTGTGGTTTTCTCTGCTGCTGTCATTAGCTGTGTTTCTGCACACAATCGTGAGAATGTTTGTATTAACTTGTGCACACCATCAAATGCATGTTCGCCTGCTCAGTTGCTTTTGCCACTGCTAACTGTTTCTCTTTCTGCATTTGTTGTGCGTTTATCTCTTTCTCTGTCCTTCCGTCTGCCTTGTAGGTGTGGCAAATTCTGGGTCCCATGTGCGAGGTAACTCTTGTTTTTCTCTCTAACCCTCATCACTCCATTGTTCTGTCATTTCCATTCTTTTATTCTTCTCTCAACGCTGACTCACAGAGACAGCTGTATTTTGCTTGGAGCCATTAACCTTGCATTCTTTTTTTAAACTTCAAGGAACCAGCAGTTCTTGTAAGGCAGCAAACATGCAGTGTTTATTTTCAGATTTAGGATAAAAGAAACGCTAAATTAGAGCTGCTTTGCCATTGTCATAACCCTCTGCAATGTGTCTTGTGTTCAGTCTGTAATAAACGCATCACTGTGCAGTGCAAGTGGCTGCATATAAATGGTTAAATATTTGCTGAATAAGATGAGTTTCGATTCAGTATGCAAATTTGGTGTGTGAGACCATCTATATTCCAGTGAGTTTCCATTGCTTTGGCACTTGTTATATTGATCTGTCATGCATTCACAAACAAAATACAGAAATGGCCAAACAGAAAAGATAAAATAAACATGTACCGTAAAGATGTAATGTCGACTGCACATTTAATGTAATTAATTAATTACAGAAGTTTAATACTTTTACTTTCATGTTCCATTCATTCATTATTCATCATTCTGTTCCACTGCTTGCTCTAGTGAATCCCCAACAACATGGAAAGATGCAGAACAAATTATAACATTATAAAAACTGTAGCATGAGTTGGCCTGTTGTATAAACACAACCGTCATCATGTGAAGACTGTGCCTTAAGAACTAGTCTGACCAACTAGCAGTTAGCCATGGGTAATCTGTCTAATTTAAATCAGATTCAAATTAGGCCAATGTAAATGACTTCATGAAGTTATGACCAGTCTTAAAGAGGAAAAATAGTTGATTTACATGTACAACTGGTCTAAGCGGTGTATGCAACCAGCCAGTGGTTGATGTATAAACCTATTCAGTGACTTCAGTTGTTTAGTTTCTTTTTAGATGCAGTAGTAAATGAGAACATCCTCATAGTTATCATTTTCGTTCTCATCCAATAAACAAGTATTCTGTGCTATCAATTACTCACCGTCATGTTGTTCCAAAGTTTCCTTTTTTCCCCCATGGACCACTAAAAGAAGAAATTATGAATAATGTGCTGGTCACTCTCTTTAATGCAGTTACAGTGAATATGGAATGGAGCTTTTAAAAAGACAAAAGCATTATAAAATATTACACTGAATACACTGCACAGTATTCAGAAATGTAATGCACTGAAAATCTTCAAACATCGGCTATGGTCACCTTGGCACATCAATGAGAGAAGTAGTGATGTCCGATTCATGAGCTAATTATTCTTTGTGGATCTTTTTATTGACTCAATTGATCCAGTTCACAAAGAACATTTAAACAATTTGTTAACAAATCAGTCATCACTACTTCTCTCATGAACTTTTATAAATGCAGGGCTAAAGTGGATGTCAGGATGTTCTGTGTATGACAATATATATTTAGATCTACTGTACACAAAGGTTTGTGGGCAGTAAGAAGAAAATGACAGGCTCATCTTTTTGCGCTGCCTGTAGATTACCGTAGTTATCGTAATAAGCGCGCAGACTATTTTATTTTCATCGTGACTGGCCTGGCGGGAGTTAATCACTCAGCATCGTGTCAAGTTAAAATAGTTATTTTAAGAGCCTGTCTCAAGATGTAGCCGTCTCTGTGCGCTCTTTCTGGTGCTGGTGACGTTTTCTCTTTCTGTTTAACCATCCTTCTATCCCTCTCTTCCTCCACACAGGAGATTAAGAAGCTAAAAGAGTTAATGAGTGCCACAGAAAAGATCCGCCGGGAGAAATGGATCGATGAGAAGACCAAAAAGATCAAGGAGATCACTGTGAAAGGTCAGCAGAGTTCAACAACAAGTGTCTGTCTGTACCAGTGCCACATCACCAGATGCTTCAACAGTATCCATTTCAGCCCAGTCTGCATGTTTCTGCCAAAATGTGTCACATGTGTATGATTTGTCTCTGTGCCCTAAAGACAAAAATAAAATGGCTGTTACTGTATATGACACACCTGTGAAACATGTATTCACGTTCTATAATTTCCTTTGTGCGTAACCTGGAGACAGAGCAAACTGGTTTTTAATTGCTAACATAATAATGAGAATAGACTTTCAAGACTTTCAAGCTGGTCAAACTGCATATCACTCATCTGACACCCGTTTTGATTTTAATATATACAGTACATGTATATGTATGTATGTGTGTATATATATATATATACCTTTCCGCAATAATGTGACACCAGAAATCCCAGATTTTCAATGTAGGCTTTTGTATCCCATTGTAATTCAAACATTTGCATCAGCAAATAGTGTGATTGTTTTATTCTTTTCCTCCTTTAAATTCTGTTGGAACTCCCATGATTATTTGAATGCTATACTGCAAATATTTATGTTAGTTCTTTATAATGTTTGATTACTGACTCTTCCAGGTCTGGAGCCAGAGATTCAGAAGCTGATCTCCAAACACAAGCAGGAGCTGAAGAAACTGAGAGTTCTTCACGAGGCAGAGCTGCTTCAGGCGGACGAGAGGGCCGCTCAGCGCTACGTCAGGCAGAGCGAGGAGTTACGACAGCAGTTGGAAAGAGAAAGAGATGAACAGTGCCAGAGAGAGAGAGAACTGGCTAAGCAAAGGTACACACACTCACATGTGTCCAGTGCACATCTGTTCATCAGAGATCAAACCAGTGACAGAGATGGGCAGCCAAGACGATGTGTTCACAGATGTTAGAAAACACAAACACACTCAAACTGGCCTGGAAAGTGTGACAGAGGAAACTGGCTAGACATGAGCTCAAAGCTAAATACAGCTTTTGAACACACACACACACACATTTAATTAGTTATGAGAATAAAGAATATAGAGTGCTGTTTTTATATAAAGCTAATTATAATTATTTCAGACTAACCCTGCTGTTCTGTGAAATTGTAGTTTTCTTCCCTGTGTTTATGTATTTCCTGTTAAAACAGGATGTTGAAGTAGAACATGTCAAAGGCCTTATCTCTTTTTTAAATTACCAATAACCATTGGTTTATATCTGTGAACCATAATTTGCTACAAAGATCATTTTATTTCACACACAAACTTCTGTCATACACTTCTCATGCAGCTCTTTCTCTACAACAACAGTTCATAATTACCACATCGGTCAAGCTCCTAAAAAGACATGTAAATACAATAAAAGCACCATAAACGTGGCCCATATGATGCTGAAGCCACATGATAGCTTTGTGTGAAGATCAGACTGAAATACAGTTTTGGATAGCGTTCAAAAGTTTGGGGTTGGTAAGATCACCAAGGCTGCATTTATCTGATTATAAAACGATATATACATACTTACAATTAGATTATATTACATTTTTAAAATACTCTTAATCAGATTAAAGTTACTTTTTTATTGATTACAGGATTACATATTCTCACAATGACAGTAATTTCATCCCTCAGATCCTTGTGTATACGTAAGACAAAGATGAAGTCTTAATTTCACCTGCATTGAATTATGAGAACACAACTGAGTAAATGAATGTGTGTTTGTGTGTCAGGTTTGAGAAACAGCTGCAGGAAGAGGAGAACGCGCTGCAGCAGCAGAGGAGGCGCCTGTATAAGGAAGTGTCCGAGGAGAAAGAGCGAATCACACAGCTGGGAGCCAGGTCAGGTTTAAAGGATGTTTAAGGTCACATTATCTGGCTGAACCATTGGGTGCCAAAAGTTGCTAGCTAGGAATTGTCATAAATAATTACACTAAGAAACTTCAATACTTTTCCTTGTTGGGATGGTTGATTTTTGTTCAAGTAAAAATATCAACAAAACAATTTTACATTATTTTCAGAGAATGCATCTTGAGTCTTTTGAGTTTATTTGTCCTTTTTATTAAAAATCACAAAAAAATGATCTGATTAATGCTTAAAACAAGAAAAAAATCCAATGGAGTAATAGCTATAAGATATATTACATGAAGCAAAATAAAAGTATATTACTTAAAACAAAATTATTTTGCTTCTCAAGTGACTCTTTTCAAGTGATTTTTAGTAGACTAAAAAAATACTGATTTGAAAATATTTAACACTTTACTTAAAACCTTTATATATCATGCATTCTAAAAGTATTTTAATGCATTAATTATGCCTTATGTTGCATTGTATGGTCTCATGAATAATTGAAACCACAGTTACAATCATAACCATTCACCGTATATATAATTAAATGATAATACATTATAATACTTGTCTATTCCCTGAACACACCTTTATAAAGTGTAAAGCATTAAAACACATGGCAAACAACAAATTTCAGATGCAACAAGGGATCTGCAAATAATATAATGCATTTTTATGTAATGTTTATTATGGAGATCTTTATAATGCATTATAAATAAAGGCTTTAAGTAAAGTGTTACCTTTTTTTTATATTATTATTATTTTTTTTTAGTTGCTTTCAAAAGAGAGGGACGAGATGAAACATTCAAGTTACGTTAAAACTAAATGTGAATGTGTGTGTGTGATATAGGCAGCATGCTGAGCTGGAAGACTTAAGGAAGCAGTTGGAAGACAACAGCTCATTGGCAGGAAGAGCGTTAAGAGAAGAACTGGAGAAGAGCAGAGATGAGCAGGAGAGACGTCACCAGGTAACACACTCACATCTAGTCATGTTAGTCCACACAAACTGTTATGTATTCAAGTAAAGCATTCTTCCATCATTTGACTCTGCCTCTTCTTAATTGCATCGAACACAAAAGGAGATGTTTAGCAATCAGAAATTGTAACATCAGATGCTGCAACCAGCCACATGCTTTGGTTACAGTTCTGTGTGTATAACTGATACTTTCTTGTGAGTAGTACCAAAGAAATGTAAGAACAATGAACAAAGGAAGCCAGCAGTAAATGCAACTTTCAGTATTATTGAATTGATACCAAGTATTACTGATACGTTTTTAGCATTCTCAGGAAATGTCTTTTGATTAAAGATGTCATTCTGTGCAGCATTCATCTCCTGCCCTTCGTACATCATTCCTTGTCTAACCTGTCATGCTGTTTTTTTGCCTGAGACTTTCAGACCAGAACTCAAATTGCCTGTCTTGTATTTGGTGGTGCAATATTTGCAGAGGTCACAAGAAAGCACATTTTTGTGGCAATATAGAATGTTGGGTCTCATTCTTTTGGTTCTTTTAATTGTGTTTTTGTCTGTATTTTTCATTAGGTTGAAGTTAAGGCCCTGAAGGAAAGGCTCGAAATTGAGAAACAGACATGGGAAGAAAATTATATGAAAAAAGAGGTAAGTGTTTATGTATACATGTTTTGAAATTAGTTTATATATTTTATCTTGTACTACACTTATTTACATGTTTACAGAGTAAGACGCAATTGTATGGATGTATGCATATGTTTAGAACATATGCATATGTTATAGTTGTGCCTAAATGTACATCTACTTATCAATTTCATTCTCTCATGATTAATGTCAGGTGATCTCACATAAAGATCTCGTCTAAGATCACTAACAGTTGTTATGATTACATTTAGTTCATTATTATTCAACAAGAAAATACTATATACTGAATTTTCTTGGCTTTGAGGTTTATCATTAATGCTAATCGATTCATTTTTCACTACGTTTCAACAATTTGGGGGCAGTATATATGTTTTTTAGGAAATTACACTTTTATTCAGCAAGGATGCTTTCAACTGATCAAAAGTGATAGTGAAGACATTTATTGTTACAAAATATGTCTGTTTCAAATAAATGCTGTTCTATTCTTTGTTCTTAACTTTCTACGATATTCATCAAAAAATCCTGAAAATAATGTATCCACAAAATATTACGCAGCACAACTGTTTTCAACATTGATAATAAAAAATATTAAATGTTTCTTGAGTGGCAAATCAGCATATTAGAATGATTTCTGAAAGATAATGTGACACTAAAGACTGGAGTAATGTAAATAAAATGTAAAGTAAAACTTTTTTTTTTAAATAAGTGCAGACTTGGTGATCATAAGAGACTTATTTCAAAAACATAAAAAAAATGACAGATTCCAAATATCTCTTTTGTGCATTAAGCTTTTTTGCTCTAAACCAGTCAGAATTTCATAGCAAATGCAAATTACCTGATTGGCTAACCTCTGTGTACCACTAATAGGCTATTTGGACTGGTCGAGGTTAGTAATAATCCACCTGTCCCAAGAATTAAAGGTGATAACAGAGTAGTTTGCTATGGTGTAAGTTTTCAGGTTTAGTGTGTTTACCCACCCCTGATACCAACCATACCATCTCTGTATTAACAAAGTCAAAAAAGTTTTACAACGGTTACAAAGTCTCTAAGGTCC
This sequence comes from Rutilus rutilus, assembly GCF_951802725.1. Classification (NCBI taxonomy): domain Eukaryota; kingdom Metazoa; phylum Chordata; class Actinopteri; order Cypriniformes; family Leuciscidae; genus Rutilus; species Rutilus rutilus. Next base: position 29,923,982 of record NC_140224.1, on the reverse strand, counting down.
TCTCAAAACATGGTGTTTCCTCTCACAGGAAGCGTGGCTGCTGAGCAGAGAGAGGGAGCTTAAAGAGGAAGTGCGCCGAGGGAGAGACAAAGAGATTGAGCTGGCCATTCAGAGACTAGAGGAGGAGACCAGAGGGTCAAGAGAGGAGTGTGAGAGAGCGGCTGACAACCGGTGTGTTTCCACCTTCCTGTTTATGTGAACTTGTGTGTCTGTGGAGAGCTGGATAGCACAGGATGTTACAGTTTTGCTCACATCAGTTTATTTCCACTGATGGTAAGACTTGGTATGTGCTACAAATGTCCCTGCTGACCAGTAACTTGCTGGTTGACCAGTGCAGCCATACTGTTCATCATGAGTTTAAATTATAAAAAAATATATATATATATATATATATATATATGTATAGTATATATACTGTGTGTGTAATTCAAATTTCAAATCTGAAAAAAAATTTACATTCAGCTCATATGCTGATTTTTTTTTCCAGCAGGGTTTTGAATAAAACAATATCCTTGTGGGCCACATATTTAGGCTCTTCCTGGATAGTTTGAATTTAGGATATGTGGCCATTTACATTTAAGTCACTGAAGCCCATCCATTTAACATATATGGCAGAAGAACTGTGGTTTTTACAACCTGAATGTAAATGTGTATGTCGTGTGCAGGATAAAGCGCGTGAGGGAGAAATACGAGGCCGAGATCAGAGATCTGGAGCGTTCGGAGCGGGCGGCACTGCAGAAACAGCAAGAGATGAGAGAGAAACACAGTGAGATGGAGGCAGAGCTCCTCCGACTGCAGTCACTGTTACGACAACGAGAGCAAGAGATAAGCGACCTCACCCAGGTAACCGCCGTCACGGGGACGCTGCCTTGTTTGTCCTCACTCATAGTTAATAGGTGACTTATAAATCTACAGACTCCATTGTAGATTTCTCGGCAGAGATGGGAATCATAAGGATTCCATTTTCACGTAACGATTCCGGCTCCCTAACATTTTATTAGTGATAATTGGTCCTAACTTTATACTAAACAAAAACAGTCAGTACTTCTAATTCCACTGTATTGGGTAATAAAGTTTAAAAATGTATTTTGTTTCTCACAACTCTTTTATATTTTGGTATTTCTACCTTTGGTTTTGTTTTCACATATCGGCACTTGCGTCTATCTGCCACGAATGTACTGCAAATGTTCTAAAGAACACGGGAGTCCATTTCTGCAAAAGGCGAGCAGAAATGAGATAGATTCTCTCTGCTTCACACAGTTTTATTGAATCATATGTCATCAATGGCGGTTTACTTCTACGATTTTGTACGATTGTGTTCATATCAGCAGCGAACCCTACCGGAGATCACATGAACCGTACCCCACACCAACCTTTTTATGCAGACTCGGGTACGGTTTGCACCCAAGTTCGGAAAACACCGCTCACATCATCCAAACAAACGAACCCTGACGTCAATCGAACTCGAGAGCGCACCTAAAGTGCTAGTGTGAAAGCACCACGTTTCACAAGCTCTAAATACACAACACTGTAACAATTCTCAGTTATTAGGGGCCAAGCACTGAAAGTGCATATGCACCTTTTGAAATTGTTGGCGTTCCTATTATTCTTCCAAGTCTATGGCAGCCCATAGAATCGCTTGCGGGAATGTTATGAAATTTGGCACACTGATAGAGGACAGTCTGAACAGTCACCATAGCAAATTTGTAGTCTCTAACTCAATCCCTCTAGCGCCACCAACTGTCCAAAGTTTCACTCATGTTTATGCTAATAACTTTTGAACCGTAAAGGCTAGAAACAAACAATCTTGTTTCCTCTGATTACGTGGCTCAAGACGATTCGATTGCACCCTATGAAGTCATTTTCTGTCATGGAAATCTTTCCACCATTTTGAATTCTCAGAAAAACCTACTTTTTGAACTCCTCCTAGACGGTTGCTCGGATTTTCACAAAAATTTTACCAGATCATCTTCAGACCATGCCGAAAAAAAGTTATGGAATTCAAGTTGATTCGTCAAACCATTCTCGAATACTCTCAAACTAATTTTACATAGCGCTTGCGAAAACAGACTTAAGGCTGTATGTCCGCAACGCTTTATCGTATTCAGACAAAACTTGGTACATGTCATCACAAGCATGACCTTAGACGACATGCTGCGTTTCGGCGCAGCGCCACCTACTGGTCCGGAGATAAGAAAAATTGCTATTTTTGCTTATAACTTCTGAACGATTTGTCCAAAAATTCTTTTCACGCAAGTCATCTCCTTTGGTTCCTGAATCCTTGCCGAGTCCAATGATACCAAACATGCTAGGTTTCGCCTTACTGTTTGTGTAGCGTTGTGATTTAGCGCTTAAAAAAAACATTTGCCAATATCTTCGAAACCGTTAGACCGATCGAGACAAAACCACCGTAGGAAGTTTGGAAACATAGGTTGTTGGCTACATGCCAATGCCCAAATGTCAAAAAATTTATAGTAAGTGGCAAAAAAAAATCCAATCAAAGTCGCCCATGGGGCATTTTTTATGGTCTCATACATATAAATGTCTATAACTCTAAAACAAAATGAGATATTTTCACCAAATTTGACATACACATGTATGGGCGCTCTCTGAGAACACATAAAAAAAAGCAGTGGAACTGCACCACTTGGTGGTGCTATAATAGAACAAAACAAGGACATTGCCATTAATTACAATATAATATCATGATATTAAATGCTACACTTTACGAATGCATTGTGGCTCTTCAGCTATCAGGTTAACCATAAGCTACATTAACATTAAGAAAGCTTAGCATGCTAATCTGGTTAACATGCTTTTGTGTGCTAATTCTTATACTAAAGCCTCTCCTTGGCAGTTTGGTAATTCAGCGTCAACTGAGTGACGCAAGCTGCTAAACCACGTGCCACGAGCTCCGAACCATTCAGGTCGTGGGTTCGAATCCTGTGTGGCACATGCCCAGGCCGCAATAGGTACTGTGGCCAGAAGTGGTGCAAAAGATGCTTCGGTTCCAGACATATGGTGTCTATCTGAGAAGGAACTCAATAAATAAGACATGTGCATATAAAAATTATTCATTTTGAGTTGATTCAGGGGCTTGGCCCCTGATATATTGATGAGTTGGTATGGTATATAGTATGATATGATATATAGATATATAGATGGTATGATATATAGATATATAGATGGTATGATATACTCAAAAATGATATATTTTTGAGTTGGACTTTATAAAAATAATAACTTGAGTTTAGTAAGACAGGAAGTCCTCAGACGGATTCAGTGATCATTCAGGTAAAAAGCTAGGCTACTTGTTTCTCTAAAAGTGTGATAAACTGGTTGACCTTTGACACTTTCTATTTAATGTTACACCTAACTGTAAATGCATGTGTGTGAAACGACTGAAAATAGATTACCCATTGTAGTTATATAAGATGTCCAAGATTAGAGTTTGCACATGACACACAAGGCCAGTTGCTTCACTCTTTAACTACAGCAGAGAATGTCACAGAACTGCCAAGAAATGTCTTTTTTGCCAAGAAGAGTCATTTTTTTTACCCCAACATTATAATTTATATTATAATTTAAGCCTATTTTAATACTTTTAAACTGTTTTATTTGCATATTTATTTATTTTGGAATGAAATGTCTAAAAGCATCAGTGAGTGTTGTGATTTGTTTAGCTGGGTTTTCAATCAACTACCCTCCTCATGCTTTGCCTCTGTCTCTTTTCATGAAATGGCTACAGGCTCGTGATAAGTTGTCAGATGAGCGCCGCAGCCTAGCAGAAGTGATCAGACAAGAGTTTGCTGAGCGCCTTGTAGAAACAGAGGAAGAGAATAGGAGAATGAAGATGGAAATCTCTGAAGCCAAAGCACGACTCCGCTTAGAGGTGGAGCGAGTGAGCAGAGAGAAAGAAGAGGAGCTTGCAGAAGTGCATCAGAGGTCAGAGGCAAAGAGTATTTTTCCTTTAGTGCCGTGTCATTGATATGATTAGCTTTAAACCTTCAGATGAGGTGTTTTACTATGTTTGAATTAAGGTTCTGGTCTCATCCACATTAAAAATAGTTCTCTCTTCTTTTAATAGAGTAAAGTCAGCTATTTTGAAGAAGGAAGAGACTGTTAATAACTTGCGGAAGCAGCATGAGGTATAGCGCAACACATTTGATTCAATATATTTGCCTTGCAGTAAATGCAATGCTTGTTGTGCATACATTTTGATTCACAACTAACTTGTCTTTTCCTCTGTCTTTTAGGCTGCGGTGAAGAGAGCAGATCATCTTGAGTCTTTGTTGGAACAGCAGAGAAAACAGCTGTTAGGGAAATGATTGACAAGTTAGGGCATTGACCCCTCCCACCATCATAACCCCGTCACTTGTGTTATACCGTCCTCCTGCACAAAGAAACATCCACCTTTTTTTTTTTTTTTTTTTTTTGCTTGTTTGGATGAACTGATGGATTCTAGGTGGACATTTTAGTTCCACCAGATTTTTCATCCAGAAAGGTGGCCTTTGGCATTCCCATGGGAACAAGGCAAGAAATAAGAGAGGAATTTAATCTTCTCCGGGATTCCAGGAGAGGCTTTTGTGGGTCTCTCTTGCATGGATATGACCAAATTACAGATTCCTTTCAGCCACTGTTTTCACACAGCCAGACAAATGAACTCATTGAAACATTTTCTCACTAGAGTTTAGATCTATTATGTTGTTGAATCTTACAAAACCTCACCTCATAAACTCATGCATATTTCACCTCAGAATCAAAATATATAAATGACAAATTTCTTTATTTTCATTAAAAAAATTAGGCTCATTAACCAACAACAACAAAAAAAGTTTCAAAACAATAATATATTATTTAAGTTGTAAAGTATTTATACAACATGGTGTTTTTATGTTATTTTAACTTTAATTTATGCTTTTATAATAGTCATTTTATAATAATATAGTAAAAATGGAAATCTGATGAGAATCACAATCGAGATTAATGTGAATTGCAAAACCCTCAAAAGTAAAACAATAATGACGGTTCACATTGTGGGAAAATGTCATTGATTGTCATGGAAATTGTCACTGCAAAATGGTCCTAAAAATAAGCTTTTCTAGCATTTATTATTTTGATTTGAGGGTAAAATCTGTATGCATTTGTGAGATTACCCAAGAAGTGGAAAAGCCCCTTTTGCTGGGCACAAAGGCATTCACAGTAAACTGTTCCAGATGTTTCTGTTACTTCATACCCTCTTCCCGTCTCTCTCCAGCGCTGGAATGGGTGGAGATTACAGTGGACAGGAGAAGTGGGAAGAGCAAAGGCTTTGATACTGAGCAGAGAAGTTAACTCTTCACATTAAAGAGGAGAGGCCTGTCCCCCCCCACTGACACAAACATCCCCACTCCCCTGCCTTTTGTGTGTTGCATACAGATGCCTTTTGTCCCGATCCCCCTCAAGGCTATCTCTAAATTACAGGAGATTTCCCAGAAGCCCCCAGGACACCCAAACATGCTCGCACAGAGCCCTCAGTGAAGCCCAGTTCTGGTTCGGATGTCAGTGAATGATGGCAGCACAGCTAGGCGATAGAGATTTTCGAAGGTTTGTTGACAGTAAAGCAGTAAGTGGAGAAGTTAAGTATGGAGTGTCTCTTTAGATTGATAGGGACTGACAGTAGATTTAGCGGCTCTCACGGAACGTATATATGCATTCATTTTGCACATACTGAAGTGAGAGACCTGGATGAGGTTGAGTTGAGATGGATGTAGAAAGTTGGGTAGATAAAAATATCAGATGGATAGAAAATGAAGAGTATAATTTGGGATATCAGAGCTGGGTTTCTGGATGACTGTGATTTGCCAAGAAGGATGTTCCTGAATCAACATACAGGGTTCCCACAGTCGTGGAAAGCCAGGAAATTTACAGGAGTGTTGTTCTTCCACGAATGTACTGTAATGTTGATCTTGGAACACTTCTCTCTTGGTGAAATTCCTTTGAGTCGGGGGAGACCTAGCATGCATGTTATTCAGTCTGTGGTTTCAAGCACAACTAAACGCCAATCCTCCAATCACTTTCTCTCACTGCAATGTATACCAAGCGGTCGATCCAAGAGAGGAACAGAGATGAATGCAATTCAGCAGGAGTTGAGGTGGCAGGTTGGGGGGTGGTGCTTCAAAACTACCACAAGTCTCCATTGTTTCTTCCTACAAGGTCCCTTCCTTTTGGTTTTATTAGAAGCCACTTATCTAAAACATTTAGAGCCAATGAAAATGGCACAGTCCAGAAAATCATTGAATGTTTGGCCTATTATCTTGGGAATGTTTGACCCAGATGTTTATCCCGTTTGGGCAACTTTAGGTTTTGTATTCAAAAGAGAACTTCTATTTAAAAACTTCTCTTTATCTACAAAACACAACCCTTGTCAGAGAAGTTGATTTATGTGGCAAATTAAATTGCTTATCGAAAGTTGAACTACACGTGCGAGCCGTAACTTCCTGTCCAATGTTAGACAATGCTTTCTTGTACCATTGTTTGATGGATTTTGTATATCAGATTCTTACTGATTTGTGAGCTGTTAAGTCAACGGAACCACATCGAAAAGGTCAGAGTGAAAAGTGCCTCATTCCTGTTCTCTAATGAGAGGATCAGGTGTCTCATTTGAGGACAGAGAGGGAACGCCAGAGTAAGCTTAAACTGCAGACCCATTGCAGAATACAGGAGGCTCTGTCATGTGGCTCAAGCGTAAATGCTGAGATTTCTCTGAGGCATAATTTCATGAGACATCACACTTAAATGTATGTATCCAAAGTCAGTTGGATGCAATTTATGCGAACCCTAGTGTGAGGTTCAAAGCGTTAAAACATTCTGAGAATGTTTCAGATGCGTTTGGTGAAGGTCAGATGCAGATTGGCAGCAGATGCAGGTCCTTGGCTGACTTTCTGCCTTTGAATGGCAGCGTGGTTGGCATGGCCAGTGCGTGTCAGTCCCACTCGTGCCAATGAACCATTCTTTTGTGTGTAGTGTTTAATAGCCAAGCGCCGGTCGCCATTTTCCTGGCCTTTTGTAACTGTGGTCTGAAAAAAACACTACTTTTATTATCTTAAATAATGTCCGGATCATTTCGCCTTCAAACTACTCTCCCTCTGTGTTTTTAAAATGTTTGTTTTTGCATGTCTGAGCTTTTAAATAAATTAAATGTGCCCTTTAACATGTAGCTCTTAATTTGATTTCTTTACACACATGTTGTATTTTCATCATTGAGTTTAATAGCTGGTTTTTTTTTTTTTTTTTTTTTTTTCGTACAGTGAAGTAACGAATTTTGTCAGTATGAAAATAAATCTTGAAAATTAGTTTGTTTGACTTCTTTTTTTTCTCTCTGGCAAAAGCCAGCAATTACATAATCACTCCCGTTCTCCACAGTCCACTCCCTGAGCATTCCGATCTGGTGCTTTTTGCTTGGTTTTTATCCCCTGCAGAAATTGTCCTCTTTCAACCAGCTCTTTTCTTCACATTTAAAGCTCGTTCCATGTGAAACTGTTGATTCAAATTGTTCCACAATGATTGGTGGAATGAACTTCCAAACTAACCTACTTTAATTGCACATAAAAGTCCTTTTGCTACTGTTCTGCACTTCTGATAGTTGACTAAATATTACACTGTTAGAAAAATCTGTAGAAATTACAGTATTACTGGCAGCTACTTGCCAGTAACTTACTGTAGATTTAAATTGATGTTATTTACTGGAAACATGAACATTAAATGAACATTAAACATTAACAAGTCTTTATCTTTACAGAATAAAACTAAAATAACAGCCTCATGCAAAGCATTCTGGGAACCAAAATCTGAAGGAAAAACAGAAAAAGGTTGATGAAGATTTCTGGTTCCCAGAATGCTTTGCATTAGATTGTTATTTTATAGTTTTATTCTGTAAAGACAAAGACTTGTTAATGTTTAATGTTCATTTAACTTTGAACAAACTGTTGCCAGTAAATAGCATAAGTTTAAATCTACAGTAAGTTACTGGCAAACAGCTGCATAACTACAGCAAATTTTTTACAGTGTAGTCATCATTTTTCTTGTCTACATTGTGCATGAAACAAGTTCAGGAATATTTATACTTGTAAAAATGTATTTGACACACCTCTGTCTTTTTAAAATGATCAAGTGAATATGAAAAACCAGTTATGGCACATCAATTATGTTCTTTCCCTATACATACTCTACCGTTCAAAAGTTTGGAAAGTCTTTTAGAGTCAGCAGTAATATTATAGTCATAAGTGTCACACGATTCTTCAGAAATCATTTTAATTTGCTTATTCGGTGATCAAGAAAAACATATTATCAATGTTGTAAACCGTTGTGCTGCTTAATATTTTTGTGATGCATTTTTTAAGGATTCTTTGCTTAATAGGAAGTTCATAAGAACGGCATTTGTCTGAAACTTTTGTAACAAGCCTAAATATCTTTACTATCACTTTTGATCTATTTAATAAAATAATTAAAAAAAAATCTTACTGACACCAAACATTCACACACAAAAAAAAACTTCACAGGCATTTCATCTCACCTAACACTTTCACTTCAGCTTTAGAGCTGTGCTATTCTTGTGCTGTTTTCTCCCCAATTCAAATCGTTTCAGCTTTGTCATTTGTAAGTTACTTTGTATACAAGTGTCTGCGAAATAAATCATGTGAATGTCAATCCGAGTCACATCCATTTGCAGGAAAGTCTGACCCACATTTCTTACCCCTGTTTTATCTCTTACTCCCTCATATGGTGTTTCCCATTTTGCACTGCATTTGTTTTCTGCAGCTTCTTGCTAACCACAAGTTGCATGCAGCCTATTTACTTCTGTATCAGTCTAATGTGACTGTTTTTGCCCTCCCGAGGGCCCGCTGTGTGAGACGCCTATTTACTTCTGTATCAGTCTAATGTGACTGTTTTTGCCCTCCCGAGGGCCCGCTGTGAGACGGTGTGATGACAACTGCCTTGTATGTAAATGAAGCAGCTGTAAGTTGTGATAAGGCAGACTATCAGGCTCTTTGAACATGGGGTGCCTTCAGCATGTCACTGCATGTTGTTTTTTGGGTAGTTTTTGCACTGGTGCATGCATCCTTATGTCTGTTCCTTGATGCCTGAACGCTCACGTTTGCACATTCCAGGGTCTGTCTTTGAACGTCAGCTGACTTTGTTTTGTTTGCTGTTGTCTGTTATCACCAAGCTCTGAGTTGAAGTAGCCATCTCTCTTCCTCGTATTTTATGTCTTCCTTTGGGGGAGGGGGTAGGGGAGTTGACCAATTGCTAGCAGCTGTTACTCATTTCACAATAGGCCCGCCTCTCCAGCCCTGTGTGTGTGTGTGTGTGAGAGTGACTGAGAGTTGTGTTGTTAAACTAGGCACATTGCAGCTCGACTTCCCCTCTCATCGCTTGACAGGAGTTTCCCTTCAGGTACGACTTTTTTGACTTCTTTTACAGTTCTTCTTTCCTCTGTCTGTTGACATATTCTGTCAGTTCTTCTTGAGTTTAAGTACTGCAGCGAGTCGGCTGTCTTTGAACGTTACTTATGGTGACAGTTACTTTGTCTGATGTAGTGGGAAAATGGCTATTTTTGTGCTTTGACAACTTTTTAAAAGTTTCATTGGCTTTTATGCATTTTGGGAGAGATTTTGTATTCTTTTCTTTATTTAATTCTACCTTTAATGCATTTAAAGAGAAATGTATGCAGTTTCCTAAAGGAGATGGATTTTAGTTTATAAGTTAATCTTTAGACATTACTCAGACTGAGTTTATAAGCACAGCACGTTTCTGGGGCATTTCTATTCACTAAAACACTGGTTCACACAACTAGCATTCTTGTCATTCCACAAATGTCAGAAAAAGAAAAGCAGGAATTCTCAAAAGAAAAGAAAAATGTAAGGCTTTGTGCCTCTGAATTCAGCTTTATTCTCTCGTTTTTGAGACGGAATTGGAGAATTAAACTTTGTTAAACAACCCAAGTGAAACTTCTTTCCTTATTCAGATTTTTCACTCTAGATGTGGTTGGTGAACCTTCAAGGTATGATAATGACTAGTTCATCAATGTTGAATAGCATAAGGTCAATGCAAGTCAACTTTCAAATAGTTGTTAATGTAGTTCTATTTGTATTAATGCGGTTTATTTTTAGTGAATAACAAAGCCTGACTGTGAACTCTAGAGAAAACTGGTTTTCAGATGTTTTAAAAGAAATGTATGTGCTAAAACCGAGGCCTACTTGTTGCATATTTGGTGGTCGGCATACAAAATGATTTGTGAAGTTACGTGTTTCCAGACTCATCAGCAGGAGATGTGGTCATGAGGAAATATTTCCTGAGGGAGTAATGCTGGTTTCCTAGAAAAAAATCCTATACTCGGGGGAGAGTTGCTAACAAGCAATTTTGCCACAATAGCTCAGGCTTTTCCTCGCCCTCTTCTGTACACAACTCCGAAAACAGCCATTTTCTGTCTGTATGGTATTTTCTCGCTCTCTCTTTCCGTCTTTCACCCGTTCCCTCTCGTTTCTTCCTTTGTCAAATCCTGCAGTCTTTCTGACACCATTAATTAGCATCTGAAATGCTCTTTGAGCAAAGGTGCACTTTGAAACTAGGATCACATCTTCCTGGTTTACCCTTTAATTAAAACAGGATTAATAGCATAGAAACCGCCATGTGGAGTTTTACTCCATTGTATTTATTTTCTTCCTCTCACAGATATCCTCGGTGGTGCTGGAGATTCCCACGTGTGAAAGCCGGAGCTCAAAATGAGTTAACTAGCAGCGAGCCTCCCAACCCTTCCCCTCGAGGAGCGCTTTCAAACCCCTATTTCATCAAAGCTCCACTTCCTCAGGAGAACGCTCATGTGCTTACATGGTAGCCAGACGTTCTGGGGAACTCTCAGCAACTTGTGCGCGAGGAAAGTAGCACGATGATAGGCCAGCTGCCTCAGAGGCTTCTGCTGTGGTTCATTGGGTTGTTGGGAATCGCGATACTGACGTTAATCGTGGTGTGCGTGGCTTTGCAGATCCAAGTGCCATGGCACATGATGACCCTCCAAAGCTTCACCATGAAACATTACAGGTAAAGACAGATCTCTTAAAATGCCATATGGACTTCTTTACACTCTTAAAAATAAAGGTTGTTTATTTATATATATATATATACATACATACAAACATACATATATGTTGTTTCAATATACCGGTTTCAATTTCGAGATTATATATATATATATATATATATATATATATATACATACATACATACATACATACATACATACATACATACATACATACATACATACATATAATCTCGAAATTGAAACCGGTTTACCGCCCAGCACTATATATATATATATATATATATATATATATATATATAAAATGTAAACCGGTTTCAATTTCGAGACTGATTTTTATTTTTCAAAAAACGTCATACGTTGTGAAACAGCTGCTGTATCTATTCAATGGCCATGAAGAGTGTATAAAGAGCGGACTTCTATTAACTGCATACCCTTCTTACACTAATGGTAACAACTTTATAACACAACAATAAATAACGAAAAAAAAAAATCACAAATGGAACTTAGTATATAAAGTGGAACATCACAGAATTTGGCAAGTTTTGGATGATTAAATCAAAAGTAGGACTGTACAATAAATCAGTTATCGATACGGACTAGTGTCTGAATATTAAAGCTCAAAAAGACTGCTATTGAAATCTGAAGTCTGTATGTTCTGCCGTGTCTGTGGGAATGAGCGCTGCAGTTTCGTCTACTACTACACATACAATACCTCATAGATCACTTATGAAGGCTGTTTTCGTGCATGCGCCTTTAAATTTTTCTATGTACACTTAAGTGGCGTGCAATGTGGTGAAAAAGTTGCTCAGTTGCATTTTGGTTTATTTCTTTTTGAGAAACACTGTTGTTGTTGTTGTTGTTGTTATACACTACTGTTTCAAAGCTTGATAATAAGGAATGTGTCTTGAGCAGCAAATCAGCATAATAGATTGATTTCTGAAGGATCGTGTGACACGGAAGATTCAGCTTTGCAGTTGCATAAATACATTTTTTTTTTAAATGTTTTAAAACTGAAAACAGTTCTTTTAAATTGTAATAATATTTCACAATATTACTATTTTTACAGTATTTTTGTTAAATTAAATGCAGCCTTGGCAAGCATAAAAGACTTTTAACCCTAAACTTTTTTAAATGTTCGTGTATAGATTTTATTTCCCCTAGTCAGATGAGTAACAAGCTATTTGACATTGCCACCCCCCTGTCTGGTTTCCTTGTATATGTGCATATATTCTGCTACATGTGTAATCCACACAAAATATTTTGTTTTCTTTCTTTAAAATGTTTATCCCCCAGTTTCACAGACAAGGTGTAATGATTCAGGTCTGTGTTCCTCTGTCATGTCCCGTGTTCATCTGTTCCCCATTATGCTGATTAGTCTCCCCAGGTGTTTCAGATTGACCACGCCCCCTTGTTATCTTGTTTAGCTTGTTTGTCCTTGTATTTAAGCCCTGTGTTTGAGTTCAGTCATTGTGAGTTCTTGGTTCTGTTGTTGGTTGTCCTGTCCTGAGTACTGTTCCCTAAATCTGTGTTTGTAAAGTCTAGAGTCTATTGAATAAAGTACGCTGCATTTGGATCCTGCTTCCTCCTTGTCTCAGCCACAGCGTAACAGAAGAACTCACCAAAATATGGATCCAGCAGCTGTCAGTAATGGAGCTCTAATAAGATGGCTATCTTCCAAGTATCAGGATGGTCAACCTATTGAGAGGTATGTGCAGGATTTTCTGGCTTGCTGTCATTTAGCGTCATTAGATGACACCCAGCTCATGGACCTGTTTTGGAGTGGACTGGATGAGGAGATCGCTCAGAGGATGCCGGATGACAATACCAGCTGGACCCTAGAAGGGTATATCAACCTGGCCCTTTCCTTGAGCAGTTCGGCATTTACTGTGTGCTTGGCTGATGAAGAACCCTGCAAGCTCACAGTACCCCCCGAGCCTGAGTCAGTTCACGTCCCGTCCGTCCAGCCTGAGAAGCTTCTCATCATGCCAACCATCAAGCTAGTCACCAGATCGGTCTATTACCGTCAAGGACTGGTATCCAGCGTGGCCGATTCCCCGCTGAGGTCAGCACGTGTTGCCTTAAGGGTCATCGTGCATGAGTCTCGTCCCGCCGAGACTATCCAGCCTAAATCTTGTTTTGCCGAGACCGTCCTGCCTGAGTATCTTCCAGCCGAGCCTGCACTTCACGCCAGTCCCGCCGAGCCTGCACTTCACGCCAGTCCAGCTGAACCTGCACTTCACGCCAGTCCCGCCGAACCTGCACTTCACGCCAGTCCAGCCGAGCCTGCACACGTCATGCCTGCCGAGCCAGAGACTGTTCACGTCACGTCTGTCGAGCCAGAGACTGTTCACGTCACGTCTGTCGAGCCAGAGACTGTTCACGTCACGTCTGTCGAGCCAGAGACTGTTCACGTCACGTCTGTCGAGCCAGAGACTGTTCACGTCACGTCTGTCGAGCCAGAGACTGTTCACGTCACGTCTGTCGAGCCAGAGACTGTTCACGTCACGTCTGCCGAGCCAGAGACTGTTCACGTCAGTCCTGCCGAGCCAGAGGCGCTTCATATCATGTCTCTCCACGTCATGCCTGCCAAGTCTGAGTCTCTTCGTGTCATGCCTGCCAAGTCTGAGTCTCTTCATGCCACGTCTGCCGACGAGCCAGTGTCTCCGGACAAGATGGCCGCCGCCGAGCCAGTGTCTCCGGACAAGATGGGCGCCGCCGAGCCAGTGTCTCCGGACAAGATGGCCGCCGCCGAGCCAGTGTCTCCGGACAAGATGGCTGCCGCCGAGCCAGTGTCTCCGGACAAGATGGCCGCCGCCAAGTCGCCTGAGCCCTCAGCAGAGATGGCCGCCGACATGCCTGAACCTGAGCCCTCAGCAGAGATAGCCACTGCCACAGTGTCCGTTCCTGTCCCTGAGCCATGGACATCTGAGCCGGTATCTGTTCCTGTTCCTGAGCCGGTGCCGGTGTCTGTTCCTATTCCTGAGCCGTTGTCGATTTCTGAGCATGTGTCTGTTCCTGCGCCATGGCCACCAGAAGGGTCTTCTCCGCCGTGGCCGCCCGAAGGGTCGCCTGCTCCGCCCTGGTCGCCCTTCCGTTTCATGGCCCAGGCCCGCCATTGCAAGGCCCTGGTCCCCCTTCCGTTTCACGGCCCAGGCCCGCCATTGCAATGCCCTGGTCCCATTCCCTGCGCGGGTCTGGCCCTCCATCCCTCCCCCGGGACCGCCTCCGCTTCACCACCCTCCTGGACTTTTGTTTTCTGGGGAGTGTCTGGAAGCCACTCTTAAGGGGGGGGGGGGGTTATGTAATGATTCAGGTCTGTGTTCCTCTGTCATGTCCCGTGTTCATCTGTTCCCCATTATGTTGATTAGTCTCCCCAGGTGTTTCAGATTGACCACGCCCCCTTTTTATCTTGTTTAGCTTGTTTGTCCTTGTATTTAAAGGTAGGGTAGGTAATCCTGTTCAGAAACACTTTTTTTTATACTGGGTGAAATGGTCCTTCCATCCTGAGAGTAGTCAATACATTATGTGTTCTGAAAAAGGAATGAAAAAAATCAGACCTCTGTAGCAGTTGCAGGACAGTAAAAACTCTGACCAATCACTGCCATTCGGTGCGAATGTAAAGAACCAATCAGATGCCTTCATGTCTCGTGCCCGAGCCCCACTGCGCGCGCTGCCCTGCGTGCACTCATCACATGTCACCGTTCCCGGAAATATTCAGCTCAAAGCACCTGCATATGCAGTCAGCGAAGGCAAACAAGGCAAAAACTACTTCCTCGGACCCTGCCCGCACCTCTTGAACGACCTCCTCTGCTTCGCCCTCAACCCCGGACCTGTCCTCGAACCGACGATGCGGTACTTGTCTCCGGACTCGGAGTGTACGTTAATCTTCATTAGAGTCAACAATGTTTTCATCATGGAAACTCTTACATGCAAAACACCGTATATGTTATGAATCTTACACGAAATTCACCTTCATCACAGTGTAACTGATGGTAATGGAAAAACGTGTATCAATGCAACCTGTTTTTAGTTTTGCCTTATAAATATAGCTCGTTACCGAATGAAACTTTACCATTATCGATATGCTAGCTTGATAGTGAGTACTAAAAGAAATCTTATTTGTTTATATTCATAGTGATAAAGTTAGGTATTTTATTACATGTGATTCTGACATGATGTCACTGTATGTACTGCGCTCCTTCCTCTCCACTCGTCTCAGGTAATAAATGCGTCTTCCAGCTGAGCCTGAGCGTTTGGCGTCGCGCGTTCATGTGTTTTGGGGGCGTCGCTTTGGAAGCAGCTCAGAAGGGAGGGGGTGGGAGTGAATTGAAATAATGAGCTGTGTTTATTGCAGATTAAAAGGTCTACAGTCACTCGATTTTTATATTTTCTTTTTTCAGAGTACTTACATTTTAATTATGTATTGGTATATAAAGACAGTTTAAACAAATTTGGAATGTTTTTTTTTTAGAAAAATCCTACCTACCCTTTAAAGGCAGGGTAGGTAGGATTTATTAAAAATTAAAGATCCAAATTTGTTAAAACTTTCTATATATATCAATACATAATTAAAATGTAAGAACTCTGAAAAAAAGAGTATAAAAATCAAGTGACTCTAGACCGTTTAATCTGTATTAAACACAGCTCATTATTTCGATTCGGGACGAATCAAAGGATTAGCTTAGGCGACTGTCACTCTCTCGCAACCATGGCAACCACCCTTTTGCCACACAGCACCTGCCCACTTGCGCGCGACCGTTTGATTTGAGGAGTGCGAGAGGCACGGAACCTGATCACACCTCCGTCCAGTAGATGGCGGTAATGCACTATGTTTGCAAGCTGCCAATAAAATCTATCGAAGAAGAAGAAGAAGGCACTGAACCTAGGAATACCAAAACAATGGCAGAGAAAGAGCAATCTAAATTTACAGTCCCGGCATATGCAGTTAGTGAAGGCAAACCAGGCAAAAAAATGCCCCTTCCCCTCCGCTTGTCTCAGGTAAATAATGCGTCCTCTAGCTCAGCGGTCGGAGTCGCGCGTTCATGTGTTTTGGGGACGTGGCTTTGGAAGAAGCACAGAAATGAGGGGGTGGAGTGAATGGAAATAATGAGATGTCTTTAAAACAGTCGTGAGAGGTCTACAGACACTCGATTTTGATACTTTCTTTTTCAGAGTACTTACATTTTAATTATGTATTGATATGTACATAAAGTTTAAACAAATTTGAAAAATAGAATTTTTAGACCATTTCTACCTACCCTGCCTTTAAGCCCTGTGTTTGAGTTCAGTCATTGTGAGTTCTTGGTTCTGTTGAGTGCTATTGTTGGTTGTCCTGTCCTGAGTACTGTTCCCTAAATCTGTGTTTGTAAAGTCTAGAGTCTATTGAATAAAGTACGCTGCATTTGGATCCTGCTTCCTCCTTGTCTCAGCCGCAGCGTAACACAAGGCTTACACCTAGTTTCAGACTAAAATGCATGTTTGAGCTGTTTTAACTGAAAAAAGCTTGCAGTGACATAACTTAAAATAAAGTAATGTGTTTTTCTAATACACATTTATAAAAGCTACTTAAATGTCCTAATTGAACAAAGGCCTAATCCTGGCTTAAAGACCTAAAACTATAGAATAATAATATGTATACTATATATATATATAAAATAAATATATTGACTGACAGCCCTATTTTAATGCATGTCAAATCCATAAAATATAATTGGGAAAGTTGAGCACTCTCGGACTAATTTCAAATGTGCCATGTCACAGTCCGCATGTTATCTCTAGAGAGCCATGATCACAGTGCTCCTCCTCTGCTAATTATTTCAGCATGTTCGCTATTGCTATGGAGACGGGTGTCAGAAGCTAAGAAAGTGATTTCATGTCCTTTTGCTCTCTCGGCCCTTGTTTTCTGTAGTGAGGGGGAGGGGGAGGTTTTTGGATTTCAATTTATTTGCACAGCGCTTTCCAAAATAGGTATTGTTCCAAAAAACAGCTTCTCAGAGAATAGCGACTTATAAGCCCTCAAGCGAGCAGCTAAAAGCATTAGAGACAGAGTTTGAGTTTGGATATCCCTTTTCCTAAGTTTTCTACTTTGTTCTCCAGTAAGGGACAGAAACAAACAACCTGAGATTTACTGCTGCTCCTTTAAATCAGTCAGGCATAGAATCATGGTTTGGCTTGATTCTCTAGAGAAGTGCACAATCATTGCTCTGAAAGTAGAGTCTGTTATGTGAAATGTAGCCCAGATGCTTTTAAAAGGGCAAAGCTCTTAATTTTAACACAGACATGGTTGAAGAAAAAAAAAAACAGAATGTCAGGAAATTACACATTATACTAGCTGGCATTACAACTTGTGATTCTGTAGAAGTTATTTTGGGCCTTTTAAAATTGCACTTTGAAAACCTGTTGAGCCAGTAGCCACGTCATAATAATAACAACTCAAGTGTGAGAATGATGGATAGATATTGAGCTCTTGTTAAGTGTTCAATAATGTGACAGTGTTTGTAATTGATTTATTATTATTATTATTATTATTTAGTGAAGTGTTAGTATTATATGGAAGCTTGTTTCCGCCAAGGAGTAAGAAAAATGTAAAAGAAAATAGCAACTTTTTATTGCAAATTTATATCTCACAATTCTGACTTTATTTCCTTGCAATTGCAAGTTTTATCTCGCAATTCTGACTTCTTCAGAACTGTGAGCAAATTCAACAAATTCTGAAGCAAAAAAGACTGACTTTATAGTTCATAATTCTGAGTTCATAACTCGAGATGTAAATTCGCAATTGTGAGGGAAAAAAAGTCAGAATTGTGAGATACAGTAAAGTCGCAATTACCTTTTTTATTTTTTATTCAGTGGTGGAAACAAGCTTCCATAGTACTGCTTCTAATCACTGTTTTTTTGTTTTTTTCAGAAAGATCTTTAGGATTTTGAAGTATGATGAAAGTAATAATTTCCCAACACATTTACATGATTACACACAGTAAAGCAATAATGAAAAAAGGCATTCAGACATTTACAGATATTTTCTCTTTCTTGTGTTGTCATTTGATTTAAACCTCTGCGAGATATTAATATGCATTTAGTTTGATTACATTTCTCTCATCAGTAATTTGCTTTTTGTTGTCTTGAACAATTATGCTTGCCCCAGTTATGAAGTCATTGGCAGCCATATGCTGCATGTTTGTTCAGGATGTGTTTGCTGATGTATCAGATATCAAGACAGGTGATAAAAGCTCTATTCTGTCTTTCCATGGAAAACAGTGGAATATTGATGTATGATTTAGTGGATGGGCTGTTACTAATGGCCTTGAGCTGGTTGTTCTTAGCTTCATTCTTACTGTTAGAAAGTGAAAAACATTGCTTTTTTTTCTTTCTTGCCCGCAGGTTATATTCTGTCAAGAGTGACAACAGCTCTATGGAATATCAACAGTCTGCTGAGAATGAACTAGACACTGCTGAAGAACTGGAGCGAAAATCAGCCCAGCAATCAGATCTTGAGGATTCATCGGTGTTAGAAAACAGCGCAAAGTCTGATCAATCTAATTTAAACACAAACTCCTTAAAGCCAATGCCAAAAAATGATATAAAACCCACTGAACCAGACTTTTTTGGTGACCGGTATGCCACGGATGACCTTCCATCACAAACAGTGAGTGTCTATTTGTGGTTTTTGGCCTAGTATTGTGAACTATCGTGCCTGTGTTAGTATTGTGAGTGAGTGCAATTTCCAGAAGAACCTGTTTTATTCAAGTGTTTGTACAAATGCAGTGGTCAATCAAATTTAATGGTCATTCAAATTCAGCGAAGAGCCAGCGGAAGTTTGTAGTAAGTAAAGGTTAGTTTATCACAACAAAACGGCAGTATTTTATTCAGATTAAAAATACTAAAATAAATGACCCAAAATAAAATATCTGTGACCGGTGAAACCCATCTATGCTCTATAATAAAAAAAATACATACACTACCATTCAAAAGTTTTAAATAATACTTTTATTAAGCAAGGATGCATTTGACTTTAAATAAAAAATTACAGTAAAGACTTTAAAAGTATTTAAAATAAATGCTGTTCTTTTGAATTCTTTTCATTAAAGAATCTTGAAAAATTTTGGTGTGGTTTACACAAAAATAACAGCACAACTGTTTCCAAAATGTATAATATGAAATGTTTGTGCAGCACCAAATCAGCAACATATTAGAATGATTTCTGAAGGATCGTGTGACGCTGAAGACTGGAGAAATTATGCTGAAAATTCAGCTTTGTCATCACCGTAACAAATTACACTTTAAAATACTATATATTAAAATAAAAAAACGTATTTTAAGTTGTAATAAAATGTCACTATATTACAGTGAAGGGATCCACTGCTGCTTCAATGTATATGTAATGAGTGATTATAATCAAGGTATTAATCAATATTTTTCCTTCTAAATATCAAATGAGTTGAATGACTTCTCTGGAGATTTTACTTTGTTATAGAAGTTACAAGTGTGATTACTGAAATATTATTTTCATGTATTCTTTAATGTCTGTATTTGATATCTGAATGCAGTAACAGTGCTTGCTTATTTAGGCCGGCTTCCAGAAATGAAATAGTGCCTTTTTGTGTTTGAGGAAGGTCTTCAACGTGTTAAAACATGTAGGGGTCATTGAAGCCGATAATTTAAGGGACCATTTCCTTGTTAAAGCCTTACTTTCCAGTTAGACTAAAATGTAGCTCTCCTTCAGAGAAAGAACGTATTATCTTGATGTTTTGAGAAAACGACAGTTTTTACTGGATAAAAAAAAAAGAACATTCACAAAAACTTGACCCTAAACTTGAATGGTAGTGCACCAGTGCCCTTTGCAAACATGTTTTATCTCAAGCAATCATGTTTCATTAAAAAAAATATATATTCATTTTATTTTAACAAGACATGTAAAAATACATGGAACCCTGGCTATTGTCTTTCCAATTCATAAAGAAATGCAGCAACTTACCACAGCCTAGAAGTAACTTTGAAGATTGTCAATGTTAACAATATTAACACACTCTCTCCCTCTCCCTCTCCCCCTCTCTCTCTCTCTCTCAGAACTGTCCCAACAACATTAGGAATCGTGTGCCTCAGACTCAGTTTGCTGAGATGTTTCTACACACGATTCCAGTGCTTCAATGGGCAAAACATTTCACCCCAGACCAGTACCAACGCTTGAGTCACTACGGTGGTGCACATGGCTGGGGAAGCGTTGATATTGAAGGTGTGTTGTCTTTTAAGAATCTGCTAGTCTTCCAAAAAGTTCAAATGTACTTGCCTAGAGTATTTTTATTGTCCAAGGTGTTTTATCCTCCCGAGACCCAGCAATGGAGTTTTTTCCTTTGTAGAGGACATTGTTTTGACAAAAAATCTTTTTAGACCATATCAGCCACAATTTTAAGTCTAGATCTCCTGTAAAGAAAACCATTCAAATGCTTTTTATACAGATACAAAATATTTGGAGGTTTCACCATGACAACTCCCTCTACTTGGTCTTTGACTGACATTGACTGAATGACTAAATTCAGCATGCTTATGGGAATATGATGTTTTGTAATTATTTAAACCTGACTAATTTTCATGTTGTTTGTCGTAAATTAACCTCTCAAGACAACTCTAGTGGGGTTTCAAATCAGATTATGACTTTCTGTTATGAGGCATGCATCAGTTCACATGTCCATTGTAGAGGACACCAGGACTTACTGCAAGCTTATTAGGCATTTTAGGGAAGAAATTATTTATTTATTTTCATGATATGAGATATTATGAAAATGTTGCCAAGTTATTACTCAAATAATTATAGCTACTTCGTTTTTGTTACATGTTGCCCAAATAATATGCTAATTCATATGCTAATTAGAGACAATGAATAGGTTATTTTAGATATTAATAGAATATCTTTCATACCATAGTTGAAAATCTTTGTCGAAATCTTTGTGCATAGTTTGGTTCAGGTAAAAGTTTCCTGGAGCTGTCGAAGTCCTGAAAACCCTGATTTACATAAAACGCCTATTAAATGCAGGCACTAGTAGGCATACAAAATGAAAATATAAACATTTTCGAAAAATCTTCTCCAACGTTATTCTCATATCTGTTTTACAGAGAGCAAGTTATAGAAAACAATAACTAGTATACTGAATATACAGTTTTGTTTTGGTTATAGAGTCTTGTTTTGGCTAGATCAGCCCTCGGTAACTATGTGTGAAGATTTTGCTACGTTTTTTAATAATAAAATAATACAGATCAGATCTGCCATTGATCATACTGATAATTTACCTATGGATGAACTGGGAAGTCCTCCAAACCACAAAATTGAAATATTCAGGACAGTTAATAAAGAAAATCTTCTCCAAATTATCTCTCAGCTAAATTCCTCTTCCAGCTATCTTGACCCTATACCAACAGTATTTTTTAAAGAGGTATCGCACTGTCTGATAAACCACATCCTTGATATAGTTAATTGTTCGCTGGAGACAGGCATTTTTCCTAATGCTTTTAAATGTGCTGTTGTGAAGCCACTTCTAAAGAAAAGAAACCTGGATTGTTCTCTCTTTCATAATTACAGACCAATTTCTAACATACCATTTTTAAGTAAGATTCTAGAAAAAGTTGTATTGCAGCAGCTTAATAATTATTTAGATGAATATAATATTCGGGAGAAATATCAGTCAGGTTTCAGACAAGGTCATAATACGGAAACTGCAATATTAAAAGTAATAAATGATCTGAGATTAAATACAGACAAAGGCAATGCCTCAGTTTTGTATAAAGTGTAGCATTCGACACAATTGATCATTGTCTTCTGCTAAACAGACTGGAAAAGCTTGTCGGTCTCTCTGGTAATGTTTTAAATTGGCTCAAAACATACATAACACAAAGGAACTTTTTAGTTAATATAGGTGACTGTATATCAAAGACGCATGAAATAACACATGGTGTTCCACAAGGATCAATTCTTGGGCCTGTTTTATTTTCATTATACATGCTCCCTTTGGGCAGCATAATTCAGGAATACGACATGAATTATCATCTTTATGCTGATGATATACAGTTATACATCTCAGTTGAGCTAAGAGATACTGTTGTATTAGAGAGGCTGGCTGATTGCCTGTGTCCAGCATTGTAAAGTGGATGAACAAATGTTTTTTTTAAATTGAATGAAGACAAAACTGAAATTCTTATTGTGGGCCCAAACCATGAGCGGGCGAGGATAGAAGCTGGATTGGGTCCCTTAGCCATACAATCTAAGAAAGAAGTAAAAAGCCTAGGTGTCATTTTGGACTGTGACCTGAATTTTAAGTCTCATATTAATCAAGTGACAAAAAATTGTTTTTATCATCTGAGAAATATAGCCAAGATTCGTCCTTTTTTGTCTTTGGATGATGCGAAGAGACTCATTCATGCTTTTATTTTCTCTCATCTTGATTATTGTAATGCTATGTACACTGGCCTTCCTAAGGGCTCTATAGCAAAGTTACAATTGATACAAAATGCAGCAGCCAGAGTACTAATGAAATTAAAAAGGAGACAACATATTACACCGGTTTTAATGGAATTACATTGGTTACCAGTTCACCAAAGGATTGATTTTAAGGTTCTTTTATTTGTTTATAAATCTCAGCACAATTTGGCACCTTTATACATTTCAGACTGTTTGTCAAGATATGTTCCTAACCGTAGATTAAGATCCTCTAATGCTAATCTTCTGGAACATTGTACAGTTAAACACAAAAGATCAGGTGGTGCTTCTTTTAGCCACTATGCTGGAAAAATTTGGAATGCTTTACCAAATGAAGTGAAAGAGGCTACTAGCATTCATATTTTTAAAAGTCAGGTTAAGACATACCTTTTTAAAGTTGCTTATGAGTACAATAATATTATGTGAAGTTGTGTATAAGTCTTTTATTTTAAACTGTTATTTATATGTATTTTCTTTTTATATTGACATTGTGTGAATTTGTTTTTGTGTTTGTGAAGCACTTTGCGTTGCATTCCATGTGTGAAAAGTGCTATATAAATAAATGTTTATTATTATTATTATTATTATTGTTTTCATGTTCCTTACATTGGATATATACTAATATATATATATATATATATATATATATATATATATATATATATATATATATATATATATATATATATATATATGTATATATATATAATAATAAAAAAATCTCCATTTGTTTCTTACACTCCAAACAATGTATTGATGTAAAAAAAAAAAAAAAAATTCTATGGGTCTCAGGAGGATATAACCATTAGCCATTACTTTTGTGCTTGGGTATTGACGGTATTTTGAATCATTTATTATATATATATATATAAAATTTAATTGTTCAGATTACAGTGTAATTATTTAGCTGTTTTGATTGCATATTTGTTGCAAACATGAAAACAGGATGGAAAATGCCACTGCTCATAAAAAAAAAAAAAAAGCACTTGTAACATGGCATTATAGAGGGAAAAAACTTGTTACATTTCTGATGGTACATTTTATACAGACTGCATAGAATAAAACATTTCTAGAATCAATAAGAAATAAGAAATTAAACTTATTACATGTATTTTTTATTGTTATTATTATTTGAAAAATCCAGTGTCAACCTAGTTTTGTGCCAAATTATATGAAATGTTTTAAAAGATAATCATTTACATTAAATATGACTAATTAATTATTACTTTTTTTTTCAATTGTTTTTCAATTGATTTTAAATTGTCATTTTCTTTTGAATATTTAAAAGATTTATTGATTTAATTTCCTTTTGACTCTTCTGACTTCATACTCATGAAGTAAATATATTTAATGTGTAATTGATTTGTGGTGTTACTTGTAATTATTTAATGTAATTTCTATAGTGATTAGATTAAGGTGATGTGTGTAACATGCTGGACCAAAACGATTAGTTGTGTGTGTGTGTGTTGTTCACAGTTTTGAAGAGCTCACTGGGAATTTTAAATACAACCGCAAATCGGTTGATGTTTGATGACTGGGAGAACAGAAAGAACAGATCCCAGTGTATCCGCTGTGCTGTGGTGGGAAACGGCGGAATACTGAATGATTCAAGAAAAGGCAAGGAGATCGATGAACATGACTATGTCTTCAGGTGAGGAGGTTGATCATTAAGAGATACAGATGTTTATTATATCAGTGCTCCTCAGAGTGATGCAAATCTTATAAAGAAAGCAGTTTGCATGTCTGGTAGTCTTTTACTAATTTGTATATTTTTTTTGCATTGGAGGTCTTCTACAATAGGTTACATGCATCCACGGTCAAAAGCAAATTTTCTCATAATATACACTGCAGAATCACCTTTTTTCTCACAATGTCTGAAACGGTTCGATCAAGGATCTGGTCTCGCTTAACCCCTCCTTTCCAACTCTGCTCTGATTGGTCAGATGGCTTAGTCTGTTGTGATTGGTCTACTACTTACAGCGCATGTCGGAAACAAAACGCTCATTACCATATCTGAATTTCAGCTCCAGAGGCTTCCTCAGAACTTGACACACAGTTAAGATGCCTTTGGTTTAACCGTGTCAATTTGAGCGCGAGCCCTCATCCTTTGGTAATGCCAACAAAGTGGATTTGCTTTCACAGCATAGAAACAGCATCTTCTCAACATGTTGACAATAGGGATGTCACAGTGAGGACATTTTCACACGGGTATATAAACCTAAGACAACACCTGTATTACCGATAAGAGCAGGGGGAGGGGGAGAGTTTATGACAGTGGCGTGCCGTGGTGGCCAAGTAATGTAATAATTGTATGGCCGAACACAGTGTAACTCCGGTAACACCGACTACTGCTGCAAGCCTATTCTACAACATAAACTAAACTCTTCCTGGCCTCAACTACAACTACAGTGTTTAAGGGCGGGTCAAAGTAGACATTGTTCGCGGACAACCAATGAAGGCCATAGGCAGAAAATAAGACTGGAATTAATGACGAATCATTTCAGGCAATTTAAAATTGGCTATTTATTTTGGGAGAAAATAACGGTTTATTGATCAATATCCCAATGCTTCTCTTTTTCTGTCTCCCATCTTCAGGGTGAATGGTGCGGCTCTTAAGGGGTTTGAGATAGATGTGGGATCCCGGACATCATTCTACACGTTCTCAACCAACACCATGCGAAACTCCATGCGTAGCTATGCTGGCGTAGGCTACAGAGGTCCACCCATTTCAAAGGTAACCAATGATGTCAGACTATTATATGTCCACACAATGATAAGACGCAGTGCTCCGCTTATTATTAAGTATCTTTACACATGTACTAACATTTAAATTAATAATTTGATACAATGGACTTGTGTACATGCATGTTTTTACACTGTACTTGTATTTTAAAAAAGGTAACACTTTATTTTAGTGTCCTTGTTACATATGTTATATGTACTTGCCATAGTATTAACTGTAAATTAGGCATATTACATGCAACTAACCCTCAACCAAATCCTAATCCTACCCTAACCCTATAGTAAGTACATGTAGTTGTTAATATTACTCAGTACTTAAATATAAAATTACACTGTAACAAAGACACCTTAAAATAAAGTGTAACCTAAAAAAAAAAAAAACGTATGAAATTAATTTCTGTAATTACATCTAGAATTACACTGACCAGATAAAGTAACTCCACTGTTTGTCAAAATTATTATAGCGTTAAATAGTCATTTGACTACAATCTGATCAAGTTCATCCAACACCCGGATGTGTATGTTGAGTTGTCACGTTGTTGTTTGCTAACTCTCTCTTTATCTTGATCTCCATCTGTTCAGGAGACCAGATATATATTCCTCCCAGATCATGACCGAGATTACATTCTTATGAGGGCGGCTTCGACACACACAGTAATTGATAAAGGCCCTGAGCGCAGCAAAAAGTAAATATAAAAAAGAAGTTCCTTAAACGTATCCTTGATCGCTATAACAGATACAGTCCAACCTAAATACAAATGTTTTTATTCATTATTGAAAATAAATAGTCAAAATAAACAATGTTAGTTGGGTTTAAATAATACAGTACATTGTATACACAATTAAGACTCAATTTAATTGTAATGTATATCTCTCTCAGCCCCCCTACATACTTTGGTGAAGATGTGACAGTAGAAAAATTCAAAATCTACCACCCAGACTTTATCCGTTACCTCCGAAACAGGTAAGCTTTGCAAACAGAGACTACGGATAAGGTACACTCAGCCAGTCGTTATTGCAAAATTAATCCCAGACAGGGAGATCAAGAAACACAAAGCGGCTGACTGCACATTATCCTGCTTATTACATGACTGCTTGATCTGAGTTGAAATTATATGAGAAGAAAGATCCCGCAGAGTGAAACGAGACGCATTAATCTGGCACAGCTATAGCGGAAATCCGTTGCAGGAGACAGCGGTCAATTATATAGTTCAGTGGTCATTATACACACACATATGACCACAGAATGCTGCAATCAACTGAAAGCGGCATGTTATAAATGTTGTATATTTTGTTTAGTTTTGTCTTCATTTCTATGTAAATATCTAAGTGTATAACTTTTTCTTTTTCATCATCAAGGTTCCTGCATTCGAATCTTCTGAAAACAGGTGCGAGAAGAATTTACAGGCCGTCCACAGGAGCAGTAATGCTCCTGGCTGCCATTCATACATGTGACCAGGTTTGTTTAATCTTTTTATTGAGATTTTAATGACATCAAATATGTGTCTTATGAGTGTGCCCTGCTGTAAAATGAGTAGAAACACCCATATATCCTCATCCATCCATTTAGAGGAGGTCACAATTGAGAAGAACCTAATGACAGTTTAGTACAGTGAGTAAAACATTATACCTCAAATTGTATGGAAACACCTTCAGTAGCAAAAGTTGTAAAAAGTTTGAACGCTGTTTTAGTGACATTTGTTTCACATATGTTAGATGTGTGGTCTAACCAGACAGCTGACCGCCGTAACTACATATTAAAGACTCACCTGACAGGCTGTATTGGCGTCATAAAAAAAAAAACTCAGGCTTATTGGAAGTGCATCCCTCTACTTGCATTGTTGTACAATATACAATTCCCTGCAGTTTCAAGCTAAAAATGAACACTAAAGAATTGCTGCAAAATGCACAAAACCAAAATAATAAAATGTTGCCAGATTTACGGTCAACTGCGCTTTTAGCTCCACTTACTGTACATTTCACTTTGAAACATCTTTTTACAGAAATGCCACTTTGCTTGTATTTCCAATGAGCTTGGGTTGCATAAAACATACTTTATTTGTCTTTGTGAAAGTTTGTGATTATATGATGTTTGTGTTTTTAACAGGTTGATGCTTATGGGTTCATGACCCCTGACTACAGCTTGTATTCAGACCACTACTATGACAAACAGAAAAAACCAGTGCGTTTTTATGCCAACCATGACATGCGCATGGAAATGAAGTTGTGGCAAGAGCTGCATCAGGCTGGACTGATGAATCTTTTCATGCGCTAGTGAGCACAAATGGATGTACGTCACACTTTGTATGAGATGTTTTACTGTGGAAAGCGTGTGCAGTACAAACCTGTTATTCTACCCTCTGTACGAGGCATTTTTGCTTTGTACGGTAAAGATCATATATTGTTGTTCAACAAGGAACTACGTACAACAGCTACGTAGTGAACGCTCTGGATTGCTTATCTTTTAAGTCAATTCACAAGAGACAAATAACTGGCTAATGTGTCATGAGGAGAGGCCTTGTAAACATGGTTAAAGTTCAGAAGTAACTCTTTGTTCTTGGCCGTTATTTGTTCACAGATATGAATTCATTTCAGATAAAGGCTGGGCGAGATTAATCGAGATGTTGCTTTCGACCACGTACAAGAATTAATGTAATACGTGCCTTAGGACTTCTCAAACGATGGACTACCATTGTGTGTGAGAGAAACAGAGTTTAAAGGCTTCAGAGCATCACACTAAATCAAAAGTAATCAACCAAAGAGAAATATTTTACATTTCATATTCTTAATCATATTCCTTTAATCAGGTATGTGTTTATATATGGTTCATCCAAAATGCACTTCGTGTTGCATCATGTGGAAATCAAGAAGGGTTTTCTGTTTTTCAAAGGAATTTGCTTTACTTGGAAGTTTTAAAGTGCAATATCTTATGTTGACTTCACAAGCTTTTTGAATCAAAATGTGAATTTCTTTTATGATTTATTGTATCTATCCTGTTAAGGTCTGTTTGGTCACTTGATGCTATCTCTTGATTGTATTTAATAATTTTTATTACCGAATAATTTAACTTATGTTCATTCTGGTCAAATTAACTGGTTTAGTGATTCACCACACTCATGTTTAGAGTTTAAAAATTGCTTCACTTTTATAAAACGGTTAAGGGTTTTTGGAAACTGGCCGAAAATGGAAAGATGGTCCTACAGGTTTTTAAGCTCAGAATAAATCTTTTAAAATAGTCTTGTTGGTTATAAATGATATGCCTCCATTTTGTTCACAATGCATTGGATATGCCCTCACTTGTATAGTGTTTTTTTTTTTTTTTTAAGTAAATTTTATATTATTTTTTTGGTTTAAAAGAACTTTGGTTAGTTAACTCAATTAACCCTTTAAAATGAAAAAAGAAGGTGCTTGTGTGTTTAGAGAGATGTCTCTAGAGATTTACAAATCTACTGTTCAGCATCCATCCCGGTATTATTTTACTTTTCATCATCTTCATTTTAAGTATCTATGTACCTATGGTGTGAGCTGACAAAATGTAATGTCAATTTGCTTATTGGAGCTAAATATTTGCACCACTTTACAGTGTTTACAGGTGTAAGAAATTGTAGTCTGCCTCGACCCAGATTCCACTCCAAAATATATTTTAGAAAGAGCTCATCCCCTAAATGGCTTAATTATCATAGAGATGAAAGAAAGTCAAGTTATATTGTTTCTTCACCATTTGGGTTGATCACATCCTGAACAAATGGTAGTCAATTGTAGAATGGGACTGGGTGTTGGACACAGAGAACCTTCTCAGACAATGGGGTGTCACAACTTCATTAACATACAGACCACAGTTGTTGCAACAAGAGCAACTTAATTTACATTAAGAACAGGATTAAGATTTGGATGTTCTGGGTTCATTCTAACGCCGGTGAACCCAAGGTGCTTTGTGTACCTTGCCACTGCTATGCTGTAATAAACTGAGATCTTCGACGTCCACATCATTTTTTCTTACTTTGGCGAGCCACACATCGAGGAATTCCAAACAAAAAGTGGGGAAAGGTAAGAAAAAGCTGTTTTCTTTCATTTATGCTGGTTTTTGTCTGGAAACCCCCTCATTTAAAAAAATCTTGAAAGGAAAATTTTAAGGACAGAAGAGAATTTGGTTTATTCAGTATTAGCAGGAGATGTTAAGCCTATTCCGTACGATTTTGTTTAAGATTCTAACGTAACTGAATGAGCCCGAAGCAGAGTGGTGTGGGAGTTGTATTGGAATTGTTGTTTCTAAAGTAATTGAGACAAAGTGCTTAACTGTAAAGTTTCTAAAGTAACTGAAACTTAGTGTTGGTCTCTTATAATTCTGTTAAAGGGGTGGTTGATTATGATTTAACTTTTTTAAATTTAGTTAGTGTGTAATGTTGCTGTTTGAGCATAAACAGCATCTGCAAAGTTATGAAGCTCAAAGTTCAAAGCAAAGGAAGATATTTGCTTTTAAAGAAATCATTTTTTAAGGACTACAACAAATGGCTGGTAGGGACTCCACGACATTCCTCCCGGGTTAGTGACATCACCAACCCTAAAATTTACATTAACCCCTCCCCCAGGAACGCGATTTATAGATTATCAAGACAGAATATGCTAATCAATGACTAGAAGATAACTACACATAAGCTACATATATTCATCAAATAATCATACAGAAATGTCCTGTTGCTTTCTACATGTTGTCACTTCTTCTTGAGTCTCTCCATTATTGTCTGACTCCGGTTTGAACGTAAACATTGACATTTTCAGTGGATGTCTGTGTGAGGTGAAAGGACACAAGCTCTTGTAGCTCCGCCCCCTGTACCGGGAGCAGCAGCTCATTTACATTTAAAGGGACAGACACAAAAACTGCGTTTTTGCTCACCCTCAAAAAGTGACAATTTTAACATGCTATATAAAAATATCTGTGGGGTATTTTGAGCTAAAACTTTACATACACACTCTGGGGACATCAGAGACTTATTTTACATCTTGTGACAAGGGCATTATACCACCCCTTTAAGATTCTAAAGTAATAAAGTAAAATCAACCCGAAGTAGTGTGGTGGCAGAGTTATATTAGATTGGTTGTTTCTAAAGTAACTGAAACAAATCTGTATGTTTCTAACATACTTGAAACCGATTGTGAAGTTGTAATAATTCTGAGGAAATTCTAAAGTAGTTGAAAATGCAAATGCGCTTCAAGCTGTTTTTGCTTCATACAAAGTAACTAGGAGGAGAGTAGATGAGTTAGAGGCTGAAAATGAGCGACTCAGTGTCGGGGTAATATAAAAAATAAATGACCAGGCTAGTGAAACGATATGGCAAGAAGAAAAGGTCAGGATGCAGAATGAGATTGCACTTCTTAGAACTAACAATAGTATGCTATTATTAATACTATTAATAATAGTATTAAGATCTAAATCTTCTGTGGAAACATTGCTCAATGATTTAGAGGAAGTGAAGACGGCTTGTCAGTTCATGATAAAGAATGGCACAACTCAGAAAAATACAAGACATTGTTAGGTGTCACTTCGTGTAATCCAGTTCCAGAAATGCCAGTTGTGCAGGAAGATGGCCCTGAGGGTTGGGAACAAGATTCTCAGTCATTCAGTACCTAGGGCTGGGCGATTTAAATCGTGAGATTGTTATGCGCATCTCGTCAGTAAAGCCGGTTCCTTGATTAGTAGTAAATCGCCATCACCTGCTTTCAGATGGAGTGGCATTTACTACAAAGAGCCGTAGTTAACTGACAAGCTGAGCCATATCGCATTAAAATCGCGGACGTATCGCCAGCGATTATTAATGCGATATGGCTCAGCTTGTCAGTTAACTACGGCTCTTTGTAGTAAATGCCACTCCATCTGAAAGCAGGTGATGGCGATTTACTACTAATCAAGGAACCGGCTTTACTGACGAGATGCGCATAACAATCTCACGATTTAAATCGCCCAGCCCTATCAGTACCCAATACTATGACTGTACAGTTAGATTTCCAATGGCACCAGGCCATGCTACTACGACTATGCATGCTAGTGAAGAAGGGGAAGAACCAATGACCTCTACCATAGTCCGAGGCTTTAATCCAAATTAATTCGAAGCTGTGATCAAGAATAATGGGAGATTTAATCCTGCCAAATAAGACCCATTAGATTTTCTGAAAAACTTGGAGGAATATGCTGAAGTTTACAATTTTACAGATGGTGATACATGCGTTTTGTTAAGAATGTGCCTGCCTGACACTTTGTCTGGAGCCTTAACTCAGAAAGTAAAGAACAGAAATGCAGAGAGGAAACAGGCACTGCTTGATGTCTTAGGTGTGATATCAGTTAATTGGGATAAAATATCTGAGATGCAAATGAGAAAAGGGGAGCACCCAGCAACATTCTCAGAACGATTATTGGAGACATTTAAGACTTTCAGTGGCAATCCTGATATTACTCAGAATGATATCAGTTTCAAAACTGCTTTGATTAGCAAATGTGACCCATTCACCCGTTCTGCTGTGACAATGCTAGTGGCACCTCGGTCTGCATATAATGACATAATTGCTAAAATGAAATGTTTTACAACAATAAAGCTAATGCAAATAGTAAAATGAAAGCTGCCAAATCTAGACATCCAGTTGCTGCCTTTGGCGGGAGAGAATGTTCTACTACATTGTCTAATGGTTTCCATCATAGACCAAGGAGATTTGCAAGAATAAATTCAGAAGGTGTTATTCTTTGCTATGCATGTGGAAAAGCTGGTCACATTGCTCGACATTGTCAAGACAACGAGAGACCTCTTCAAAGTTTTGTCTGTCATGCATGTGGAAAGGATGGTTACATTGCAAGGCACTGTTTGGAGAAAAGAAAGGAAGATCAGGAAGTTGTTTGTTTTGCTTGTGGAATGATGGGGCACAAGGCAAGACAGTGTCACTTTTCACACGATAGATAGATAGATAGATAGATAGATAGATAGATAGATAGATAGATAGATAGATAGATAGATAGATAGATAGATAGATAGATAGATAGATAGATAGATAGATAGATAGATAGATATGTTTATAATAAATTATAATAAATGTTTTAATGACATTAATTTTAAAATGAATTTTTAAGACATTACTGATGTTTGATGTTCATTTGATTATACCTGTGACTTTAATATTTTGAATGTGAAAAGATTCTTGTGGGGAAAAGAGGGGCAACTTCTTTCTGATTATTGTTTCAGATAGAAGCATCAAAATGTTTGTCTGAAATGTGTAACCTCCTGGAGAAAGATGATCTGGTCGTTTGAAGGACGAGAAGGAAGTAGAACCAGTGGAGCCAGGGGATTTTCTCAAGAAAAATAACAGAATACAGAGATTTCCAGACCTGCAAGATCCAGAACTCCAGGCCTAAAAGACTTAACACTGAGACCCACCATGGGATGGATGGAACTAATGAAGAGGCACAGACTCGAACAACACCAGTGACTGCTTCTTCTAGAAGGACTTATGGTCCAAGTGGAAAAGAATGGACAATGAGAAGAGAAAAACAGGAGATTTCAGAAACAAACCATTTCAGAGACTACGGACAGCAGTCTTTCCACAGAGGGAAAACAAGTGGATAAAGGATGTCCACACAAAAGGACACAAAACACATGAAAAAATGAAAAACCACACACACACACACACACACACACATTATATTGTCTATTGATTGTTGATTGTTTGAGTTATCAAAACCAAACAATATGCTAACATCACTGATACAAAGCCTTGAAGAAAGACAAGATTTTCTGGTTTAATTTGGAATGTGACCTTTAAACGGCTGTATGTATCTTTCTTATTATTTGCCAATGCATTATGTTATGTGTTCTATGTTTAAACGTCGAATTGCAGATAACTTAAGGATCGCTTTAGGACACTCCTACTGGCTGTGATGGTTCTTGAATGTCTTCTCATCCACACCCTTGAAAATGTTTGTATATCATATTGCCAAATTTTAGAAGAGTCTCTTTGATAATTCTGCCCAATTGGATGGGAGCTGTAACCAGTGTGCATGAGGTGTCGACCCAAAAAAACGGGTAAGATTCTCCGGTGGCCAGAGGGGGACGACCTAAGGCAGGGCTTCACCACCACTGGGCACCTGCCCGATAGAGAAGGGAGGTGTAATCTGTGAGAAGGGAGTGGATGTGATGCTTCTTTTGGGCCAAGAAAATCAGAGAGGGGACTGTAAGAAATTGTAGTCTGAACCCAGATTCCACTCCAAAATGTATTTTAGAATGAGCTCATCCCCAAAATGGCTTAATTATCATAGAGATGAAAGAAAGTCAAGCTATATTGTTTCTTCACCATTTGGGTTGATCACATCCTGAACAAATGGTAGTCAATTGTAGAATGGGACTGGGTGTTGGACACAGAGAACCTTCTCAGACAATGGGGTGTCACAACTTCTTTAACATACAGACCACAGTTGTTGCAACAAGAGCAACTTAATTTACATTAAGAACAGGATAAAAAGTTTAAGATTTGGATGTTCTGGGTTCATTCTAACGCCGGTGAACCCAAGGTGCTTTGTGTACCTTGCCACTGCTATGCTGTAATAAACTTCATTTTTGAGATCTTCGACGTCCACATCAGGCCGCTGCACAGTGGCACAGTATAATCCAGGGATTATAGGCCCCTCGCCCTCACCTCTCTTTTAGTTAAATCACTTGAGCGGATCATTAAAACACACATCATGAATTCTTGTAGACATGCCCTTGATCCTCAACAGTTTGCCGACAGATTTGGGAAGGGGACGGATGATGCCATTGTAGTGCTTTTAAATTATCTGTATACACACCTGAAGGGGTGTAAAACACATGCTTGCGTTTTATTTGCAGACTTTTCATCAGCCTTTAATACAATCCACCGACAAATTTTAGCAAACAGACTTAGAGATAACTTCCAGCTAAACTCATCACTAATTAAATGGGTCTTGGACTTCCTGAGTGGGCGGCCACAAAGAGTAAGGGTGGGGAATACATTATCTGGGGTCCGCTTTACTTCAATTGGGACACCACAAGGTAGCGTCTTGTCACCACTACTGTATATATTGTACACTGTACACTGTTGTCGCAATAGTTACCCTGGACGTTATATAATTAAATTTACAGATGATACTGCTGTAATTAGTTTATTGGAGCGAGATGAAACTGAACACGGTCCAGTGTTGCGTGAATTTGCTGACTGGTGTGAAGCCTCCCAGTTGCATTTGAATACGTCCAAGACCAAAGAGTTGGTCCTTGATTTTAGTCATGGGGCTCCCTCATCTACTCCGACTGTGATAAAAGGAGAGGAGATAGAGATGGTGACGGAGTACAAATATCACTGACCATAAACTATCCAGGGATCAGTGTGCTGATGCCGTTTTTAAAAAGGGCCAACAACGTTTGTATTTTCTTAGAAAACTTAATTATTTTAATATTGACAACAAAACTCTTTTATTGAGAGTATTCTCTCCTACTGTATTGTATGCTGGTACGGACATTCAAAAATCACCCATAGGAATAAATTGGGGAAGATTGTGAAAACCTGTGGAAAAATCATTGGTAAACAACAGGTAGACCTGTACCAACTATATATGACCAGATTTCTATGGTAATGTTTGTAATGTCTATTTGATGCTTTCTGGATTTTTTCCCCCATTGTATATAGGTTTACAATAAGACAATACTAACGCTTTACAATAAGGTTTTATTTGTCAACATTAGTTCACCACTTTTTAAACATAAACTAACAATGAAAAATACTTATGAAACATTTCTTAATCTAAGTTAATGTTCATTTAAAAGTCTACTTATTAAAATAAAAAGTTGTATCTGTTAATATTTTAATGGACCTGAGATATACATGAAGTAACAATGAACAGTTGAATAATGTTAACAATGAGTAATAAATACTGTAATGTATTGCTCACAGTTAATTTTATTTAATGATTTACTAATTTTAACTAAATGGGACCTTATTGTAAAGTGTTTTCAATCCTATTAATAACTAGAAATTATCTTTAATAATGTATATATGTATTAAAAAACAAAACGATCCCTGCATGTCATGTGTGATGGTGAGTTAAAGTATATGACGTTAAAACAAACCATCCTATTGTAATGATACTAGAGAGATTAGGTATGAACCATAGATTGTAAAAAAAAAGATGAATATGATATGAAATGGTATGAACACAGGTGTGGGAGCTTTATCCAAAGTGTGAAGGAACTCTGGGCAAACAGGATACAGTCTTTAGAATAGTTCATAACTTGATTTGTTTAACATAGGCCTATCCACAGGAGATTCACAGGGAGGGAGACTATAGCTACTAAGTAGAATCAGAAAACTGAAAGAGGCATCTGAAGTCTGCTTTGCCCCAGTGTTCAAGAACTGGTGTGTTGTGTGCTTTTGATACCAATAAAAGAGAAACAATTTTAACGATGAACAAATCTTATGCTAAAGTCTAGCCTATTGCAAGCTTTGCTAACAAACGTTGCATTTGCATACACTCTTCTGCCATCTAGTGTTGATTTTTTCAATTGCAGCCATATTGAATAATGTGTTCAGATCTGTTTAGTGTGCTAGCTGTGTAATTATTGATCGAGGTCAAATACTTTTTTACGTTGGTTTACCTCTTATTTTTAGACGTTGATCTCTATCCCACTGTTTGCTGTCTCCAAAATGGCCTGTGCCTTCACCTGACAGGGGTGCCTGTGGGGCTGAGAGCATGGACAAGAAATACCTGAGAAAGTTGTTATTCAGCCAGAGATGAGGACTTGATGCTACAGTGCTACAAGTAGACTGACGATGTAAAGGTGGGATGTGAATGCAGTTATGAAATTACAGTTATGTGATGAATTTCACAATATTACAGCGTGTGGGTGAAGTGTTTATCTGCATTCTTTACACTCACTGTTCACTGTTGTCTTTGCGCATTTTAAAGTTGGCATGAAACGGAAAGTGCGATAGTCTCTTTTCTTCCCTGTTGTGGCGGTGAATCTGCTTTTCGAACAGGAAAAAGGGCGGGAGTGGGACTTGATTTTGTTGTCCCGCCCACGCGCCAATAAACACGTAATCAGAGAAGATGTTCTTACAATTGGGAGGGGAAGTAATTTCAATTAAAAATGTTATTAAAAAAAAAACTAGGGAATAAATATTATGTGGGAACATGATAATAAAAAAAGAAGAAAAAAAAAGAAAACAATACCTGCAATGTTCCATAAAAAAAAAAGAATGGTCCATTTTGATTTATGGTGACTTTAAACTCTGTCATGAACTCCAGAAGCCTACTGTAATTTTCTGATGAAGGAGGAAAAGTCTCCAAAGTCTCCTGTATTCCTAAGCATGCAAGGAGTCAACTAAAAATAGAGAGTCTCGTTTAGAAATGTTGGAAAAAAATGTTGAATTTGATCAATGTCTTTTTCACTCAGATTCACCATCACACCCAGAGCGACTTCATCTGCAGTCCAAAGTAATCTGCTATAGTGTCAGCTGGAAATCATTTGGAAGTGTCTGTAAAACAACACTTTAGCTCCAGTAACCCTCTCTACATGCTTTGTGTAAGCATAAAACCCTCAGTAATAATGACTGAGGGGAAGATGTTATCATGTATAAATGAGTGCTGGCAGGACTGGTGCAGGATATTTTAATACTTGTAATGACCATTAGCTCTCACCATTTGACTAATGAGGGGAATGAATTCTTGTGTCTATGGCCCTTCAGAGAGGCACCATCTTACTTCCCTAAAGCCATGAACTGGCAATGTAACTTATGCGAATGAAGCAAAATTGTGACCTTAAGAAACCTGTTTGGAAACATGATAGAAACAGCATTATTGTTCTTGTTTCACCACCAACAACCTGCAATTACAGACTGTACTTTGATCATCTGTCATCATTTATCTCCTTTCTGTATCTTAATTGTACATCACCAGCACTCCTCTATTTTTGGCCTGAAGTTAATATGATGGCAGCTGTTATTTGTAAAGGAAATAGGCCTAAAATAAGCAGTAAATTATTTCACCAGCTATTTATAGCCTGTTATGAAGAATGAAGAACCTTATTCTTTGTCATATTTGTGGTGTTGTGCAATGTGAATTACATAATAGAACCATAAGCTGTAACATGCATATATTAGCCTTCAGATGATTCCTATTGCTTCCCCCTCACATTCAGAAGTTGAATTATCTCAGTCTCTTAATAGAATTGACATGGCAGAGCACAAGAACTGGCTGTGCAAACACAAATCGAGCTGATTTTGTGGATGTGTTTTGCTCTCTCACGTTTCGCCTACAGCTCTAGACTTCAGAAATGACAACTATGATAGCTGTTCAGTGTTCACACACACACACACACACACACACACACACACACACACACACACACACACACACACCGTGAGGTTATGAACCTGTGTATAATCGCTTTACTGTGTGTCCAGCTTTTGGTTGGCTGTTGCAGTCTGTTAAGGAAGAAGCATATAATTGAGTTAGATGGCTGTTTGCCACACAGCCAAGTGGATCAGAGCAGAAGAGGGAAGATGACAAATGGGGGAAAAGGCTAAAGAAGACTCGGGGGGAGGGGGGGCTTTCTGGTTTAAATTAAGCATCCTAAGACATGGCAATTTATTATGTAAGCTGTTATGATTCACAGCACGAAGATGCTTCCTGAAAGAAATGAAATTTCTCCTTTTAGAAATGTATTTATGCCTCATAATGAAAAAACACAGCATTTTTCATAGCTGTCATAATGTGGTACCATCAAAACTGATTTTAAAGAGGCCATATTATGCACTTTTACAAAGTCTTTATTTTGTTTTTGGGGTCTACTAGAACAGGTTTTCATTCTTGAATGTTTAAAAAGCACATCGTTTTTTTATATATTTTACATTGTTGCTGCACCTCCCTTCCCTGTCTGTAAGAAACGCTCTGTTTAGTTTCGGGCTAGAGTGCAACAGTGCCCACCCACTTTTTCAGCGGTGTTGGTCCCGGAAGTATTCTTTCCATAATAATTTCTCCCATAGGGATAAAAAAATATAAAAAAAAATAAGTATTTGTTAAAGTTACACTGTGTAGGAATTTCTCCCATCTAGCGGTGAAATTGTATTTTGCATTCAAACGAATAGTGCTCTCCAGCGCCTCGCTTTTTCAAATGCGTGTTGCAACTACGGTAGCCGTTTTGTACCAAGAAGCTATGAAAACATGTCTTCCAATAGCACTTTGAGTTTAATGATACATGTTCTACTGTTATGCTGCCTATATAATGAATTACACTACCAAGCAATGAAAAAAAGCTTGGACCGTAACATGAATTACCTGTCAAGAAGAAAGCGTCCCTTTCAAAGTCTTTCTTCTTCATTAGCTCTGTCCACCTGGGAAAAGCTATTCCCATATTTACCCTCGGTTTTTTTATACGCCGGTCACGTTTCCTTTTAAATTACATTTTTAGCTTTTTTGGCGATGAGGATTCCTTCTCCTGTGGACTTCCTTCTCTAGTGCTTTTTGTCCCTCTCTGCTATTATAGTTTTTCAAGATGGCGGAACGACATGGAAGCCTCCATGGACTTACCCGTCCCATGTAAATAAAGATAAGAAATTCTTCGTCAGATCATAAGTCAGAGGTAATTTTACACCAATGAGGACATATTTATGAATAAAGACATTGATTTTAGCTAACAAAATACTTAAAATACTACACAGTGTACATTTAAAGCGTAATAATTCATGAACCATGCCAACCAGAGGTAAATCATAACATTACAAACTTTAATTTGAAGCAAAAAAAGACTGTGAGGTCGAATTCAGAGAGGATTGTGGGTAAAAGTAGTGAAGAATGTAGGGAATGATGTCGTTCACTCAGAAAACAGACACCACTACAAAATGGCCGACACCCTAAATAGTGCACTGTATACAAAAAAACACAAACAAGACTGTGTACTTACTTAACTTAACGACTTAAGTGATAGAAAGAACTACAATTCTAGAAGAAGCTTTGGGATATATACAGTAAATATTGTTACATTTATTGCAAAATATGCATATGAATGCAAATATGTAAGTATTTTGAGAGCGTAAGGAGACCGTGTCGATTACGTCATTTGCGTTGCTTCGTGGGAGTGGGCAGAGCTAAAGAGCTTGTATGATGCTTTTTGCTGGTTTCGACTCTCTGATTGGTAGAATTTAAAGAATTTTATAATATAATATTCTTCTTATAATAATAATAAATTAAAAAAACGTTGTCCTTTTTAACCACAAAAACTACTGTGAAGCCACTCCTTCTGAAAAGCACAATATGTTCTGATTGGCCGGCTGAACTAGTAGTGTGTTGTGATTGGTCAGCCACTTCGAACGTGTTTCGAAAATGTCATTCCCCTTACCATAACCGCAAGTTTCAAGACACTAACCAGACCTCGTCCCTTTCTTTTGAGTATGCCTTCGGCAGGAATTATTTATATGATGAATACTGTGTACGGGTATGTTCCCAAAAAAAAAAAAAAAAAAATTCTACAAACTACAATTGAGTTGTTTCAGGGAGTTTAGAAACAGTGCTTAGTGATTTAGAGAATAACTTCCTTTGGATTGGACTTAATTGTGCTTTGCAAATTTGCAGACCTTTTTCATGCTCAAACAGCAACATTACACACTAAAGAAAGTTGAAAAGCATAATAGGTCCTCTTTTTATTGCATGTGTGTGTTCATTGAAGGTCATGTAATGATTTTCCTCCTGCTGATATTCTCTTTGCTGAAGATCACAGATCAAATTCAGCTTTGCTCAGATGGTCTTGAGCACAGAGATTCTCAGAGATGCTTTCAAACCTCATGAGCAACTCATAATTCATATCTGAGAACTCCAGCAGTACAGAATTTCAAATGCCTTGAATGATATACATCTTGAGAGCTCTTTTGATAGAAAATATCACCACATATTGGGTTCTGTATAGAAATTATTGCATGCGCTCTTGCAATTTTGCAATAATGATGTCTTTAAGTACCAATTCGTGTCCTTCTTTCCTTTCAAATGTCAGATAATGCACTAGTCACACATAATGGACAGATGTTTGTGAGAGTCAATTATTACAAGTTTGGCAGTACTCAAGGCAAATCAGTCCTTCCCTTTCAGACTTTCTTCTACAGTAATAACAGCACTAAATAAATAAAATCACTTTTTCTTAATACTATTCTAATCACCACAAGCCTCTAAAATCGAGTCCTATTTTCGAGGAAACTCGGTCTGTTTAGGATTATGAATGTTGAATCTTTATCATTTTCTGTAAATATATTTTTGTATATGTCATGTAGTTAGTATTCTAAACCACTACTTTTATACTAACTAGAAAATAGAAAAAGAAGGGGGACAGTGGAAATGCCCTTGTTTTCCTAGGTATGAACCATGGCAGTGTCATGCTTTTTGGAAATTATAATTTGTTGGTACTTCTTTAAAGTATCTTAGAGTACTGTGGAAATCCAATGATATCATACAGCATTGGCTATATCAAAGTACCATAGTATTAAATAAAACACCAAGGTGATAGAGATTTTTTTTCTAATATTTACCAAGCCTGCCAGTGTTAGTGAAGGACACTATACGCTCAAGTTGGTGTGCAAATGTATTTGACTGCTGTGTTAATAAAAGTCATATGTTAAGCTTTGTGTTAAAGGGATAGTCATCATTTACTCACCTTCATGTTGTTCCAAACCTGTATGAGTATCTTTCTTCTGTTGAATGCAAAATAAGATATTTTGAAGAATGTTGGTAACCAGACAGTTGACGGCACCCATTGACTTCCATAGTATTTGGTTTTCTTATGGAAATCAATGGGTGCCGTCTGGTTACCAACATTCTTTAAAATATCTTATTTTGCGTTCAACCAAAGAAATAAACTCAGAAATTAAAAAAATGTCATTTTGGGTGAACTATCCCTTTAAGGTCAAGCCCTTCCATTTGTGTGGATGGTTCAGAGGAGGGTAATTTTGTGTTTAATTATTTGAGCTCAAGTCTAATTATTTGATATTAACGTTATTCTGGGATTATGGCTCCCTGGTGGAGGCTTAACTTCTGAGGGTATTTGTTGTTGGTTGAGGCTATTTAGTCTACTCTGGATATTTAAGACCATGCTGGACTCTCAGATCAATTAAGAAACATCTGTTCTATTCCCCCTGTTTGACATTATTTACATGTAATTCTGATCCAAGACCCAGGAGTCATGTAAGTAGAGCTAAAATGTTCCTGATTCAATGTAGTCTAATGCTTTTTGTTTTATACCTGATAAATCTGTTGTGGATGAACTACATCCTCTTGCCTTCAGTCCCTGTCCCACTTATACACTCCAAATGTCTCACTTAAATGTGTCTAGCCAGTAACTAATCTAATTTTGGAGCTAAAGTCTCCTGTCTGAGCAGCCTTTAAGAGGTTGAGTTTCAGATCCAACTGAATGATGGATTCAGAATAGCCATTGATTAGCCAGAATGATTACTAAATGTGTGTACTATGCATTTGTACATCATCAGCTTTCATGATCTTAAAACTTTTTGATCTAAATGCCCAGATGCTTGAAATTATTTTTTTCAAATGTGTTTGTACACTATTGTTTAAAAGTTTGGGGTCAGCAAGATTTTTTTCTGTTTAGTAAAGAAGTCTCTTATGCTCACCAAGGCTGCATTTATTTGATCAAAAATACAGTAAAAACAGTAATATCATGAAATAATATTACAATTTGATATATCTGGTTCTTATTTTAATATATTTTTTTAAATGTAGGGTGAATACTGGTAAAGTGGGACACTTTCTGATAATTTACGTTCTGCATAATGTTTTATTATGACCCAAATGTCTTAGCCCCTCATATGATACTATTCTAAATAGCTTAAGTGCTCTACTCTATACAGAATAAAAAAGGAAGAAACATTAAACACAGGATGGATGACTCTTCCTCAA
This sequence comes from Rutilus rutilus, assembly GCF_951802725.1. NCBI lineage: Eukaryota > Metazoa > Chordata > Actinopteri > Cypriniformes > Leuciscidae > Rutilus > Rutilus rutilus. The sequence goes on along the minus strand of NC_140224.1, from coordinate 29,881,748 downwards.
ACACACATGGACCCCAAACCACATTTTTTCCAGGCGCTACTGTCAAACTGGGACACCTTTATTGGCAAACTGGGACACTTCAAACACATTAAATTGTTATTCAAATGTAGGCCCAATGAATTAAATAAACAATAACAATATAAACAACAACAACAAAAATAATAAAAATCACTTTTTTTAAGGAGGGGTGCAGTTTCTTTCCACCCCTCCCTCCCTCCCTCGCCTGTCCACAATATTTTGTATTGGGTTTAGCTTATTTCATATAAATTTAAAAAACAGAAATCTTCATACACATTTCTTCTTATAGGCTAATTTTATTCCACACAGGCTAAGTTTCATTTCTTTTTGTTGAATTTTTTTTTTTGCAAATATTGCAAATGTCCCAGCCATCCAAGCTTGTACCCTCCATCTTTCTTGGTTTTTTTTTTTTTTTTGGAATTGGCATTGGCATTGTTTTTTAAAATCAGTTTACAATCTTTGTTGAAATATCTAGATAGCTAACTAAATTGAGGGGCATACAAAAAGGGAACTCAATTCCCCCATTAGAATGACATAAATGGCTGTCCCAGTTTGCCAGTAATACCCTGTCCCAGTTTAACAATACGCTATTGGCAAACTGGGACAGTGTCAAAATCACATAAAAAAAAAAAAAAAAAAAAAAAGATTCATATGAATGTGATTTGTACAAATTCTGATTCACCATTACATCCTATAACAAAATATATAACAATTACAAATGATCCATGAGTGTTTTAGTTTTTATAATCTTAACATTATTCACCTCAGAATGCTATGTCATTTTACTTTACCATCACAGTTCACTGTAAGGTTGTTGAATATGGTGTGCCACACCCCCGGAAGTGACGTCATAGCCACAGAATCTATATTTTTTTATTACATACTTGCTTATGATGAGCTCAGTGGTGATTTTTTGTAATGGAATCATTTACATGTAAAGATAGAAATTAAGAAGCTTAACTGTCCCACTTTACCCATTGTCCTACTTTGCCAGTATTCACCCTATTGTATTCCTGTGATGGCAAAGCTAAATTTTCAGCACCATTACATCATATCCAGTCTTTAGTGTCACATGATTCTTCGGAAATCATTCTAATATGATGATTTGCTCCTCAAGAAACATGTTTACTATTATCAATGATAAAAATTGTTATGCTGCACAATATTTTTGTGTAAAACAGTGATACATTTTTTTCAGGATTTTTTATTAAGTTTAAAATAACAGTAGCCTATTTATTTGAAATGGAAATCTGTCTAAACAATTGAATGCATCCTTACTGAATAAAACTATCATTCATCTTACTAACTCCAAACTTTTAATGGACTTATATGTATGTATTATTAATTGAAAGCCCCCTTTTTCCTTCTTTCTGTTTCTAATGGAATTTGCTGGTGAAGGAAAAGCAACCAACAAATATAAAAGTTTCTGTTTTTCACCTGCAGGCAGAGGCATATTTCAGCAGGGCGTCTGAGTTAGAGAAAAGTGTGAGACTGAGAGAAGAGAAAAAAGGTGCTTTTAACATTCATCTCAGCGCTATATGAACACGCTCGCCATTCACAGTGTTTCCATGGCAACCCTGACAGTGCATGTTGTCTCAGACAAACAGAATGCTTGACATTATGACTCTAGCCTCTGAACCAGCTTCCATTTAGGACAACGAAACAAAGTATAATGTGTTCATTAGTCTTTAGATTTGGGAACTGTTCTTTTGAAGGCAAATCCTACTGGACTGCTGAAGTATATTTACTTTGATGAGAAAGCATTTTATCTTGTGCTATACTTAGTTCAAGACCCTGTGCCTTTGCTCTTTCATAGATCTCTATTGTGCTTTTCAAGGGCACATTTCTATTCATCTTTTAAAGTAGTTCATCCAGTCAGTGCTCTAAGTCGAAGATATTGCCTACGTTTTATAATAAGCAATGATGCAAGAATCCAGCTGTTTCCACTCTCAGCAACATAAAAGTTGTGAACCATAAAACAGTTCCGCGAATTGTAATGTAGCCTACCAAAATATATAGGCTATATATATATTTCGACACTCAAGTCTAGTCAATTTTGATCGTGTACGTTAAGTATTAGCGTCAGTCACAACTGTGCGCAATCTCCTCCCCTCCGCGGATTCCCGCAGAATCAGTCAGGAATCGCTATTAGCAAGATGGCGCTGTGTCTTTCAGCACTGAACAGCTCCCATCAGGCTTATTAACAAACAGCTCAATTGGGCTCAAAACATTCGAAGGAAACGAATGGCAGAATTTGTCTCGGGTTTTCTTCTCCAGTCGGACACATAAAGGAATGCTCCACAGGGCGCGCGCGTTGTTTGGTGCAGAGAAGCAGAAGAAGCAACCGCAGAGACCCTCTCCTTGAAAATGACCAGAGAAGATTCAAATGAACACGGCAATGGCTTGCGATGAAAAAACACATCCATAATGGACTGCATAACTAGTGGATTTGTCCGGCTATTCCCCTATTCTAGCTCTATAACATGGAGGAGCGAGGGAATGACCTGTTTGACCAGAAAATAAACTCTTTATTTTAACATCAGAGACATCGTTGCTGGACTTCACGTTATCTTCAGCATGTTAGGCACTGTAACACTGCTGATCATGTCTGCGTCGTTTTTCAACCCTAGTTTTGCGCTGAGCTCTCATTTTGACTCAGGTAGGCTTTTTTCATGTTTGTTGTATTACTGTAACTACGTTTTGTACTTGTGCCACATTGCATTCTGTAAAAACCGTTTCTGTGGAGATGCGCAAAATGCTCGTCTCAGCAGCACATGAAGGGCTGCTGGAATGAGATCTTCTAAAAGAAGCGTTTTGAATGAATGTTTATTGCAGTTGTACACGGAAAACTCGTAATCTGAGAATGTCATTGATTTTTAATGATCGTTTTGTATACTGATATTGTATACTTATTTCAGAGCATAAGCCATATAGGCAAAGGCAAACAAAATGACTCAATCTGTCTCCCAGCACGTCCACTGATTCACATGCCAGAGGTGGAGGTGTAAGACTGGGAGATTGATGCACAGGTAGCCAATTCTGATTGAACAAGCAGGACACTGTCAACCTCAAGGAAGGTGTGTGTGTGTGTGTGTGTGTGTGTAGTGAGTGAAATTAAGAATATGATGACTGATAATGGGGAAGAGTAATCTTTGTGTCATGACAAGGTCAGATAATGGAATTAATGAGTTGTTTTAGACAAGTAGCCTACACACTGATGTAGAATCATATTTAAAATTACACTTACATACAATTAAAGATGTGCATGAAGCATCTCTGCAGGGCACTGGTCAGCTTTTTCTGTAGCAGTTGCAGCACACTTTCAGAAACCCTCCCCCTTCCCCATGCAGCTCCACATATATATCTGCTATGGGTTATTCATAATTTAGGCTATATTACAGCAGCATGTCATTTATACTGTATATTGGCAGCAAGTACTAGCTCTGCAGCAGCAGCTGATCTATTACACCAAGACCAAACCATATTAACATTGTCCAATTTCCATTACCATGCCAAACACTCTGTTATTTTTTTATTTACACGCTTTGGTTGCTTCAGATGAGAAAGTTCATATTAAGTTATTGCTTAATTGTATTGGAAAAATATACAGTGCAGATATACAGAGCAGATGATGGTAAATGCTAATCATCCTTAAGTGTCCCGCTTTAACAATTACGCACTTCACACTGCTTTTTTAATTGAAATAAAATACATAATAATAATATCTGTAAATAAATTCTTAGCTGGCACTCATTGAAGCTCCTCTACAAACCCTGATGTTGTCCCAAACCTTTATTTATTTGATTTATTTATGAAGAATCTTCGGAAAAAGAAGTTGTCCATGAAACAAAAAGCATCATAGGAGAGTTGCATTATAATCCAATTCTCCTGAAACCATTCAATAGTTTTGTGAGAAACAAACCTAAATTATTATTTATTTTTTTATTGCTGAAAATCTTGCCCTCCATTTGCTGTCAAATCAATTACTGTCTGTAGAGGCATAGGATAAGGCTGGACATCAATGTTGTTCGGTCCCGAGACATTTGATGTCATTGACGTCCAATCTGACGCATCTAAAGGCACCATATTTGTTCTCCACACAAAGCTATTTCACTGGATCAAAAACCAACAGCATATGTGTTTGGAACAACATGAGGTCGTGTAAATGATGCAATTTTGGGGTGAGCTACCTCTTTAAAGCCTCCCTATTGTGTGAAAATGAGCCATCATGTGGGTTGTTGCCAATGGTGAATGGTATTCCCTCCCTTCTATATTAGGACTAGGTTTGTTGCCTCCTCACATGGTTCCTATGGTTACCAAAATGGTCTGCAGATCCGGAGTGATTCCATTTCTCTTTTTTTAATTTTTACAGTACCTTTTATGAGATGTCCTATTCTTAACTCTATCAAACCCCTTTTCCAGTATTCTTCAAAGTCTCCATTAACTTTCACAAATTGGAATTTCCATGTTTTACAATTTTACATTTTACATTTGGAGTCGCAGACCTCTTCCCCTCCTCCGCATTTAATTATGTCCGTCAATGGTGATGAAGAGGGGAACAAGCTCTATCTGTCAAAGTGATGAATGGAAGCAGGACTCATTCTGGAGAGGCTATATGATTAGAGGGAGATAAAGGAAAAAAATCTGCTCCCGTAGTCCTGCTGGGCTTATTTTAGACCAGGGTACTGAAGCCTGATTCAAATTGATTCATTCGTATTGAATCTTTGCGACATACTTGTAGACTATCTGTCTTTACAATAAATGCAATGCTTTTTTGTGTTAAGCCTCTGGTGCTCCTCGCGTGGCGGTCAAAAAATGACCAAATGTTTTTTTTATTACAATTAAATGAATGTACTATATTTTAGTCCGATAATGTTTTTTATTTAATATTTTGTATTTTTAGGGTATTTCATGGTAGTAAATTATATTTATGGAATCGTTATGATCCATGTATTACCTGTTAATCACTTTTTGAATATAGACCTGAAAATTAAATTTCCTTAACTTAAACATTGTAAATCTTGAATGATTTGGATCACAGACTAAAGTTTGGTCTATTTTTAAAGAAGAAACTTGGCAGATTATGGCTGAATTGAAAGTTTAAAAAATGAAACTAAAAGAGTCATAGAAGTTTGAGTTCGGGTTAAATGTTATTTAAAAATGTATATTTTCCAAAAGAAGTCTTACTCTAAAACTGTTGGAAAATCAAAGCCACAATTTTTAAAAAGTGAACTTTCGGTAAGATTTAGTTTGGGCGCAGTACCAAACATTTCCACTAGATGAATTTAGCTTCCCATTCGTTTCCAATGTAAACAGTACAAATGTGACTTTTTTTTCAGGACCACTTAACCTTTTTGAATCATGTACAGGATATTTAATTTGTGTTCACATAGCAAGTGCCAAAACCTTTACCAAGTTTTGTACCATTATTATGAAGTAAATAAAATAAAAATATATAAAAAATGACCGAAAAGGGGTTAAAATGTATTTTAACACCAGAGGGTTAAAAATGTATATGCTGTCACACTGCAGTCTGAAATTTAAGGACAAAGTCTGGGAAGAAGTCTTCTTTCACCTCATCATTGGCATTTTAATTGTTTTACATGAAGGTGAATGACTCACAATGACTAAGTAAGTCAACAGTTTTGACCATGAATCATGATGATGCAGCACCGAGCATCATTACTGCTTGATCATCTTAATGGATTCTAAAATAAGTGGCTGTTAAGAATGCTACCATGATTTAAAAAATAAAACAGCATGGCTCTAGTTGGACAGTTGTTCCTGAGAGTATGTTGAGATTTACTACGACTTATCAGTAATATAAAAAATGAAACGATGGAGAGGCTTGGCTATTGTAATGATGACATCATCTTTCTGGAAGCAGTGTTTGTTGGGTAATTGCTGGTGATGTTGGCGGCCATCCCATGCCAGCCTCCAGAGCTCATGTTTCCTGACCGCCAGACAATCAGACTGTCCTGTAGCACTGGGCTCTTCCTGAAAGACCAATTGCTGTTTATTCCCTGCCTGTGTTTATTACCCCGACCAGAGACAGAAGGATCGGTAAGAAAACGTTACAATGGATTATATATGCAAGTTGATATATGCTAGTGGAGAAAAGGAAAAAGGTGAAATTTGACATTGACCATAATGAGATTTTGTGAACATCGACAAATTCCTCAAACCGTCCGAAAGAGTGTTTAGAATGTGGCTGAGATTGAGAAGAGAGGCTTATTCGTGCTCAATTGTGCTTATGAAAGATGTAGGATGCTCAAGTGACGGTGAAATGGCTTCGGGTGTAATGTAAACAAGTTGGGATAGGTCAGTGGGTGGTGCGTGGCGCTTTGCTTTACTGTAAATGCAGTTTTGATGTATTTCAGGTTGACTTAATTATTTGGTACAGAATGTTCTTGAAAGAAGACTCTTATGCCGTACAAGGCTGCATTTATTTGATCAAGAATATGGTAAAAATGGTAATATTATGAAATATTAGTACGATTAAAAATAACTTTGGTCTTATTTAATATGTTTTCAATTATTCTTGTGATGGCAAAGCTGAATTTTCAGCATCATTACTCCAGTCTTCAGTGTCACATGATTTTAATATGCTGATTTGCTGCTCAAGAAACATTTCTTATTATTATTATCAGTGTTGAAAACAGTTCTGCTGCTTACTATTTTTGTGGAAACCGAGGATTCTTTGACTAAAAAGTTCAAAAGAACAGCATTTATTTGAAAATGTTTTTAAAATCAATTTAATGCATTCTTGCTGAATAAAATTCACCCTCGGGTGTTCAGAATTCAGGTCTGGGTTTTGTGCAGAAGTGTGTTGTGTTGCTGAAACACTAGATGTATGCCTCATTTTTCTCAAAATGTTGGTTTAAGGATATTGCATGGCTGTTTGCTTGATTTTATGTGCCTGTTAGTTATGCATGTAGCTGAAAAAGCCAACGCTGTTAATTATAAGGGGGTGTCCACATGCTTTACCAAGCTTTCATTTGCTCTCATCAGTTCTATTTTAAATACAGCTCTCCACACCTACTCGTTGGCTCCAAGCTCAGTCATTTGTTCCTTCAGGTTCAGTTACAAACAAGCTCTCATGATTGTTGCTAATGGCCTGTGGCAATGCTGCAGAACTACTTTGAGCATGTGAACTCGTGTGTCTGCGTGTGTTTTTGGAGCGAGGAAATAGGAGTATTTTGCAGTGCAGGAGATGGAGGAAGATAATCGATCCTGATTGAAAGCAAGAGGCTAGAGCAGTTAGAAAAGGGCTCCCTCCCCCCGAAAAATGGCATCCATTAATGGATGCCACTCCTGCATGGAGTCTGAATGATACTATTTTCTTGCTCTTTATATTGAACTCTTTATTGATTAAGAATCATCATAATTGATATGATTGCACCCAACAGTTGACAGTCTATGCCAGTCCAGTGCAACACTATATTTCAAACGGTAATTAAAAATAAGAGGTATATGTTTGCCTTGACTCGGACTCAATGAAGAGTTTTCTAATCTTTGCGTGTGTCTGCGTGTGTGTGTTGCCTGTAAATTTGAATGCTTTTCCTGCACTATCAAACTATATTATCAAATCTTTGAGAAAACAAGGCCAAGTGTAAGACTATTTCAGGGACCTGCAATAATGCCCCGAGTGGAGCTATTCAGTGTAAGAGAAAAGGAGGATGGTGACCTAGAACAGCACTGAAGTACCCAAGGTTTTTTTTTTTTTTTTTTTTCTTGATGAGATGCAGTATAATCATAGCAGGAAAAAACTATATAATTAATATATACACAAATAAATAAATAACTACTGTATGTATGTGCAGGCGGCATCCCACTAAACAATTTTGAATGCCATTTTTATGCACAGAACATTAAAAGGGCTTTGCAAATCCCTTATGTATTTAAGGGGATTATTTCTGTTATCTATGTTTAAGGCAGATGATGCTACAACTTATATACTTCAGTGATGAAACTGGCAGCTGTTTTGCAAACATATTAAACGAATCCCTCTAGATGGGTCATGACCCCCTGTAACCACCTCCTGACATCGCAGCAGTAAAGGGCTGATGGCCCTCAGTGTCTGGTTGAGAGAAGTTGCTCGCCGTCACACTCACTGCAGGCTGCAGTGACCCAGAAAATACAGATGGATTGCACAGCAAAATCACTCACTCAATAGAACAAAATGCTGAAAGGGCATACTGTTGAGATGAGGCATTTGACTGTAGGAGTAGCATGTAAAAAATGACAAAGAATTGGCTTGTTTTAAATCTTGGTTCGAGTCGAGATGGTACCGTGGTGCTCTATACCTTGTGTATTAAACTATGTAGCAGACTTTTAATGCCCTTTACTTCTGTATCAGCACCATGGAGAGCTCTGGGGAGAAAAACAAAGGCCATTACGTTGCTCCCATTTCATGTTGAAGTGCAGCAAGGCTAATATGCAAACTCAGTATAAAATCCATTACGATCCTTCGCTCTCTCTCCTTTTGCTGGCATTCTCAAAGGATCTTGTAGAATACAGACAGATATTGAATGAGATACAGGAAAACCCTTAATGCATAATCTGCTCATTGGTTCTTACGGCATTACAGAGAGCCCCATTCGAACCGCTGCAGCCAATTGAGCTGAGAATTCTGTCAATGAAGACAATGCTCCTGACTGCGCTGGCTTCTATCAAGAGGGTGGGGGACCTGCAAGCTTTTTCGGTCAACAAATCGTGCCTGGAATTCAGACCGGCCAACTCTCACGTTATCCTAAGACCCCAGCCTGGATACCTGCCCAAGGTTCCCACCACTCCTTTCAGGGACCAGGTGGTGAAACTGCAGGTGCTTCCCCTGGAGGAGGCAGACCCAGCTTTGCTCTGTTCTGTCCGCGCTTTACGCCTGTACATGGACCGAACGCAGAGCTTCAGGACCTCAGACCAGCTCTTTGTCTGTTATGGAGGCTACCAGAAGGGAAAGGCATGCTTTCCCAGTGTTATCCAATAATCTCATTGTATGGGTCATGCGGATCAACTTTCTCCGGGCGTAAAGCCCTGTCCCATCTTCCGCCCCAGTAGGTGCGGGGAATCAGGTGGCTTACGTGGAGCGCTGCAAGGGGCAGCAATAGTGGCGCTTTGGTAGGGATCCCAATTCGTCAGATCATGTCTGACGTAACGTCAAACGTGACTGACTGATATGGAATGTCTTGGTTACACATGTAACCCTCGTTTTCTGAAGGAGGGAAGGGAGATGTTACGTCCCGTCGCCACAGGGTCGCATCTTGTGACATCACATCCTGTTTTTGGATTTGTTTAGATGTCTTTGGTCCATGTTGTGTTCATATTTCAGTCAAACTGCACCATTCTGTTCGTTTGGAAGAGGAGGTTTACACTAATGAATCACACTAACAGGGCAATCGCACCAGAGATCATTTTAATCGAACCACACCTGTGAACGCACCCTTAAACCACTTACTTTTTCTGCTTGGTAATTGTATATTACAACAATTTATCAAACACATCTAATGCTTAAAAAATGTGTCTACTAACTGCCATTTTACATCCTGGAAGCCAGTGTAATGATTTCTATGATTATGAAAGCTTGCCATAGAGGTGTTTGGTAGAATGCTTGGAAAAACCCAGCATTAATGTGCTGCATGCGATTAATGTGTGTGAGTGTATTTGTAATGAAAGCACATGTAAGTGTCCATTAGTATTGCTCTGTCTCACAGCATTTGTGTGTGTGATGGAGTGTAAGACAGAAGCGTCGCTGATGAGTTTACACAGCACATGCTTTTTTATCTATTTCCATAGCAACTTGTGACACAGATGTCACACCATGCCATCATTTCGGTCTCATTAATCTAACTCTGATTGGCTTAGCCGGGAGCATTCATTCACCGGATGCTGAATCACCTCTGTCACCCTGGGCAAATTATGATCTTTAGTTTATGAGGAGGTCAAGTGATGATGTTGGTGCTGGTAGCTACTTAAAGTAGCCATATATTATACACTTCCTTGACGTTTTATTTCTTCACTGAAGTCAAGGGTCAGGTATAAGTGGTCAAGGATACTTATACCAGTTGAATTTAGTTTTACACAGCCATGTTTCCACCGCCAGTCTGTTCCAGTATAATCTAAATCAGATAAACCCACCGCAAATGGCAGTGTCTTTTCCTTTCTAATAGGCATTTTTAGTCAACAATTTGGCTGCATGAGATATATTGTCCCTTTAAAGATAAGAGATGTGTATCTGTATATCTGTGCATGAGAGTGGTAGAAAAAAACGAAGAGAGCAGGAATGTACAGTACATGGCAATCATGAGATTCCTTCATCTTTCCACTTTTTCCAGTTTTTCTAGTAATATCATCCACCCAAAGTACAGAAATGAAAATAAACAGAATGTAGACTTATGTACAAAAACAAAGTTGAGTTCTATATAATTGGAATTTAAATAATTTTGTTAGGATTATCCCACAAATGTGTGCATACAGTTTATATATACAGTGGGATCCAATATATATATATATATATAATAAAAAAGAAAATCTTAGATTACACTGAAAATCTAATTATTGTTTGTTTCCATTTAAACCTGGAAATAAGTTTTAGGATTTTGAACATTTAAACTCTAATTAAGAGATTATGATAATAATTTAATTATCCAATGAAACTTTTATTGTTAAACATTGTTAAACATGTTGTTAAACATTAAACATTCTTAAAGTGCCTCTATTATGCTATTTTAAAGGTTCATAATTGTTTTGGAGGTCTCCTACAGTAGGTTCACATGCATCCAGTCTAAAAAAGTAAAACAACAAAAACGTTATTTGCCTGATAATATACATTGCTGCATCTCCTCTTCAATCATCTTCGTTTAATCAAGGATCCTTCTTTCCGAGAGCCTAATCTGCTCTCAGATGGCCCAGTCTGTTGTGATTGGTCTACCGCTTACAAGGTGTGTCGGAAACAAAATCCTGATTTCCATATCTGAATCAACTCTGGAGGCTCCCTCATACACAGTGATAAGAACAGTAATGATGGCGTCTGTTCTACCATATTAATTTGAGCATGAGTCCTCATCCTTTGGAAGTGCATGCAAAGTGGATTTGCTTTCGCCACGCATGTCGACAACACAAACCAAAAACTTCCAGGCCTCAGCTACAACTACAGTGTTTGAGGGGAAAAGAAGATGTTGTTTGCTGGTAGTTAATGAAGACCATAGGCGAGCATTATACAAATTTGTAACGAACATTTCTGGCAGTTCAGAATCGAATATTTATTTTGGGACACAATAACTGTTGTGGACTTTGATCTTTGAAACCTTGCAGACCTTTTACATTTACAAACAGCTATTACTACAGCATAATAGGGCACTTTAAAGGAGAAAAAATAGAAGCCGTTTTACTGGTGGTCTCAGATTTAGACTGCGCTGTTTGTGTTGCACATGTTCTGGTAAACTGAAAGAATAGTTACGTAAAGCTGCTGTTCCAATCACCCAGGCTGGAAGATTCTAGATCTGTTTTTACTGTTGCTAGAACCAAACCTGCTATTTATGGATAATTGAGCCCTGACCTTCAAAACCCACATCATGTGATATGCATTGAAATTAATGAAACATATGTAGCCTCCCTGTCTCCATGGCAACCCCTCTTCAGCATCCATGGCACAGTGTGAGCACACTTAAGCTTTCGGTTCTCCGTGTGTAATCACACCGTGGCCATCTATAACCACGGCAACAGCAGGAAAACCAATAGAGGCTTTCAAGGAATTAGAGGCACTGCCTGAATTCTGTTCTTTTAGGTCCATTATTCAGAGGAGAAGGGAAAATCCTCATTTTGCTTGAATTGAATTGTTATTCTCCACCTGGTAGTTCAAATACTGTACCTTTCATGTTGTATAGTCGCCATTCTGATATTATCGTTTGGTGTACTTGTACTGGCTGATTAGATGTGTTGGTAACTAGTATTGGACATTTTTGCTTTGTGGTTTGTTTGCTCCTTGGTAACTGTCAATTTAGAGTCTTAGTTAAGGTTTCTTGCACCAAAAACATGCACTTTTGCGCCTTCTTCATGAATTTATATTTATTCAATTATCCTTTTCCTGACCATTTGCTTTCAGACTACTATGTAAAGGGCCTCTTTACATTTGAAAAGAGAAACAGCACTTTCTGAAGCTTTTTGTATAGTTTTTACTGTTCCATTCTTTAATAACAGCTTCTTTGCAAAGCCTGAAAAAACGATCTGCATTGAAATGTGTACATAGTCCAGGTCTTATTGTGAAAAATTAATGGGTGCACGTTATTAATGGGTGCTCAACTTTTTTTTTTTTTTATGCAGATTTTTTACATACATAATACAAACAGAACAAAAACAAAAACAAACAAACACAAACAGCCAGCAATCGCACAATATATAAAAAGGAAAAAGTATACATATACGTGTCCATTCACTGAGCAGATGCCCTAAACCGTCCACAGATTAAGTCAAAGAAGCCTGGACCTGAGGGGAGTGAGGGTCCCAGTAAGGATAAAAAATATATATATATATATATAAAAATGAAAAAATTAGGTCCCAGTTTGTGGGCTCTTCTTCCTGATGTAATCTATGAAAGGGCCCCAGATCTTCTTGAATTTATCTCGAGAGTTAGACATAGAAAACCGTATTTCTTCAAGGTATAAACAGGAAACCATATCATTAAGCCACCACTTGAAACAAGGAGGGGAAGCTGACTTCCACTCCTTTAGGATAACCCGTTTTGCGATGGTCATACCAAACATGAGGGCTTGTTGTAAAGCAGAAGGTAGAGCCAAAGAATCGTTGGAGCAGCCCAATATCGCAAAGAGACAGTCAGGAGCTAGTTGTCTATTATAAACAGCACTGTACAAACTGAAAATGTCAACCCAGAATCTCAACTTTTAAATACTTTGTCAGTGTCTGCTGTGGCAGTTATGCGCTTTCAGAAACCCTCCACCTTCCCCAGCTCCACCTGTATAGATCTGCTACTGGTTATTCATGTATGCTATATTTTACAGCAGCAGCATGTCTTACTTGCTCACAGCAGCGTGTCGCGTGTGTATTGACAGTCGCAAGTCCCGTACTAGCTCTGCAGCAGCAGCAATAATCAACAGCAGCAGCAGCAGATCTATTACACCAAGACCAAACATATTCACATTGTCATTTCCATTACCATGCCAAACACTTCGAGAGTGGTTAATTTCCCAAGAGATATTGATGCATTGCAATTTATTAAAAATCTGTAACTAACTTTTAGTCAGACACAAATAACTCTTAGCCTGTGTTTATAATACAAATATTTGAATAAGAGAAATGGTTAGAGGCTGAAAACAGAGATAGCAGATCTGCATACATTTCAGCTCCTAATATGAAGAAAGCCAGGGAAAAGATTCAATTAAACTCTAACACAGAGTCAAATATTCTTTGTCCTCATTTTATTCTGTAGTACATTGTCTTTTTTTATATTCCTTCATCATTCTTTTATCAAGCTGCCTGATGCTGCAGCAGCTCTCGGGAACCTCGTTACACGGCACCATTATCTCCTACTTCACTCCATGTGTGTGTTTAAAATTTTATGTCATGTTCTCGTTCTCAGAGTTTGAGTATTCTCTACGGATATGAGCATCCTGTCCTAAACCAGATAGGAGTGCGTGGAAAGACATCAAAAACAGGCCTAGCAACATTTGTTTTTAGTGAAAGTTACGTAACTTGAGTGGCACGTAACCATGCAGAGATCTGCATCTCTGAGAGGAGATGATGTGGTGGGTGTCTAGCAGGATCAGAACAGAAATAAGGCATTTTAGATTCCAGGGCCCAGCAGCTGGTTCCCACTACAGAGACGGAAAAGATCAGAGGGAGAGAGTGTCAATGCTGAATGACAGTGAGGTTGATGGATGAGAGATAAAACTTGGACTCTGGTGAGCAGCCTACATATGCAGCATTTTAAGTAACTCCTGACACGAGGGCTGTTCCAGAAGTTAGGCAGTATTTTTTTCCTTACAAGATATATTTTGGTCAAATTCTAAGGCAGGATTGCGTGTATCCTTCATGATGGAGGCAATCCCATCATGTACTGGAAAAATCTATCCAATAGAACAGACAAGTGAGAGAAATGTTGATTATACATTTTCTTGAGTTTTTACCATGTCCTGTGCAGCTGTGAAGTGATTTTTTTAAAAGCCTCTTTTGCTCAACCAGGCTGCATTTACTTGATCAAAAATACATCAAAAACAGCTTTGTTGTAAAATATTATAAAAATTCTAAATAACAGTTTCTTTTTTATTTTTTTATATATATTAATTTAAAATGTAATTTATTCTTGTGATGATAAAGCTGAATTTTCAGCATCATTACTCCAGTCTTCAGTGTCACAGGATCCTTCAGAAATCATTCTAATGTGCTTATTTGGGGCTCAAAATCATTTGCTATTATTATTGCTTGTTTTTTTGTGGAAACTATAATACATTTTCTTCAGGATTCTTTAATGAATAGAAAGTAATAAAAAAAACAGCAATTATTTGACATAGAAATATTTTGTAACATTATAAATTTCTTTACATTTATATATACATTTTGATCAATTTCTTTTTTTACACACACAAAAAATATAGATTTTACCCAATATTTGTATTTTTTTAATATTTGTAAGTCAAGTTTCCTGCAGTTTTTATTTTTTATGTTTATGTTGTTTCTGCATGCGTAGAATGTTCCAAATCAGTCACTCATTGCAGTTGAGATGCTCTCTTAGCAGGAAACTGCGTTTAAAGACTAGTTTAAAGACAGCTCACTAGATTTTGGAACAAATCAATGAAGTGACTGGAGGAGGAAAAGACAGAGCAAGGTGATTGATCCATATGTTAGGTTTATCTATTGATTTTGCATTTCTCTATCCATCACTGACTCTTTTAGTGGCCGTACGATGTGTCCTCACTGCAGGTGAGCTTAGAGAGCACACAGAGATGCTTTTCCTCTCACAAGCATTATGTAGACCCGCTGACTTAAGGGGGGGTGTTATTGATTAGACAGGCTTCTTACTGTGCACATAGGAATGCAGTATTCATGGGTGTGCGTTTTCATTGAGCACGCATTCCTGTGCTATGACTGAACAGGAAGTCCAAGTCATCTTTTTCACCATCATACCCTGTATGGCAATATTCTGACGCTGTAAGATACATTTTGAGATAAAAGAAAGTTCTAAAAAGTCTGTTAAAATGCTAATACTGTTTAAAGTGTTTGAGGGAGGAGGCTTGACAGGTCTCTGCCTTAGATGGAACACCCACGACCCCCCCACAGTCCATTCACTGAGCAAAATTGCATACAAAATTGGCAGAACTAGCGGAAAACGGCGATTGCAATCTGATTGGCTGGCTCTGAGCAACTTCTGGGAGTCGGGTGTAGAATTCCGCCTAGAAACAAGGTTTATGCAATGAGCACCTTTGAGGAACAACAAATCACTGGATTAGATAAAGTTTACCTGTAGTGGCATCACATTTGAAAGATACTGACTTTTATTTGAGGCACCTCTTTGTTTTCTGAGTATGTCTGTAAAATAATCTGTACTTATCACTTGCAGACGGGCATAAATTCTGTTTTCAAAGTCTGTCTAGATCATTTCTTCTGTTTTCTCTTCAGTCATTCTTGGCATGGTTCTGTTGGTTTCAAACTGTTCCAACTAAATGAACAGCATTTGATAGATCAGACAGGTCCATGAATCACGTATCATAGAGATATACTACATAAAGATTTTATTTGCCTTGCCAATGTTTCCTTGTTTGCTCAGGAATTATATCGCTAGTCTTATTGATCTGGATTGAGGGAGAATAATGGGTCTTTGATCCATATAAACCATCCCACAATTCAAATCTTTGATATTAGTTTGCCTTTCTGAGCCCCGATCAATAGTTTCTTGGATCCATGTAAATTCAGGATGTGCCGTAGTTTTTGAAAGAACGCATACTTTAAATGAGGCCTATAAAAAGTAAACATTAGGCATGGAAAGAGGCTCAAGTCATAATTAGAAAGTTAAGAAAATGAGATTCAGCTCAAAGAGCACAGTGGGAAAAACTTGCTATATTTTTTTCTCTCTCTCCTTCTTTCCATCATGCAGATGGCAAAGTGCCAACTACTGAAATAAATGAACTGTATTTTAAGTAGGTATCAAGGGAATGGGAAGGATGGACTGGCGGGTCATTGAGTTGTTGATTTAGCATAACATAAGCACCAGTAAACCCCAAAAAAGTGTTTCTGACAAATACACACACACTTCTCTGCTGTGTATCCGGCCTTCCTGCACAGTAGTGCTGAAGTAAGCAAATCTGTGTACCTGCTGTAAAAATGTAAAAACTAACTAGTGGTGACTGTA
The DNA here is from genome assembly GCF_951802725.1 of Rutilus rutilus. Classification (NCBI taxonomy): domain Eukaryota; kingdom Metazoa; phylum Chordata; class Actinopteri; order Cypriniformes; family Leuciscidae; genus Rutilus; species Rutilus rutilus. The sequence continues at coordinate 29,865,373 of NC_140224.1, read as the reverse complement.
CAAAAAGAAGGCCATAAGTATTTGGGTCAGAGTCTCTGCAAAGTAGGATAAATGACTTTGACTTTCTATTCTCTATCATAAATGAATATTCAATCTGTTTTATTTGTGTATTGGTTTAGAATGCCTCTGATATTCTCTGATACTTGTAAACCTGGAAAACAAATGGGTAACATGTATCATCATTTATCCTTAGCTATTCAGTTGCAGTATGGCAGATTTCTTTGTTGAAATGAAAGCAAACTCAAGCACCGGTATGACTGTAAGTTAGATGTAGATTTATATTAATGAACTGTATTTAAAAAAATAAAAATAATAATTTGGTCATAGTTGCATTTTCACTCGTTTACAACTATATATCTCACAAATATATTTTAGAAACAAATTATAATTTTTTTGTTGTACAAGTTTGTAATCTTCTATAAAAGGAATCATGAAATCTTTTGCATTTTTTACGGACTTAAAGGTAAAAGATTGATCCTATTGCTGATTGAGAGGGAGTTCAAGTCCAAGTGGACCGGAAGTTGCAACCGACTTTACTTCAGTGTCGTGACGTATTTCCAAGTGAAATGGAATATTGAATAGAGGGCAGGGTTTTACTTTCGTGCACCTCCTCTCCATCCCTCGCTCAAAGCAGACTGATGGTTGTGTGAGTGGAGTGGTTAAGGATATTCAACCCAAGCTATCAAAATGAAGTAATCAGAAAAGGAATGCCATTTAATATTCAGCAAATATTCAGATTTTGATTAAAGATTACCACGACAAAAAAAAAATTCTGTGTATTAACTTGCACGGATTAAGTGTTCACCACAAGACAGCTATGTGTGCTAACAAAGTAAATAGGGTCAATTTTGATTTCATGATGACATTTTGATTGCATGCTTTAAGCATGCAGGTGTACATTACAATTTCAAAGCGGTGGTGAAGTAAGGTATCTAAAAGGATTGACTTTCAATTACAACTACTGGGAGTTACATAATCCCCACATTTGTGAGCCCAGCACGGTTCCAAGAACTTAACTTCTTGTACCAAGAAGCTACACAGATGCTAACAGCCATGCTTAAGTGTGTGTGTGTGTGTGTGTGTGTGTGTGTGTGTGTGTGTGTGTGTGTGTGTGTGTGTGTGTGTGTGTGTGTGTGTGTGTGTGTGTGTGTGTGTGTGTGTGTGTGTGTGTGTGTGTGTGTGTGTGTGTGTGTGTGTGTGTGTGTGTGTGTGTGTGTGTGATTTAATAGATCCATGCACTTCTTAAAAACAGAAACTTGAATAATTCCCTCGTTAAATCCTTATTTGAAACGTAGTTGTTAAAGATAATAGATAATAGAAAACTGGAAATTTTGTCTTTGCTTGTCCAAGATAGCATGTCAGCAGACTCAGCTCAGTGTTAAACTCAGAAATGTATGCAAATATTATGCAAAAGAATGTATGAATTCATGCATATACACTATTGTTTGCTTGTTCACTATTTCACTCTTCACTGCAGTGAATGACACATATTTGCCTATAAAGAAAGAGTCAGCATAAAATCAGCTTATTTGTACACCGCTTTTATATATAAAATCCTTTGACTGCACATTCAAGGATTGCGAAACATAAAGGACATACAATGAGATATGCACATGGTGATCTACCATTATAACATATGGAACATTCACAAACATTAACATTTTCATCTTAGGTAGGGATGCATTATATATGGGCACCATATACCCCTGCAAACGATCTGCTTGGGGCGTCACAAATATGGCCGCCGATTTGCAAACTGAATCTCGTCCCCGATGGAGCCAGTTTGTTTGCTCTGATGTGTTGATGTCTCTAGGGTGCTGTGTTTCTCATGTCCTCAGGCTGTATTTGGGGTCAGTCTGGCAGAGTGAGCAGCTCTTTGGCCATATGTGCATTATGTCTATGTCCATTTTCAGCTTGTCTGTCATGGGCCGTGGTCCAGCTCCACCTCTCCACCCCTCCACCCGTCCCCTGATTCGCCTTCTGTTCTTACATTCTGCCTCTTCATCAATATTAGGCTTCAGCTTATTAGATTAAACATTTGATCATGTTTGAACAGACTGTCTCGCTCTCTTTTCTCTGAGCATGTTTGGCATTCAGCTTCTACTATCCCTCAGTTTTAATCTTTCATCTCTCGCTTTTTGTCTGCTTTCGTGCTGACTGCGCAAAGCTGTTGGAGATAGTCGAGTGAGGGATGTGAGTAATGCCAGCACATTAAAACTACCTGAGTAGCAGCGTAAGGATAAGTATGTGTCATCTAGAGAGTTCTCTCAGCACAATGTTTAAGCTGATGTACTGTCTTTACAGCATTGTTTCTGCAATAGATTTGAATTGCTTCCTTTAGCTCAGTGGTTCCCAATCCTGGTCCTGGGCTGTGTCCAAAATAGTTCACTAATATAGTTTACTTGAGGGAATGAATGAAAACGAGTGAGCGAATTCGTACACCGAGTGCGCCGTTCGGTTGGGATTGAACGAGTGCACTCGATAACTTCCACTATGGTTTCGGACACTACTACAAATGGCTGTCCCCTCAAATAGTGCTCTACTTAAGGGTATAGGTAGGGGGTGATTTCGGACACAGCTCCTCGCCGACTGTACATGGCAACTCTCGCCGATCGATCGGTTACACCAGAGAATGTCTAATAAGGCGAGAAGTTTCACTCTCAGTACACTTCCGGCTTCTGAACTGGTTGCAGTTCCACTCTGATTCCATATGAGGGCGCTCACAGGACGAGTGCAGAATGAATGGAGGTCTATGGCAGTATACCCATCAAAATCCACTTTTCTCAGGATATAATTTTTTGTCTAGTAATTTGAATGTTGTATTCGAAAGGAGATGCAAAGAAATTACACATTGCTGGGTGTTAGATTTTTTAGAGTCACTTATTTGCTTAAAAAAATGTTTTAAAGTGTCAATGACGTCATGCACATCGTACGACCAGAGATACTGCTTTACGGCAATCCTTCAGTCACTTTGGTGCTTTCGCGCTCTGCACTCTCTTTTCTCTCGAGGCATCGACAACACAGCTGACACAGGTAAATACACGTGCTAGACGAGTTTTTGTTTTGTTTGTTTCTGGTCCTGCTTCGGATGCCACGATGCCATCAAGCGGTATCTCTGGTCGTAATCAGTCCTTCACTGACCAATCAGCGTTCATTAGCAGAATGCTAGCGTGTTATGGGCAACAACAACTCAACCTGTAAGAAATCGAAAGGACATAAGTACTAATTCATTCAACTTTCGACCTATAACCCATGTTGAACTTGCAAAACCTACTATCGAATCTGAGATTTCTCAACGGCAATCGGGTGAAAGAGACTAATTTAGCCGTCTAGCCCCATAGACTCCCATTCATTCTGCACTCATGGCGATCGCCCCCAGTGGAACTCTGGTGGAACTACAACCAAAATTCGGTACAATTGGACTTAATAGGGAGTGGGCAGGCTCTCCGTAGACGGGCTCTGGTTACACCCAACCGCAGTGGAAGTCGAACGCACCTAGTGAATTGCCAGAGTCATTGAATCATTCATTCAAACCAATATTGTTAAATAATTCATTCAGATTCATTAAACGTTTTAAATAGACTGCAGCAATTATCATTTTGTCAGAACCTCTAGTAAATGACGTTATTTTGTTTAGTTGTCTGTTCAGAATTGTGAGAAAATTGTGATCTCTGTTTAAAAAAAAAAAAATGTAATTCTAAATTTATCCAGAATAGTGCAGCTCTAACCTGATTCAACTCAGATCATTGTTGAGGGTACTCCAGGACCCGGATTGGGAACCACTGCTGTAGCTCAAACAGTACAGCATGGTGATGAAAACACCAAGGTCATGGATTTGATTCCCAGGGAGTTGGTTGCAGGTTTAGGGGGGTTGGTTGGGGCATCAGGGGTCCCCCTCAGTTTAAACCATGTTCCGGGTTCCATATATATATATACCAAAATAGTGAAATTACACACTTAACCAAAACAACAACAACAAAAACAAAAACAAATTCAACTTTCAACACAATCTCATGGAGCAACTCTTTTACCTTTTGGTGAATTGATGAATAATTTGTATGAATTTGTACTATCATATTTTTTTGGTGCAATCTGCTTACTGTATGCCACAGTGGCGGTTATGTTTAGAGCTGGACCATGCTTTCTTCTGAAAATTCACATCGTACAAATTCATACGAATTTTCCTGTGAGACCAGGTTGGAGCTTTGCCTACTTATTTCAGTCCAGCAATTGAAATGTGTATATGTCAGTTCACGCTGTCTGATTTTGCCAAACAGACCTGTCACTCTGTGTGTGTGTGTGTGTGTGTGTGTGTGTGTATGTGTGCTGACATGTCTAAAGGCCTATTATTTCCTTTTCTGGCATTTTAGAAATAAGTGAAAGTGAATGACCTGTCTAAGCACCAGACTGTTCCGTTTAAATCACCTGCCAGTCATCTCCATGGAAACAATACCCAGCCTTATGATTGGTTAGCAGCTTGGGCTTAGTTTATGTTAATGAATCTGCTTGCTTGAATGCTGTTGTTCTTGACTGCTGTAAATTAAAGGTTCTGCTTGAGGCTCTTTTGGCTTCCCACCAGGAACAGAGTACACGTTTCTTCCAGCTCTCATGGCTTTGCTCTGGTTCACCCCCACCCATCCCTCATCATTTAGTCATTAGAGCTGCTTCTGCTCTCTTCCTGAGCTGACTGAAAATGGGTACCAACCCCGAAGCTCCTCTGGAGGAGAAAGAGAGGAAAGAGCAAACAGCAGTCAGAACTTTTTTTTTTCTTTTTTTTGTAACACTAGATGTTCACTGCTTTTAAAAAAAACTGCTCTTAAAACATTGTTCTGTTCCTGTTTCTTTTTTTATAACAATGTCTGGAGACTATCGGACATGCATATCTCCTTTGTATTCATGCTCGGATTTTTCTAGAACAGCAGTTGCTCAACCTATCTTATTTTTTAGATGTTAAAGCATGGGGTGCTGGGAAGCAGGGTTGTGCAAAATTTAAGAAAGGGTTCCTTTTCAGTTTGTGAGATGGAATTTAAATGGAATTGGATCCCATGGAATGACAGCAAGAGGCCAGGCTGGGGAGACGACCTGGAACGTTGAGCTCCATCATGTTTGTAGCACCATTATAAAGAGTTTGGGGTAAATTACAGTATCATGGGATATTAAGTGTCCTTCTATCATCCATCCATGCATTTTCCAAACCACTTGTCTTAGGGTCACTGTGTCCATCTCAGCGTCACAGGCCATAGGGAGGGAAACACCCTGGGCATTCATTCTATCATGGTGAATGTTTTATTAAATATAATGGAATGTATACTGTACACTATTGTTCAAAAGTTAAGTTTGGGGTTGTTAAGATTTGTGTTCATATTTTTGAAAGAAGGCTGAAATTATTTGATCAAAAACACAGTAAAAACAGTAATATTGTAAAATATAACAATAACTTTTTTTAAAATGTAAATTATTCCTGTGATGGCAAAGCTGAATTTTCAGCATCATTACTCCAGTCTTCAGTGTCACATGATCCTTCAGAAATCATTCTAATATGGTGCTCAAGAAACATGTCTTATTGCTATCAATGATGAAAACAGCTGCCTAATATTTTTTATGTCTGTGAAAACTGTGATCTTTTGCCTTTGATGAATAGAAAATTCAAAAGAAAATGATTTATTGGAAACAAATAATTATTTGTTACATGATTTTTATTCTCTCTGGGTTGATTGTAAGCTATAAAACACTTTGATGAGGATTTTCTGACAGTTCCAGTAAACACTTTAGACTAAAGTTTGATTGCAAATTGAGAGTTTGATTGGGCCAAATCAAACCTCAAAGACAACAAATTTTGAGAGCACCTGAATGTGAAAGCCTTGTGATGGCTCGATGAGTCACAGCAGCAGTCTCACTTTGGAATTTAAGCTCACAGGATCCAGAAAATGTGTTTCAGAGAATGTGTTAAGATGAAGATAACTAGACAGCCGTCTCAGAAATAGCTTGTGTTACATGACTAATGTGACTGTCAATTGTTCACACGTCTAATCATTGTACAGTCTCACTTGAGAAGAGAGGCAGAATCATTAGTTCTGATTGTAATTGCTACAGCAAAGGTCTTTAGATTCTAGACTATTAGCATTGAAATCAGATCTGCTAGATTATAAATGAATTGTCTGTAGTTTTCATTTAAAGCATCATTCATTATTGATGCTTAACTTTTCTTCACATATACGGTTATGTGTAGCAATTGACACTTGGTATCTGCAATTTTGTTCTGTCACATTAGTCACATTAATGTACACTGGTTTGTACTGCGTTCTGCTCATGACAGATTTGTGCACTTATGTAACCAGACATTATTTATTTAGATTTAGATAGCACTTTGCTATTCCCCGTTTCAGTTAGTATATTGTTTATACAATTGCCCCAAAAAGCATTTGGATGCTTGGATCACATTTGTATGAATATCATTATAATAATATCAGCAATCTGCAATAAATACTAAAGCTTTTCTCAGTACTAACTTCACTCTGGCAAGGTTTGGCTATTGTTTTTAACCAAGTGGTAGCAAGAGGATTTTTAGAGGATCAATGAAGTCACATCCTCTCAAGTTCTTTTTAAATTTTTAAAATGTTTTTGTAAGAAATCTCTTATGTGTGAACAAGGCTGCATTTATTTAATCCGAAACACAATAAAAATGTAATATGTGAAATATTATTACAATTTAAAATGTTTGGTATAATATGCAGAATTGCAGATACTAGACACTAACAGTGCAACTGATACTCTTTTCTCCACTTTAACATCCTGCTTGGACAACTTCTGCCCCCTTTCATCCAGGCCGGCCCACGCCACCCCCTCTGCCCCCTGGTTATCTGATGTTCTCCGTGAGCATCGTTCTAAACTCAGGGGTGCAGAGAGGAAAAGTGGCGCAAATCGAAAGATCCTACTGACCTTGGTTTTTTTCAATCCCTCCTCTCTTCCTTCTCTGCTAATATCTCTACTGCTAAAATGACTCACTATCACGACAAAATGAACAATTCTTCTGACTCTCGCATGCTTTTCAAAACCTTCTCCTCTCTTCTCAACCCTCCTCCTCCTCCTCCTCCTCCTCCTTCATCAACCCTAACAGCTGACGATTTTGCAAAGAATCTTTATAAATAAAACAACCACCATCAGCGGCCAATTTACCAATCCACAAACTGACACACACATCTTATAGCTAACACACACATTCTACCCTCCGTCTCTCTGCTTTCAGAGGAGGATCAGGCCCTTCCTATCAGAGCATGCTACACAACTCCTTGTCCAAGCGCTTGTTCTATCCAGACTGGACTGTAATGCTCTCCTGGCTGGTCTTCCAGCTTGCTCTGTCAAACCTCTGCAAGTTATCCAGAATGCTGCAGCAAGAGTGGTCTTTGACGAGCCGAAGAGAGCACACGTCACTCCTCTCCTCACTAAATTGCATTGGTTGCCAGTTGCTGCTCGCATTCAAGTCACTGACGTTTGCCTACAGAACAACCACTGGCTCTGCTCCCTTTTACCTAAACTCATTACTTCAGACTTATGTGCCATCCAGAAACTTGCGCTCTGCAAGTGAACGTCGTCTTGCGCCATCACCAAGTGCTTTTTTTCGGCAGCACTTGATCCAGTAATACTAACACTTTCTCTTCTATTCTATTTATAACTATACTATTCTGTTTTACATGTACTGCGTTAGATTAAACTGAGAAGGGTCATAGCACTTGCATATTGTTGTCCTATTGTTAGTTTAACTGCTTCTATTGTGAATAAATGCTCTGCTAAATGAATAAATGTAAATGTAAATAATGTAAATTTTAAACTTTTGTTGCTGCAACTCTGCTTGCAATAGTTTAAGTAAAGGAGTTTAGTACAAATTATTTGAGGGATACGAATAAATGCAAGTAAAAATAAAGTCTCATTTTAGTTTTGAAGTGTATGTGTGCCCTTCCGTTAGTGATATCTGTTCTCATTAAGAGTGGAAGGCTCTCGGGCCCTCTCAATGTCTTAATTAAGACTGGACTCAATACCATTGATCTCAGTGAAGACTATGAGGTTGTATAGGTTTGACAATACTTTTTTGAAAACATCGTCACAAATGTAGTGAAAGGTAAAAAAAAACTGATTTTAAGGACATTGAGTTGTCCTTACTATTTGACAGTTTTATTAATGAGTGTGTGTAATTGTATCCCTCACCCTGGAACAGTGACTGTATTTTTTCTTCCAAATAACCTTTTCCTGAAGGGTGCTTGAAAGGGTATTTGTCACTCATTAGTGCAGTGTCTCTATGGTTTAGCCATATTTCTGGTGTCTCTCTGCTGATTTGAACTTAATGATTTATATCTGATTGTAATGCAGCTGCAGTGAGTTGTTCAGCACCAGAAAGAATCAAATATAGATGAATGCATTTCATGAGACCTCACAACATATTTCTTATGAAATGTGCCCAGTACAAACGCACTCACATAAAACCATCTCTTCATCCATATCTTCATGGTCTACTTTTTTCTTGATAGATAGATAGATAGATAGATAGATAGATAGATAGATAGATAGATAGATAGATAGATAGATAGATAGATAGATAGATAGATAGATAGATAGATAGATAGATAGATAGAGTAGCATGGTGATAGATAGCATGGATTCATGGATTGAGGGAATGTGTTGGAAAAACAGAGCGTTTTGCAGCCAACTGCAGATTTTACACTCATCCTATCCATTGCAGTTTCCATGGCAACTACTGAAGCTGAATTTGGAGTGAAAATAAGACCCTGCAAGTCCAATAAATAAATAAAGCTCGCAAATACGGCATCACTGACAGTAACAATCATTCTTAGGGTTGTTATTTTCTTGTCCTAGGTGATAAATTAGATTGCATATTCCTTGTATAAATTATGAATTAATTATGCTCTTTATGACTTTATGTGCTTGCCCTAGCACTTCTTTAATAATATATGCGACCCTGGCCTGCATATCGCAATATTAGATCAGACAGTTTAAAAGGTAAGAGAAAACAGCTGAATGTGACATTACATTCATTCAGCCCATGGTCCTTTTGGCTTCAGCATTTTAATTTGTTACCTGGCTGTTTTGCTTATTCCGAATAAAGTGAAAACAGAAGAAACTCAATGGTGGATTAAATTCAGTTTGTGAGGCCAAACGTTTCTCTCGCCGAGGTCATATGTCATATGGGTGAACAACACAGCACAACCATTTAATCCCATTAGTCAGCAACAGACATTCGATGCTAATGAAGTCCTTGCAACTAATTAATCTAAAATCCAGATCGAAAAAGACACAAATTAGACTTAATATCGACCTTACAAACAAGTCCAGGTTCCTGACCCCTAGTAGTGGCTGCTATGTTGAAATCACAGTACCAGCCAGGTACTAGGGCTGTGTTTAACTCCACATTTAGACATATACTTACTAACTTCCCTAAGCACTTCCCTTTGGGGGAATCCCCGCCACCAGTTCAACTTCGTCAAGTGGGTGGGATAAGTGTATTTGGACGGACACTTGACCCCTTAATTTTGACAGAGGGAGCGAGTCTACTCAATATGTACACTTCAGGCAGATCCATAGACCACAAACGCGCTTAATTTACCCTCACCTCCACACAACTGTAGTATATGATATTGGAGTTATTTTGACATTTAACCACAAATTACTTGTAGTTGACTGTTATAGTTTATTGTATTGTTAGCATTTTTTGTTTGTGTAATTTTTTTTATTTTCTCCAACAGCCCAAGCCTACACACAGACCTATAGAATGGTGCATAAAACTAATTCATAAGGGGGAAAAACTGTAAATAATAAATCAGCTCCATTGAAGATTCCAAGTGATCAAGGGCACTGCACTCCAGTAGTGGGCACTCATGCAACTAAAAGGGTTAGTTCACCCAAAAATGTAAATGATTCCATAGTTTTCTCACCCTCAAGCCATCCTAGGTGTATATGACTTTCAACTTTCAGCCAAACTCAATAGGAGTATTAAATATTTCTAACTTTTGTTAACTCTAATCACTAGTTTCGGGTAACTGCCGTACGCAAGTCTTGTTCCGGGGGAAGAGTGACCTCTGACCCGACATATTGACGAAAGGGAAAGCGCAGAGGATAGAGTAAAACAAAACAACGGTGACGAATTAGAAGTCTAAAACAATCATTTTTAAGGAGAAACGTCAGAAAAGCTTGAGTTTGCAGCCTAGCCCTATTTGTTTGAACAGCGAGATGGATATAAATATGGATATTTTTCTTACAGAAATGCATCGCTTCGCATTTAGGCATTTATTAACCCCCTGGAGCTATATGGATTACTTTTATGATAGATTGATCTGCTTTTTGGGGCTTCAAAATCTCAGCTTTTCACTTCCATTATAAAGCTTGGTAGTCAGGATATCAGAACTCCAATTGTGTTTGGCTGAAAGAAGAAAGTCATATACACCTAGAATTGCTTGAGGGTGAGTAAATTACATTTTTGGGTGATCCAACCCTTTAAGCAATGGCGTACATCCGAGTGAACGAGATGGAGGGAAGTTAGCGAGGGAAGGGCATAAAAAATGGACTTAAACGCAACCATACAGGCAGCCAGGACAATCCTGAGAATAACCATCAGTATACTGATATGATACTATTTAAACAAACATTACAGCTTTAATGTGATCATTAAATGTATAATTTTTACTGGGAGGTAAAATGCTAATTGTTAGCGTTAAAGTTACAAAATGGCCACAAAGTTCAAAGTGTGACATGCTAAATTCCATTTTAAACTAGTTTAATCAGCAGTCATATTGTATTTGTATTACTGCATTTTGTATTGTATTACTGTTACAGCATCTAAAAACACAAACGCATAGCATTATATAAATTTCTTGATGTTGAATTTTTTTTTTGTATCTGTCCTGCAGATGGCGCTCCACTGAGTGAGCTGTCCTGGTCGTCCTCTCTGGCTGTGGTGGCTGTGTCTTTCTCTGGACTCTTTACCTTCATCTTCCTCATGCTGGCTTGCCTCTGCTGTAAACGAGGTGACATTGGCTTTAAGGTGAGACCCTCTTTCATTTCAATCTCTTTTTGAAACAATGGCTCTTACATCCCAACATGATTTACAGGGCCCAGTCGTTGAAATAAGCCGACTCAGTAAATGTCAGTTCCAATCAGAATATTCATAATAAAATACTCTATGTTAGTCTCAGGCCAATGAAATAAGCACACAATGCAAATCTCTACAGTATATTTCTCATGTTTTCCTGTCAATTTTGTTCAGACTTTTTTATATATATAAAAAAAAAATCATACTAGATTCATTCATGTTTATTGTTTAGTGAAAATGTAAAAAAGCACAATATATATATACTTAAATTCAAGATGCATTTTAATAATAATTAGCTTTCTAATTAGATTCTCCACTAAATGTATTGTTTTAATTTTTTTTTTTATAATTTTTAATTAAAACAAACACTATTCATTAGGAAAATTATTTTCTGCAGTGCACCAACAATGATAAAACAATAACAATATTGTACAGTAAATGCTCTGGCTTTCTCAAGCTACTGTCTATGAATATGTAATGCATAATGTGCATTAATGATGTGACGGAAGACCCGGAGGCAAAGATTTATTATATTTACCAAATAAGTAAATAAATGAGCATGAAATATTGATTTGAGTTGACATTATTACGCAAGGAGAAAGAGAGCATGGAGTGAAACATGAGCTATGAAACTAGCTATGGAATCAGTTATTATAATTTAGCCGTCATTATTCAAAAAACGTATTGTAGAATTTTACAACTGACCAATCGCAATCAAGTGTTAAGTCACTGATATAAATGCCACATCTATTCAGATTTAATCACGATTGTGTCATAGAAAGGTTTTCGGCTGGGGGAGATTTCAATCAGTCTTTTCAACAGTGAATTAACACAAAAACATCTCTCTCTGTTGTGACTTCTTGGCCTGTTGCCGTCCTGCAGTTATGAATGAAATCGTGAAGTCTGAAAAGCATCATTCATGAATCAGTTCTGAGCCTGTTTCAGATCTGTAGGAATGCTTTGATCAGCTACTTGAAAAGTGGCACAGCGCATGCACACATGCATTCTGTTCAGCTGCATGTCCTCTTGCCCTATTGAAGTCCAAGAGTTTCAGAGAAAAGCCATTTCTGCAGAGCAAACCACTTAGTCCTGTCTCGAAAGGTTAAAGGAGCCAAGGCAAAGAGAGCGCAGGGACACAATCACTTCCCTGTAGACGTGTTTTTGTAGTGAGCAGTGGATGCCTTCAAATGGCATACGGCCATAGATCTCTGTGCATTTTTCAGCAGCAACTTTAAACTGGGTCAAGGCACAGGAGAAATGAGACCCGTGTAAGTATGTGACAGAGAAGAGGATAGCTCTTTCATGCTTCTAAGCACATGGTCTCCAGTAAAGGCCAAATATTTGTAATTACAATCCCTCAGTGGAACTACATCTCAGCACTTCAACACCAGCTCTCTCTCTATCTATTACCTAACACAATTCCTGTCTCTACTTAAAGGGCTTCCATTTTACACACAAGTTGGAAGTCTGACAGGCCTGAAGGTAATTGATTCATTCCCCTTTAGCATTCTCGAGGCTTCACACGCACGCTTACACAATATGTGAGCACTGCAAAAAAAACGTGTTTGTTTGGTGAGGTGAGACTGTAATACAGTGCTTACATAAAGTGCAAGTGTGTTTTTATGCTAATATGTTGGGAGTTGTAAATGCAGGGTCAATATTGAAAACTCATCAAGTGTTGGCGAATAAACTGGAGTTATTCATCTCTTATCTAGTAACTTCAACATGTACTGCAACATTATGTGCTTGAAAAGGAATTTTATGAATGATCTTTATTGATGTAACAGAATTCAATGCATTACGACCCTGTGTATTAACCTGCAGATTCAAGTTATCATTGATGTCAATTTGTACTACATTTTATTTGGTTTGGTATATTGTATTTTCTATTCTAGGGTTCGTGTTGAATTCAATTGATTTGATTCTGTTATAAAAGCCTGAAATTAGGTGTATTTGTGCACAATGCACCTACGCTACCATTCAAAAGTTTAAAGTCTGTACGTTTTTGAAAGAAGTAGAAACAGGAATATTAAATTTTCTTTATTTCATTAAGTTTTCTTTATGTGATGGCAAAGCTAAATTTTCAGCATCTTTACTCATGATCCTTCAGAAATCATTATTTTATGCTGATTTGGTGAAATCATCTGTAACATCATATATGTCTTTACTGTCACTTTTGATCAATTTAATATGTCCTTTCTGTATATTAAAATACTGACCTCAAACATTCGAACGGGGATGTACTCAGCTCAAAAGGACAGTGTGGTTAAAACAGTAAGCAGATGTGCAATATCTAACCTTTGCAAATGGATGCACATTGCACATATAAAATGTTTAGAATATTCCCCTTGTTTTAATATCTGTGTTTGTTGATAAATGCAGGCATACATGTGAGCATGCTCATTGTGCAAGGGCCTGTCATGCACATGTGAGAAAGAATGAGCGTGAGGAAGGAAGGATGAAGAAAAAAGAGTGATGTCATGAGCACAGAATGTGAAAGCCTTTCCCTGTTAGATTTTATTTTATTTTTTCAGCCTCACATTTTTGTGGAAGCGTCTCCACTACTATTAATCTCTGGTCGTCCACACACTCTCAGGGGAAGAACACAGGAACTGCCCCTCCCTGCATTCTCTCTCTCTCTCTCTCTCTCTCAAGTAGAGGATCTATTTGCTCTTTATTTGTATGTTTTCTGGAGAGTTATCATGATGTATTCTCAAGACCTGGACTCTTCGGTTGCGCAGCAGCATGGGCTGGTTCCTAATGCTCTGTCCGGTGAGGGATCCATCTGGGGTCATGTGGACACCTCACAGGTGCTCTGTGAAGAGCCCAGCATTGCAGGTTCACGGGGTGGAAGGGAAGAGTTAAAGATTCAGCACAACCTGTTAGATCTAACACGTGCATTAAGGGCAGGTAAGATGGGAAATTGATGAAATCTTTGCACTTTTAGAAGAGAGCTTTCAAAGGTTGTTTTAATTTCAATAGTGGTGTTTATGCTATACTATATTTAAAAAATAAATGCTATTTAATTATAAAAGTAAAAGTGTAGCTTATAGTAGATAAGGTTGAGTGATCTGAAACCGAAAATCTGAAATGTTTTATGTACAGTACCATTATAGAAATCATACATTGCTCAGTGATGTTGGTGCACATAGAATGTGCAGACCGGGGAAGTTGCCACACGGTGCCACTTTGTGTCATATGTCCAATTACATAAATGCTGGTTTGCCCTTCAAGTGGTTTTGAATGTTGGTTTCAAATATCTAGTTAAAAGGATCTCGAATCATTTCTTAATTTTCCCTTAGAAAAAAATAAATCGATATCATAATTTTTTTAATATAAAAAATATGTCATTTTGGATTTTAATTGCTGCAAGTTATCACGTTTTTTTATACTTTTTTGACTAACAGAAAAGGTAACCTTTCACATTTCTGCCATTTCTGCAGCTAGTTATGTTTCATAATTGTTGGACTGTTTAAATGTCGCTTGAAAGCCTTTAATTGACTGTTTAATGACAGGTTCTCGTTGTGACAATTTACCCCATATTGTTTGACAAAATATTTGTTATAATTTTTTTTTTTTTTTTTTTTTTTTACTGAGCCATTTCCATAAAAATATTTAGTCAGAGATGATTGCCGAATGCATTGTTTTTGGATGGATGTGTTGGCTTGTATTGAAAAATCCCTAAATACTTAGAATGGACTTGCTTAAATAAGATGCTTCTTCTACAGAGCGTATAACAGTGCAGAGAAGATGTTTCTGATTATCAGCCTGATGTGATAAAAAATGCAGTGCGATTCAGCTGGCAGGAATGTTTATCCTGTGACTTGAGCTTAGCAATGTGGTTTTAGACGACACATTAGTGCAGGCCTTTCGAATCACAGCGTGCCCTGTTGGGAATCTCAGCACCGTCTGTATCAAGACAGTGTTCAGTAGCGCTGCCTAGCGCTGGGCAGATCAGGAGCCGGGTCAAATGGCAGCCGTGTGGGGCGTGTGAAGATGTGGACGATGGGGCCCATTGGGGAACTTGAATGTTTGTGTGTATATGTCTGTTAGCTTGTACTTTTAAGTGTGTGCGACCCTCCCCCCCCCAGGTCACTGTTTTCCATTTCTTCAACCCTATATCTCTGCACTCGTGTTCACAGAAAATTTGCTTGCATCTGGAGGAGCATTTCCGATTTCCAGATCCTGCCAAGTTTTTTTCTTGTCTTTTCTTAGCACTGTCTCATCTCTCTTTGTAGTTCCACCACATCCATAAAGAGATGAAAAACGCATTGGAACACAACGTACAAGTTTGAAGCTCTTCAGATTAAACTGATGGCTCATTATTTGATCTGATTATAGTGACATGCTCTTTAATGGACTGTTTAATAAATTGTCATTTGTTCCAGTAAGCATTAAATGGTCTTTTTATATTAATTTCATTAAAATAATCAGGTTAAAAGCTCTGCAATTAAAGCCACTGATGTTTGTTCTCAGTTTATAGAAACTGCTTGTTTATTCTTGTACATCATGTCTTAACACACACACACACACACACACACATAGACAGAGAGAGAGAGAGATTTTGGGTTTTCATGTTTTATGGGGACATTCCATAGACATAATATTTTTTATACTGTACAAACTGTACTAAACCTAAACTCTACATTTTTAAATTGTCAAAAAACATAATTTAGTATGATTATAAGCTGTTTTCCTCATGGGGCCTGAAAAATGTCCCCACAAGGACAAGGATTTTGGATATTGCCATCTTAACAGTTTACCAGGACCACACACACACTAACAAACAAACAAACAAAGGGTCCTTGAATCTGTCCCACAAAGCTGGAATTGAGCTGAGCAACATCATTTTACTACATGGATCTCTTCTAAAGACAAAACATGAGGAAGAAACTCATTTTGGAGGGAAAATGTTCTTATCATGAAAAAATCTCAACAGTTCTAAAAACTGGGTTCATTTTTCTTTATGCAAAATATAATTTAAAAATTAGGGGTGAAAAATAACCCGGACATTTCTTTATGACATTTACCCACTCAGGTCAAGAGTTGCTACCTTCACCTCTGACCTCTGTGTTTTTCATTGCTACCGTAGGAGTTTGAGAATGCAGAGGGAGAGGAATACCCAGCGGACATGTCCACGCCGGCATCTCCTGCATCTCACACCGGTCCCGACGTCTACATCCTGCCTCTCACCGAGGTCTCGCTGCCCGTCGCCAAACAACCTGGCCGGTCAGGTGGGTCTTTGTCACACCGCATAGTTTGATTATTAAAAAGAAGCTTTTGATATGAGCAAGACCAGATGTGATAGCACTTAAGAAAGCCCAAAGCGGATTGGTCTTGTTGAGGATTTCCTCCCAGTCCTGAATCCGCTCTGACCCCGCTTATGCAACTCCCATACGGGTTTCACATTCTCTGGACTGGACCGAATTTGTATTTTTTTCCAGAGAATCTTGTTAATGTGTTTGGTTTCACTTCCAACCCACAAGTTCTCCAGTGTAAAATCCAGAAGAGACCAACGCCCTGCTGCTGCCTCCACTCTTCCCTTCTGGGATGGACACTGTCCCACAACCCTGCCTTGCTCTGGACCCTCAGAAGCCAGGCCAGCTGTTCCATGCTGATAGCCATGGCTGTGCAAAATTAAAAATTAAACTATTAACCTTACAATTTATGAGTGTGAATTTGAATTGAATTGTCCTCACCCTACATGAAACTGAATTGGAATTTGAATGGGAATGATGCGATGAGGAATTTACCAATTTAAGTTAATTTAAAAAGAATGATGAAATTCTATTCACTCTATGGTTCCATGAAGAATCTTTGACATCCATGGAACATTTCAAATACACAAAGGGTTATTTATATTGGGAAAAGTTGTTATTTGAAAATGTTTTTCAAACCAGGAATAAAGGGTTCTTTTAAGAACTTTCCACTAAAAGGTTCTTTGGAGAATCATAAATGGTTCTTCTATGGCATCGCTGCGATAACCCCTTTTTTGAAACCCTTATTTTTAAGAGTGTATGTCGCATTTCAAACATATATACAATACTGACATATTAGACACTGAATTGGAATTTTCAAATCAAATAGTGCACAACTCTGAACAATATGAGTTTTGGTTCTCATATGGCCTTCAACAGTTTTCTTTCTTTGTCTGTATCTCTGGACCGGAATCTTTGGATTGACCCGAGACCACATGGCTGGCGGGAGCAAATACATTGAAGAGAGACAGACTGGAGTCAGAGTTCTTTGATTCGCGTGTACTCCACTGGTGCAAATTCTCAGTATTAATTGCATTTCTGTCTTGTTTTTCAGTAAAAAAAACATTCTTAAAGATTAAGACTTGTTTACATAGAACATTGTGTTAATTAAGTTTATTTTTCTTACCCCACTAGCAAATTGTTTTAAAATCCAAACAATTATTCACTCGAGCATTTTTTCATCTTTCTCTCCCTTATTCAGTCTTGACCAACACAAACATCTGCCTGTTGCATAATGCCGCCTCAGCCAGCCTACATAAATGTGCCTTGGAATCTGAGGAATCTGAGAGAAGATGTGTACATTCCGATCCATCTGTCTCCCTCTTTCCCATTACAACAACTCAATTTATTATAGTCTGACAGTGATGCTAACAGCTATGTGGTGCGATTAGTAAAGGTCAGAGGGTAAGAGGTTGTGGTTATCCATATTTAGCTCACAGAACTCTCACACAACCCTCTGATATGGCATTTCATTTATGCGCTAAGTGAATAATAGACGCAGTATTTTGCCACCTGACAGATAAAATAAATAAAAGGTTTTATTTTATGTTATAGTCTATCTGAAAGAATGTAATAAACAGCCTGGTTTCAGGCATGGCTGGGATGATGTCACTCCTTAAGGATGAGGTTGAGGTCAGATGCAATCCTCCTGCCAGGAAGTGCAGGTCTCTGTCACTGTGACACAGATAGCATCTGTCTGTAATCAGACGTGTCTTTCTTCACATGAGAAGTCAGTTAGACATGAAGAAGAAGCTAATTGTAGTGTTTATCATCTGATTTGAGAGGTTTCAGCCAAACAGATCATGGATTGCACTCTGGTGTGCAGTATCCACCCCAACACAGCTGTGCTCGTAAACACGCCCTCACACACACATCTACCTCCGAGCAAGGGAATACTTTAAAAATCACATCATTTCATATATAACATGCGCACACACCCTCTTTATCACACTGATTTGCATTGCTAGGAAAAATAGACTAGAGGGACAAATAAAGCAAGACGTGCGTAGCAGCAGTAAACACATTTGATAATGTATGATAATTCTATTTGGTTAGAGTGGAATGATTTCTCACCATTATTTTCCCAACGACTGCATTTTCCAGCAGCCATCTGACCAGCGTGTCACTATCACTTACCAACACTGTGGTAATGAGCAAGCAGAGTAGTCATTCATGTATATTCATATACACATCGAGCAAATCCTGATACGTGATGTGATTTTTGTTGACATGCTGTTGGCAGACCTCATTGTTTTCCTGTTCAGCTCTATTTTGTTCATATTTGGTCTTTTTGACTAAACTAAAGCTGTGTCCGAAACCGCTCCTTGTCTCCTATATAGTGAACTATATCAGTTGTGGGACATTTCATAGTGGTGTCCAAATTCTGAGTGTACGACTTCATTCCCTACATTCGTTCACTCCTTTATGCCCACAATGCATCCGATGAATGCACTATTTCCCAAAATCCAACACGAGCTTAAAGGGTTAGTTCACCCAAAAATGAAAATTCTGTCAGTAATTACTCACCCTCATGTTGTCCCAACCCCGTAAGACTTTCGTTCATCTTCGGAACACAAATTAAGATATTTTTGATTAAATCTGAGAGCTGTCTCACTCCTCCATAGGCTTCTAAGACACTATAACTTGCTGGCCCAGAAAATGTATTAAAGACATCGTTAATATAGTCCAAGTGACTCCAGTGGCTCAATCTTAAGTTTATAAAGCGACGAGAATACTTTTTGTGCGCAAAAACAAACAAAAACAATGACTTTATTCCACTTTTCATTTCCTTCTCTCTGGGCCTCGAGTCTTTTCACGTAGTGTTTAAGCGTAGCGCGTCTGTGTTGCACGTCACCACGTATCACACACATGACCAGCGTCGCCCAATAGTGAGCCTACGTGGTGACGTGCAACACAGATGCGCTACGCTCTCAGATTTAATAAAAAATATCTTAATTTGTGTTCCGAAGATGAATGAAGGTCTTACGGGGTTGGAACAACATGAGGGTGAGTAATTACTGACAGAATTTTCATTTTTGGGTGAACTAACCCTTTAAAGATGATTCTTATTCCTGCTTTAACATTTTTTAAAGATTCATTTTTAATCTTTTATTTATATTTTATTTCAGCTGTATTTCAATGACCAAAAAGTATTGATTGTTTTCTTTCTTTCTTTCTTGTTGGCTTTGTGCTGCTAATGATGGATATACACATTGATGTGATTCATAAATTAATTTCACGTAACTGCAGTCCATGCAATTTGTAACTACATCTTCAGTCTCTTCATAAATGCTAAATGGCTGTGTGCAACAGTTATTGTAATATAATATTTCGAATCCCGCACCCACATCAAACATTCTGATTTGTTTATCGGCCATTTGCTTTCCCAGACTTAGACTAGAAACCTCAGGAATAATAGCATTAGTGTTTCCATCCTGTCAGTGGTACCAAGCAGCACCGCCGGCATGACAAAGAGCCCAATTCTCCCCAGCGAGGGCTTTCTGAGGGGGCAGGCAGAATGAACGGCCTCTACAACACCACATGGGCGTAAAATATGGCTGCTGCATAAAAAGAGAACAGGGAGTGAGACAGTATGTCATGCACCCTTACAATAAACTGTCTGTGTGTTTGCTCGATGAGATGAGAGAAAGAGAGAAAGGGACTGTTATGGCTTTTTGAGATGATAGAGATATACAAGGATCTGTCAGACGGGAGGTTGAACGATACAGAACATCACTGGTCAAATCTACCCCTACTGCGGCAGTCTTCATCCATTCCCTGCCTTCTCTGATTTCTGCATTTCAGAAAAATGTTTTTCAAGCAGTTTGATAGATCACAGCGAGAACTCTTAAGACAGACTCTCGAATTTGATTTTGTGCCGTTTAACCTCACTCTTGCTCAGAAGATTGCTCACTGCCTTTTGGAGAGGATATTTGGAGGATGATTTTTTTTTGCTGGAGGAAAATCTTGATGCGACTTCACGTAATGCACTTACAAAGCTGTTGTGCACTAAGGGTGTGTTATGTTGGAACAGTTCAAATATTGTTTAACTAATGATGCTAATTTCTCTTTATTCATATTGAGCTTTTTTGTTGTTGTTTTTTTGCATTTTACGTAGGTTGAATTTTTTCTATTTTCTGTATTTTATCAGTTTTGTTTTTATACATTTGCTTATTTGATGATGCAATGGATTTAATATGTATTAGATGCAATAGGGGTCCAAATGCTGAAAATGCTGCTTTTTTTTATTTAATAAAAATTATATTGTCAGCATATGATCATCCTGATGATCATCTTCTCCAGCAATAGAATAGAAGCAAGAAGATCTGATCGTCTGCACAATAGAAGTATATTTTATCCGTGTTACGTCATTTTTCAATTTTGTTCATTTTTTATTTTTATTTCATTAGCTTTTGAATGGCAGATTGTGCCACTGGTCCATGTTGCCAATTAATATCTTGCTCTGTCTCTGTCTGATAATCATCCTTTAGTCCAGCTCCTGAGATCCACAGATCTTGGCCGCCATAGTTTGCTTTATATAAAGGAGATTGGACATGGCTGGTTTGGCAAGGTAAGTCTAGTTGGTCTATTGTTTATTTTATATTTGTTTTGAATGTCCACTTCGTAGACACCGATGCCCCCGTGTACTGCTACGGATCAAAGGTTTAGCTCGGTTTAGCTCTGTAGTTTAGACCCAAGGATGTAAAAATATGTTCCATGCTGCGTTACCTTTGCCATGCCTCAGTAATTCTCAGGCTTTGATGTGGGACTCGTGTCTTGACTGTTCCCTGCAAGAATTTCTGTGTTGCAGTAAATTCCAGAAGCACTTTAATATTTCATAGGAATAATTTGTGCCTCTTTCATTCTCATTCTTTTTTCTTTCTCTCTACTTCTTTGTCTTTGTAACACACATACATAAACACACACACACACACTACCCCAACTTTCCATTGAATGGGTATGTCCATCTGTATGTATGTGTCTCTGTGGCTGCATGTTTACCGATGTTTCATCTGGTTTTGTGTTGTTTCGTCTTTCTGCATTTCCCTTTGAGCAACTTTTCGCATGATTCCTGGACTTGATTTAAATCTTTTTGGGTTTGTTTTTCTGTCTTCGATTTCCTTCCTTCCTTCCTATATGCCCATTTCCTTCTTGTGCACATCTGTTTGTGTCTATCTGTGTCACCCTGTCCATAATTGTGTGTGTTGTCCATTTTCCCTCTGTTCATACCTGTATGTGTGTTTCTGTTGTCTTTCCCTTGTGTGTTTGTGTATATGTGTGTCTGTGGGGTGTTGTTCTCAGATATTGTTGGGGGAGGTTCACTCTGGTCTCAGCAGTACCCAGGCGGTGGTGAAGGAACTAAAGGCCAGTGCCAGTGTCCAGGACCAGATGCATTTCCTGGAAGAGGCTCGGCCATACCGGTAAACAAATCGTGCATTGCATGCATTTCATTTATATCTTTTATTTAATTTATTTTGCATGTGTTCACAGATGTGTTCACAAGATGTAAAATAAGTCTCTGATGTCCCCAGAGTGTGTATGTTAAGTTTTAGCTCAAAATACCCAACAGATCATTTTTTACAGCATGTTTCAATTGTCATTTTTTAGGGTTCAGAAAAACGCACCGTTTTAGTGTGTATCCCTTTAAATGCAAATTAACTACTGCTGCCGGCCCAGGGGGCGGAGCCTCACGAGCTCGCGCTAAGAGCCAGGACAATCTCATCTGATAATATCAAAACAGAAACTCTCAGTAGTGGTGTTCATTTCGACTCGGAGTCGGACAATAATGCCCACATAGCCAGAGAATATATGCTGTATAGAGATAAAACAGGAATAGTTTAGTTTAATCACGGTTATTTGTCATCTGCTTTTATCCACTATTAATACAAGCCTGCTGTAGCAGACCCCGTCCGAATGATGACCAAAATATACTGATGAGTTCAATTAAGTTTATTGTACATCACACAAAAGATGAAGCCTTACCCCGGTTTCACACCGCAAGCGTCAGCGGCGCATGAGCAGCGCGTATTTTTTTCGGCGTCCATGTTAATCAATGAGTGCATTCACACCGCGAGCAGGAGCAGCGCGTGAGCGTCAAGCAGGAGCGTCGCGTGAACAGCAGTGCAGCGGGGGTTTCGGCGTCCGGTCTATTTTTTGCTGTGCTGCTCACGCTCAATTAAAGTGAAAGAACACTTTTGATGCTTTTGATGGACAAAATAAATGTGATTTAACACAAACCGTGCTCAAAATGCACAGAATAAGCATGTCAAGAGTTTTAACAACAATGCCAATGTCTAGTGTTTTAACAATTATGCCAGAAAAGAAAATTAAGTATAACAAATATGTATTTACCCATTTAAACTTTTTAATTATTCATTTTGGGTTAAAGTAAGGTGTATTATTATAAAAACAAAAATGTTGAAAGAACTGACCCATTGTTTGAAATGGTTATTGTCTGCCAAACACGGTTTGCAGCCGCTGCTGTGACGCTGTACTACGCTTCCAGTGTGAATACTCGCGGGAGTCTGCTGCTGCAGTGATGATGTAGTTGCGCGGATGCGCCGCTCGCGCTCCGCTCACGCTTGCGGTGTGAAAGAGGGGTTAGTTTTACTCCAGAAAATCACTGTAAGAGCCGAATAAAAACAGTATATAAGTGCGCATTAAAGTCTTATCCATAAACTCTCTCTCTCTCCCTTTCATTATCAACAACATACACAGCGAAATACACAAAACACTCGTTAGAACTAACAGTAAACAAATATATACACACCTTTTCAGTGGGTGCTTAATCAACTGGTAAACTGTATATCCACGACTAGATGAGCTGTCAGAAAGCGTGCGCTCTCACTTTCATTTGTGCCGTGATCAGTAACGTTAGGCCTGTCGCTCCGGAGACCGTAAGCTGAATCACGAACAGTACAGATCCATCTTCGAGTAACAACGAGAGTAAATGAAGACTGCTAAGTTCATTCTTACAACAACAAAACACCTCAATCGCTTAGGAGACATTCTTGTCTACAGTTGCTCCAGCGTCGAAACAATGGCGGACTGTGTCCAGCTCACTCAGGGCGGGTCTATGCTCAAACTGCAGTGTCAATCAACAGTCGTGGGAGGGGCCTGTGCAAAGTGACGTCACATTGCCCCGAATCTGAGAACAGCTCGTTCTGAGACAGTGCTTATGATTTATGGGGATTTAAAAAAAAGCACTTGGTGGATTTTTATCATTATAGGGTGGTTGTGTACACACACTGCCAACACACATTTATGTTCAAACACCATGTAAAAGTGAATTTTGCATAATAGGTGCCCTTTAATTGTAGGTTCAAATCCCTCCTAGGTTGATTGTCCTTCTAAAAATATACTGTATTATTTTTTTATTTATTTTTATTTTTCTGTAGTAGAACCCAAAAGAACAATTTAGAAAAATGTCTCTGTTTGTTTCCTTTTTTTTAATTTCTCCATACAGTAAAAGTCAGTGGGGTCAGTGTTGTTTTGGAACCCTAAGTTGTCTCAATTTACTCACCTTTATGCTGTTCAAAACCTGTATGACTTTCTTTCTTCAGGTCTCTCCAGCATCCGGCTTTAGTGCAATGCCTCGCTCAGTGCACAGAGGTCACACCCTACTTAGTGGTCATGGAGTTCTGCCCACTGGTTAGTCTAATAACTCTGTTTTTCTGTTTTGTGTTTTTCCTCTCTAAAACCTCTAACCTAAAGTGTTAAATTTTGGCTTATCTCATAAACACAATTCATACCTCAAATCAAGTGAATTTGAGGGGAATTATAAGTGTATTTTTGTAAGCAGTGTTGAGGGTGATGCATTACAAGTAACGTGAGTTACATAATCAGATTACTTTTTTAAAGTAAAAAGTACAGTAAAGCATTACTTTTTTAAATAAGTAACGCAAGTTACTTTGTTGAATTTTCGTTCATCTGGTGGATGATAAAACAGGTGATAAAAATCTCATAGTCCATAGAGACCAGAATATCTGTAGTCTTTATTGAATTGGGCTGGTAAGGAACCACATAGCAGCCACCTAGAACATTCTACCTAGAGCACTGCCTCGCAACCACATAGCAATGTGCTGAAACCCCTCATAATACTATAGCAACCATATAGCAATGCCGTGGCAACCATGCACAACACCCTGTTGTGTTTTGCATGTAATTGTGCTTTATTTTATATGCAAGAGCCACACATGATAGTGTGCTTCTTTATTTTATATCATTCTTCTCCTGGTATTGCTTAGCTAGGTCACATGTGCTACATCATTTAAGTCAACAGATCAACTCTTAGCAACAACATCAAATGTTGCTGACCTAATAATGTCTTGTTATATAACTCCCCCCAGTGGATAGCTGAGGCAAATCAGTCTGACAGCACACTCTTTTGATGATTATGGATACTGATTTAAATATACACCTTACCTTTGTATTTTAGCATTTGTTTTCCCATGATAACAGGGTGATGTTAAAGGTTACCTGCGCAGCTGCCGGGCAGCAGAGTCCTTGACCCCTGACCCCTTACTGCTTCAGAGAATGGCGTGTGAGATCACTTCAGGCCTGCTTCACCTTCACAAAAACAACTTCACCCATAGGTCAGCCAACATTTTCATACATAGTTTAATGTATAAAATTCTATTTTAATGTGCAAATTCTTGTTTAGGGTACCTTTGAATCCTTTAATTTTAGGAAGTACTGTATAATAGTTATCATCACAACCTTTATTATCATTTTCAAATAGACTATTGGGCGACTGCCATCAGATTTAAAGTATGAGTATGAAGCTAATGAGTGTGGATATCTGCTTTCCCTGCTTCCTGTTTCATGGTTTCTCCCTGCAACAATCTCCTGGTGCTGCCTGAGTGTCTTTACTCCACTCCAGCATCAGTGATTTTGTTGCCGGGGGTCACCACACTTCTTCAAGCAACTTCAACGTGTCCTTGCCAAGATACTTTGAACAGGTTACTGAAGACAAGAGAATTATTTTTGGAAAGTAACATCACAATGCAAGTAAAATTATTGCTATTTCTGGCACTGCATCTGTCCTACTTTGTACATTTTGTGCATGGTTCCAATTGATTAAATAACATCCAGTTATCTTTTGAGCTAGCTAGTGGTATGAAAACATTCAGGCCATGTTCTATTTACAGAAGGTGTTTATCATATGTTTATTTATTTATGTTGCTCTGATTTTCTGTAGTGATCTGGCTTTAAGAAATTGCCTGCTAACATCAGACATAAATGTCAAGATTGGAGATTATGGACTATCGCACAACAAGTACAAGGTATGTACATTTAAATCTATAAAAAAATGTATCTATACAGTTTATTATATATATATATATATATAATAAACTCATAAACATGAGTTTTAGAGTACATTCATTTACTGTTCAAAGTTAGTTTTTAGCTTTTTCACTTTTTATATCTGTTTATCCCCAGGACGACTACTTTGTGACATCAGACCAGACCTGGATTCCTTTACGCTGGATTGCCCCTGAACTGGTGGATGAGGTTCATGGTAACTTGCTAGTGGTGGACCAAACCAAGGAAAGCAACATCTGGTCTGTACCTTTACTCAATGCTACAACAAATAGCAAATGTTTGCAAATTTAAATATAGCAAAAATAGCTAATTTTATAACATAAATATAATGTTGATTTTAGGCCTTTGTTTTGCAGTTAGGCTGTTTAGGAAGAACACACGACCTCTTAAATAACCTACATTATTGTAGTGTCTATATGGCTAGATAGATAACAGGTCATTATTGATTGATGCATTAATTGCTATTAGTTAACAGAATATGTTGTACTTTCTCTCTGTACATAGGTCACTTGGTGTAACCATCTGGGAGCTGTTTGAGTTGGGGAATCAGCCGTACCGCCATTATTCAGACCGTCAAGTTCTCAGCTATGCTGTGAAGGACCAACAATTGAAGCTGCCCAAGCCACTTCTTAAGTACCCTCTTGCTGACCGCTGGTGGGTGTCTAATAGACTTTATGTTGCTCTTCTTACTCATTTCATTAACCATTAGAGTTAGAGCCCTGAATTTTCACTTCGCTAGAGCCTTTCAATTTTCACCCTTGTCTTTGGAGTCCTTGCTCTTAAAACTATTTTAATTCTCTCTTTTCAGATCAAATTCATGATCAAATTTCTTTCATAGATGTGATCAAGTGTACACTGCAAAACACTGTGACACAATGTTCTCTATATTTTAAAATTTAATTTAATATTTTAATTTTCCAGTTATAATCTCAAAAAATTCTTAAAATAAAATACATTTACTAGAGGACCAACACTGCATTAGATATTAAGACTTGTTTTTATAGATTGTATCTTGAATATAATAATAATAATAATATGTACAATACATTTTGTCTTAGTGAATTGTCTCAGATTTTTGTTTAAAAAAAACTACTGTAAAAAGAACTGAAAAAGGAATGTAAAAAAAACTGTAAAAAGAATGTTGTAACGTCTAAGTTATGTGGTTGTGTTCCCCCGTGATTCTCCTATGTATCCATTGGATCGCCTTCGTGCACTTGTATGTAGCAGCCACCCCTGACAAATGTAAACAAATTAAAAACAGGTGAAAAAAGCCGTACTAAAAAATACAATTATATTTAAAATGCAAACTATTAACAAATGTAATATCTTATGCGGTGTTGCTTCTTAAGTAAATGTATCTTGTTTTAAGAATTTTTTGATTTATTTTTTACTGAAAAATAGATCATAAGCTCATTAAGAAGTTATTTTTGCAGTGTATTTTTCAAAGTGTTTGCCTTAAATGTGTTTGTGTTTCTGTTTTACCAGGTATGAAGTAATGCAGTTCTGTTGGCTTCAGCCTGACCAGAGGCCCAATGCAGAAGAAGTTCATCTGCTGCTTAGTTATCTATGTGCCAAAGGAGCCAGTGAGGCAGAGGAAGACTTCGAGAGACGCTGGAACTCCATGAGACCAAACACAAGTCATGCTAATCTCCATGGAGCTGGTGCACTTGCAATCAACATGCCCCTCTCATCCACCACTTCATCATTCCCCCTACTGGAGCAGTTCCCCACTGGAGACGGCTACCATTCAGAATCTGGAGATGACATCCTTACAGTTACTGAAACCAGCCATGGCCTCAACTTTGAGTACAAGTGGGAGCAGGCACAGGCTGAACAGCACTACCATTCCGCATCCACCACAGGCACTTTGGGTCAAAGCAATCCCCATTGTCAGGAGGTCTACTACCCTCCAGGCGGAATAGTCGGGGGCTGTTCTGTTGAAGGACTCGCCCTAGGGGTTTCTCCTTCATATTATGAGCCCAAACCACTACATACCCCTGTCGTGGTACCAGTCCTGAGTGCCCATAGTCCAGCAGTGAGTAATGAATACTATATCCGCATTGAGGAACCAATACAAAGCAATATTGATATGAACTTCACCATGTGTGCTTACAGTCCAGAGTTCGGGGGCAGCAATGGAAGCTTTCTAACAGGTAGTGGAGACTCTGGAGAGTGTCTAATTTGTCCCCCTGAAGCTAAACCAGACATTTATTGGTCAGCAGATGTCCATAAAAGTAGTGCCTATGATTCTGATACCAGTCCTGCCATGTCTTTAACTATGGAGCCTCTTTTGGGACATGGTAGCCCCCTTAGGGCATGGGAGTCTGGTCACTATGTCTCATACAAAGACAGGGATGGAGGTTACTACTATGAACCATCACCTCCTAAGGTGATGGAGCACTACCTGATACGAGACCCAACACAGCCTCCACACGAGAGCTGGGGGTCTCGAAGCCTGAGACAGGCACTTGGGGAACTGGAGGACCCTTTAGGCATCTCACCATCACTTGGAAGTCCTCCACAAGGCTATGCTGATCCTTACTTGGAGAACATCCAAGGCTCCATTATAGGAAAGAATGTTACAGGTGGATACTATGATATGATGGGCTCCTTGAGGAAAACTATGCCAGGTAGCCACTCTGTTTGTATTGACATGGCGTCAGGTGGTGCTATATTTGTAGGACGAGATGACAGCGACTCTGATGAAGAGGAAGACATTTTTGCGGAGAGACGAGGAAGAAGCTGGTCCACCGGAAATCCAGCAAATAAAAACACGATGACTTTGCATCAGAGGCAGGCGTCTTGTCTCCAGGATTCGTATGCAGACTTCCACTACACTATGCCAATGACAGACATTGAGGATACGTGGCCAGAAGAGCAGACCCTGCCGTACCATATGGCTAAACCTGTTGACTACTTAGAGACAGCGGTCAAAAGCAACACTTGCTTGGTGCATGGAAGACACATAACTTCAAACCCTTCACCCGAGTGCAACTCGTATATCCATATGTGTCATGAACCCAGAGAGGCTGAAGTATATCCTGTACCATGTTGTCAAGCTTTGAGCAGTTCACATTTTGTAGACCCTCTAACAGGAACACTTGTGAGGAACTGCTTCATGATCGACTGTATTCCAGGGAAAACCATGACATTACCCCAAAAAACCCAACATCTAGGCCAAGCACCTTTATCTGCTGGACATTTAGTCTCCAAAATAGAGTCATCAAGGGAAGGAGCCAAAGAGTTTGACATTTCAGAGCAATATGTGGATATTGCGGCTGTGGAAACCAACTTAAAACAAGAAAAAGCTTTGTATCAAGATGCATCTCCAGCAGATCCTAAAACTGAAATTACTGCCATCCCTTCACAGTTAAAAAATTCCCTATCAGAGTTACCTAAATCAGAGCCAGAGTCAGAGTTGAGTAAGACAGCGGACAGCGGTGTGGACCGTGAATGCTCTAGTATCAGCCTGGTAGAGATTGATGACTGCAGTGATGATGACATCACTGATGTAACCTCAGGTATTTTTTGTGAATTCACAGTAGAAGCAGAAATTGTTGACTACGCCAATCCAACATTCAAGTCATTACAAAAGCAGGTTGGTACCCCTGATTCCATGGACTCCATTGACATACCATCTACAGCATGTTCTAGTGAGACACTCAGCCCTGCCTCCATCCACCCATCAAGCTCTCCCAAGACTGTGGACAGTGGTTATGACACCGAAAACAATGAATCTCCAGAGTTTGTCCTAAAAGAACCCCATGAGCTCCAAGATTCCAAGGCTTTTATCCAACCAGTGGGAAAGGTAACATCTGGGACTAACTTTGTCAGCGAAGAACAAGAGATTAAAAGGGTAGAGGATGAGAAGCTAGAGGGCAATGTTGATACTGTAATGGCCTTTACAACATCTGAGAGCAATGATGGAGAGCTGAAAGCACTGAGTGATAAAACTCCATACAGAGATTCGGCCTACTTCTCTGACTATGATGCCGGGAAAGATAAAGAAAGCGAAGAGGACATCAATGAACTTGATGATCAGAAAGATGGACTGGAGGAAATAATAGATAAAGAGGAGCTACTTCCTCTACAGAAGGAGACAGAGGGAGAAGAATATCGTATGCCATCTACAAGGGGCCATGAAAATACTCCAGAAAAGGCTGATGATTCCACCTCAAACATTCCATCTAAGATAGATGAAGGTGTGTCTGCTTGCGACACAATCTGTAGTGTGTCCCTCTCACCTCCTGGTAATGAAGTGTCTGCCATAAAAGATCATTTTGATGATGATGATGAAAATCTTGGTATAGATTCAGATCTTTCTGCAGAACTTGCACCACCAAAATCTGAAGTATCTGATTCAAATACTTTTCTTGGTCCTGATGTTAAGCAAGAGGACTCTTTCACACAAGTTGGCATTGAAGATAGTCTGACTCTTGACCAAGTAACTTCTGAGGGCGACGTTGTAAACACCAAAATTGAGTGCATTTCAGAGGTCCTCATTGATGAGAATGAAGCAGCCATATTCAAAGATGTGGGCTGTACTATTTTGTCTGAAGAGGAATTAGCGTCTCAGAAGGACACAGCAGAAAGTAACAGTTTCTCTACACATGAGGGGCTGGAATCCAGGAGGAAGGACTGTGAAGAAGGAGGACGTAAAAGAAGCTCCATACGTTCTGGTTCTCCTCCCCCTCCCCATCCATTAGAAGGACAGGTATCTCCCACAGATGGAGAGGAGGCAGATGAGGAAGATGGTGACTCTGAAGACAGCGATGAATCCGATGAGGAGCTGCGCACATACAGCATCCAGGAGCAGAGCGAAGAAAGCGAGGATGAGATCTTGACCGTTCCTATTATTGTGAGTGATTGCAGTGATGCACACAAACTCAGAAGTCTACTTAAGATGCCAGTGGTGCTCAGTGATTCACTGTCTGATGAAATGGAAAGCAAAAAGAAGGTGGTGTCATTCTTCGATGATGTCACCGTCTTTCTGTTTGACCAGGTTTGTACTGTCCAGATATTTCAAGACGGTTTTTGATGACATATTAAATCACATTTGAGTACTTTTGAAGTTTAATCATAACATTTTGTGTCAATGCCTCCAGGAAAGTCCAACCAGAGAGTTGGCAGATCACAGTTTTCCCTTGAGTGGAGAGACAAGCAAATCGAGCGCAAAGAGTAAAGTGCAAAACCAACAGGAAAAAGTCAATGCCTCCGATGACTCTTCTGATGGAAACATATCAGAAGAGAGTAAGCTTCTTCTTTTTTTCGCTGCACAAAAGATTTAAGTATCTTTCACACTATCTATTTACCATCCTTCTTTGTCTTAAATCCTAGGTGCAGGGTTTGAATGGGAAGATGATTTCCCATTGTTGCCCCTTCCCACATCTTCCGAGGCGTCTCCGGACATCACTGCAAAGCCGAGCCTACCGACCGGAATCACTAAACCTGTTGCACAAGTCTCTCGTTTTACCATTTCTCCATCCAATGTGTCACGTTTCTCCATTACACATGTCTCGGATTCAGATATGGATTCTGCATGAGGTGAGACAGCACGTTTGAAGCAGTGTTTTTATCATTAACGGAAGCTAAAACATTAAAACATTTGTATACAATATACAATTAAAGGGGTCCTATTATGCTTTTTCACTTTTTCAACTTTAGTTTGTGTATAATGTTGCTGTTTGAACATGAAAAAAGATCTGCAAGGTTACAAAGCTCAAAGTCCACTCCAAAGGGAGATATAAGCCGCTTTCCGACCAAGTAGTTACAGGAACTTAGTTATAGGAACTGTCCACTTCTAAACAGTTCTATGAACTACTCTCCCCCAAACTCGGTTTTGCTGTTTGTGTTCGCTCTGGCCAAGTGGCCATAGGAACTGGTAGGAGGGGTAAGGGAGTGACGCAAGCACGGCGACTTTTATTTTGACGGAGCGACAGACCTTTATTTTGACGGCGCTGAGAACAATGCTCGCATTCTCTGTGTTCATTAGTTAGCGATCTGTCTAACAGTACTGTTTAACATGTTATTAGATAGAATTGTTATAGAAAGTACACAGTATATGAAAAAAAAGTTATTAGCCTATGCCGTGTGGTTGATGTCCAGTGTTGCTAGCTGAGCAGAAATACATAATCATGTTTGACTTGGTCCCCTCAAAGTTGCGTTGGATTTTCTCTTCAGCATAAAGTTTTAGAGGCCCATCTATCACTGTTTTCAATGTTTGTATCTAGTTTCTGGAGTAAATATATAGGCTATAATCTGTGTGTTTACAAATAGCTGTTTTAAAAATGGCAGGTGCTGGTGTTTTGCGTGCGTTCGGTCATCAGCGTACACTAACATCACGGGTAGTTTCTATAGTGCTGGTTTAGACCCTACTCTGAAGTAGGAGCTAAATTAGTTCCTCCAAATGGAGTTCCTAGAACTAAAGTCGTTCCTAGTCGGCGTGTTCGCACCACAGGAACATACGGGTACTTTAGCCAATAGTTCTAGGAACTGTGAAAAGGTTCCTCCGGTCGGAAAGCGGCTATTCTCTTCAGCAGAAAACTGATTTCAAGAACTACAACAAACTGTTGGGACTACAACATGCTTTTTCCCAATCTTGTGGAGTCACAATGTCACTCATTTAAATTATCCCCGCCCACGGAATAATGCAAAAAAGGGGGAAAGGCATGGTTGAACTGTGCTAGAGAAGACGAAGAAGACCACCTGCTTTAGTAGCGTATTGTTGCCATGTTGAAGAGATGCTGTTTTTTTTCACTCCGGCTCCAAAACCCCTTTGTTTGGCCTTCCTAAGGTGGATGAATTTAGAAAACAGTGGCTAAAATAAATATTTAACACTGTTCCTGAACATTATAACCCCAACGTTTATCGCTGTGCTTCAAATTTTACGGAGGACAGCTTCCAGAACCTAAGAGAGTACAATGGCTGCTACGCACAAAAGCTTCTTCTGAAAGACTGAGCAGCTCAAACTTCGCCGGTACAAGCAGTTGTTTATGGATCACAACATGTATGATTCATTATTTGTGGCTCTGCTAGCCTGCTAGCTAACATTACAATGTTGATGAAGTGTTTAGTTACGGGGCTCTTGCTTTTGTAAGACAGTTCACTGATCTTTAGGAACCTACCACTCTGAAACATCCTGTAAAATCCGTGCTTGCAAAGATTCTGTGCGATCTTCTTGTTCGTAAACATTCTTAGGGTCTGAATCGGCCTGAAATTGGTATGGCAAAATTGACGGCATTGTTAATATTTACACCTGAGCGGATGAAACTCACGGTTACAGTAAGGGGAGTGACATTTCCGGAAAACGCGCTTTAAGTGGTTCGCCAATCACAACAGACTGGGCCATCTAACCAAATCAGAGCACATTTCATATTTTGTAAGGAGGGGCTTCATCGAAACAGGAACTAAACTGTGCATTTGAGACTGACCAGGAAGAGAAGAGCTGCAAAACTGACTTTGTGAAAGGAGATAATAGGACCCCTTTAAACCGTATACATTATTATTATTATTATTAAGATAATACAGTGGGTACGGAAAGTATTCAGACCCCCTTAAATTTTTCACTCTTTGTTATATTGCAGCCATTTGCTAAAATCATTTAAGTTCATTTTTTTTCCTCATTATTGTACACGCAGCACCCCATATTGACAGAATTTATTAAAAAAGAAAAACTGAAATATCACATGGTCCTAAGTATTCAGACCCTTTGCTCAGTTTTTAGTAGAAGCACCCTTTTGATCTAATACAGCCATGAGTCTTTTTGGGAAAGATGCAACAAGTTTTTCACACCTGGATTTGGGTATCCTCTGCCATTCCTCCTTGCAGATCCTCTCCAGTTCTGTCAGGTTGGATGGTAAACGTTGGTGGACAGCCATTTTCAGGTCTCTCCAGAGATGCTCAATTGGGTTTAAGTCAGGGCTCTGGCTGGGCCATTCAAGAACAGTCACGGAGTTGTTGTGAAGCCACTCCTTCGTTATTTTAGCTGTGTGCTTAGGTCATTGTCTTGTTGGAAGGTGAACCTTTGGCCCAGTCTGAGGTCCAGAGCACTCTGGAGAAGGTTTTCGTCCAGGATATCCCTGTACTTGGCCGCATGCATCTTTCCCTCGATTGCAACCAGTCGTCCTGTCCCTGCAGCTGAAAAACACCCCCACAGCATGATGCTGCCACCACCATGCTTCACTGTTGAGACTGTATTGGACAGGTGATGAGCAGTGCCTGGTTTTCTCCACACATACCGCTTAGAATTAAGGCCAAAAAGTTCTATCTTGGTCTCATCAGACCAGAGAATCTTACTTGGAGTCCTTCAGGTATGCTTTCATGTGTCTTGCACTGAGGAGAGGCTTCCGTCGGGCCACTCTGCCATAAAGCCCCGACTGGTGGATGGCTGCAGTGATGGTTGACTTACTACAACTTTCTCCCATCTCCCGACTGCATCTCTGGAGCTCAGCCACAGTGATCTTTGGGTTCTTCTTTACCTCTCTCACCAAGGCTCTTCTCCCCCGATAGCTCAGTTTGGCCAGACGGCCAGCTCTAGGAAGGGTTCTGGTCGTCCCAAACGTCTTCCATTTAAGGATTATGGAGGCCACTGTGCTCTTAGGAACCTTAAGTGCAGCAGATTTTTTTTTGTAACCTTGGCCAGATCTGTGCCTTGCCACAATTCTGTCTCTGAGCTCTTCAGGCAGTTCCTTTGACCTCATGATTCTCATTTGCTCTGACATGCACTGTGAGCTGTAAGGTCTTATATAGACAGGTGTGTGGCTTTCCTAATCAAGTCCAATCAGTATAATCAAACACAGCTGGACTCAAATGAAGGTGTAGAACCATCTCAAAGATGATCAGAAGAAATGGACAGCACCTGAGTTAAATATACTGTATGAGTGTCACAGCAAAGGGTCTGAATACTTAGGACCATGTGATATTTCAGTTTTTCTTTTTTAATAAATGTGCAAAAATGTCAACAATTCTGTGTTTTTCTGTCAATATGGGGTGCTGTGTGTACAATAATGAGGGGAAAAAAAGAACTTAAATGATTTTAGCAAATGGCTGCAATATAACAAAGAGTGAAACATTTAAGGGGGTCTGAATACTTTCCGTACCCACTGTAAATTGGAAACTATATTAACATGTTTAAAGTACATAATGTTTAGATTTTTTAAGTTTGAATATGTTTCACATATTTTGTCTTTGAACAGATTTATTCTACAGTAAAATCTTTTTTTATTCTCCAAAAGCTTTAGACATTTATTATGCGATAATATGGGATAAGTTAATTAAATATAAAGCTAATGTAAAGTTGTGTTTTTCTCTATTTAAAGGTAGCAGTGAAGACGGGGAAAGAGAGTGAATCATCATACTAATGCCAACAGTGAGCTGCAATGACAGACCCCTCAGTAAGAAGAAGGTTTGGATCTCTTTGGAAACCGTTTTTGGATTTCCTCAAAGACAATGCCACTTAATGTCAGCAAACACTTCAAAGCAGCCCTTTTAAAAAGGGCCCAGAAGAAAAAAAACATGTGGAAATGACTAAACATATTAACAAACACAAACTAAAATTTAGCATATTATAAATGAAAGAGAATTTGGATGGATCTGCTTTGTTCATATGGATCTACTGAAAACTGACCGTGACTGTTTACAACATCATATACTGTATTTTTGGAAAGTGTTTGAAAAGACGCTAAAGGTATCACTGCATCAAAAATTGAAAGAGACCATCTTAGCGAAATGTAACAAAACTAAACCGAACTGATTTTTACTGTGAAACACCAATGCAGTGTTGTTTGTAAAGGAGGAGTTTAAAAAGGAAGAGGGTATTTAAGTGTTTTCATGACTAAAATGAAGTTCACGACACACAGCTGCCTTGTGTATGTCACCTGCCTGAGAGTAGCATTGTGTTATGGTGACATGGCATTCTGAAACTACTTTTATGATTTTATTAATAATCACACTTTATTATCAAATCTCTTTCTTCATAATTTGCTTAGTGTTTTAGATCATGTTTGTTATTTATTTACTTATTACTCAGTGCTTCAAATTAAATGAATTCCCAGCAAGCAATTTTGCGTTTAAAAGACGTCTAATAGCCATCCAAACACAGACCTGACGTTTAGGCTGAAACTAGGCAAAATTTTGCCGGTCAGTGAAAATTTTATAGACGTCTAACCATAGCCCAAGAATAGAAGCACAGGCTACGCATAAGAACATGTCAAAGAAATGAAACCAAACACCTTGTAATCACTGTTGACTTTGCTTACATGATGGAATATCATACATCTCGCAAGTTATTTTAGCCAAAACGACATGTGACCAAATTCAAGGTTATTTTGGCTAAAAGTGGGTTACTCATAGCCGGACTATATCGGGTCTATAGTTAATCTAGACGGTGAAATGACAGCTATTGCTTGCTGGGTTTGCACATGAGGCAAATTACTTTGATATTTTTTGCTGTTCATAGCAGAAATCATGTTCCAATGAGTTTGACTTTGAATATCTGCAGCTAAATCCATGAAATAATATATAAAATTGAAATGATTACCTTTTTAAAGTATTGAAGTTTTAAGAGTAGGCGAGTAGAAAATCTTCATAATACTCAAAAATAAATATCAAACAAAATATAATTGACAACATATTATGTAATGGAGGATTTCAATGGTCTTACATGTATTTAATGATGTATTTAGAGTGACTACTGGTGAAGAGGGACACTTAAGCTAAATCATCATCATTAACATTAATGTAGCCATTTGAATCATATTATAAAAAAAACAAAAAACAAAGGTGATTACAAATGACCAGAAAGTGTTGCACTTTACCTGTATTCACCCAGTTAAAATGATGCTGTACATGCCTTCTATCTTTTGAGGATTGAAGCCGGGTTGTATTATGATCAGGGTGTTAATAATATACATAAAGAGTGTTATTTATTAGCCAACACATGTTTTATATTTCCTTGAACTTTGAAGAACAGATAAATGCTTTTTAGCATTGCAAGCTGCAACGCTTAACAGAATGTCATTGACCAATAGGAACAATTTACACTGCTGAACAAAATGGACATGATCTTGTGACTTTTTTTCACATATGGTTGGGAAACAACACATCGGACGTGATCAAGGAGGACGAGCCTGCAGATGTGACTGAGAACAGTGTACAGCGCGGAGGGATTCGATGCTACCTGCACACTTCTGTGCGTTAAATCTCCATACGCTACTCTCGATATGTTCTGTTTGTTTGCCCGTGAAGGCATTTATTCTATGTAACCGTCTAGCTTAGATTGAACTAGACAACAGTCTGTACTATTTTTGTAATTGATTCAACAGTTTTAAACTATTGAAAGATCAAATGGGAACTCAGGAGGTAAAGGAAAAGTATGTGTTTTCTGCCAAAGAAATGTATCACGTGATATGGCACACGCCGGATTGGTGTCCCTGTTATTCTGATCCAGAGCGGCAGATTCACAGATTTTTTTTTCCTGAGAAAATTTGCCTGTACGATGGTTTTGAATTGCAGTACAATGTTAAGCGAGAGTGGTTGTAAGTCTGTTCCTCAAATGTGTCAAACTTAGTGAAAAAAATAAAACTATTCTGTTTGACGGTTCTCTCTTGCAGTTTTTTATTGTCTTAATATATACACTTTTAGAAGAAAAGGTTTAATATAGGGGTTCTCGTCATGTCATCGCTTTATGGATTTAGTTTTAATTTATGAATTTTCTTTTAATTCATATTTTCTTTTGATTAAATTTGCCTATACCGGATGTGAGCGTCTCGGATTTTATACCCAAAAAACCTGTAATGAGCAAATCAGCTGTTTAAATAGGACACGTCAAAGCGAACATTTACTCTTCCATTTGTCCTCATGACAAATGTATTGATGTATTTCACAAAATTCACGAAAGATTCTTTTCTAAATTTATTGATTGATTATATGTATTGATGCGTTTTGAATAAATGTATCAATTGTTTTTGAATAAATGTGTAAATGTGTTTTGAAAAAAATTAGCGATTCTTTTAGAAAATGTTTTTTCCAAAAGAATCGCTACTTTTCCAAGAATTGCTACATTTATTAAAAATGCATTTACACATTTATTCAAAATGCATTAATACAGACAATCAATACAATCACTACACTTTCAAAGAGAATCGCTACTTTTTCTAAAAGAATCGCTACATTTTTCAAAAAGAAATGCTTAATTTTCCCAAAAAGAATCGCTACTTTTCCTTAAAGAATCGCTAAATTTTTCGAAAAGAATTGCTACTCTTTCAAAATCGCTACATTTTCAAAAGGAATAGCTACTTTTTTTTTACAAAGAATCACTACTTTTATTCAAAATTAATCAATACAATCACTACACTTTTGAAAAGAATTGCTACATTTTCTAAAAGAATCGCTATTTTTTCAAAAAGAATTGCTACATTTATTCAAAATGCATCAATCCCTATAATCAATACAATCACTACACTTATAAAAAAAACACTACTTTTCGTAAAGAATCGCTACTTTTTTCAAAAAGAATTGCTACTTTTTTCAAAAAGAATTGCTACATTTTCAAAAAGAATCACTCCTTTTT
Organism: Rutilus rutilus; assembly: GCF_951802725.1. Lineage (NCBI taxonomy): Eukaryota > Metazoa > Chordata > Actinopteri > Cypriniformes > Leuciscidae > Rutilus > Rutilus rutilus. The sequence continues at coordinate 29,827,125 of NC_140224.1, read as the reverse complement.
TCAAAAAGAATCGCTACTTTTTCAAAATCGCTACATTTTCGAAAGGAATAGCTACTTTTTCTAAAAGAATCGCTACATTTTCAAAAAGAACCTCTACCTTTTCCATACAATCAATCAATACAATAACTACACTTTCGAAAAGAATCGCTAGATTTTTTTAAAGAATCGCAACATTTTTCAAATAGAATCGCAACATTTTTCAAAAAGAATCGCTATTTTTTTTGAAAAAGAATCGCTACTTTTTCGAAAAGAATCACTACATTTATTCAAAATGCATTTATACATTTATTTAAAATGCATCAATACATACAATCAATCAATGCAATCACTACATTTTCAAAAAGAACTGTTTTAAAGGAGCCATATGTAAGATTGTGGCCAAAACTGGTACTGCAATCACTTTCAAATTACTGTAGAGCGGTGTATCCCCTCCCCCTCCCCCTGACTCGAGGTTGCCAGATAAGTATATTAGTAGATTAGTATTAGTGATTAGTAGATAGGTGGAGGGTGGCGCTTCAGGCCAAAACACAGGATGACAACATCAGCATCAGTTGAGGGCTGCAACTTCACTTTTTAAATGACAATATCCTGGCCGGACTACTGTTGTCAGTGATATAAGTATTTGAAATGAACATGATTTCTTAATGTCTAGTGACATATCAGGGCCATTTTATGATTAATTGAAATACATTTCTTACATACAGCTCCTTTAACTAACTCCTAATAACTGCTTCAAAATTCACATTTTCACTATGGGTGTGTGTAATTTATGTTGTAGAACAAAACGTCAAAGATTTCATCACAACAGAAAGTTGTGAATAATACCTTTATTAAAGTAAAAACTATTGGCATTCAGACCAATATAATAGCCTACTGCTAAGTGGTTTCGTGAAGTCTATATGATGTCCTGTTCCCTTGATATGGCTTGGGTCTTTAAGAAATGCATAACAAGACTCATTAACCAGAGTGAAATTGTGTTGTTTCCTTTGCTAAGCATGAAGGGTCTTTCTTTTCCAACTTGAGCTACGGTATGACGAGTTTACTATAATAAATGATTGTGCCTGTCTAGCGATCTAGCAATTTTTTTGGATTGCTGGTTAGTCTGTCACTATATCATATTAGTTCCGCTGTCAGCCATAAGATATGTATCTAAATGAGAACAGCTTTATTTGACATTCGGCTATATATTACGAAAATACAGCCGGTCTTGTGGAAACAAAACAGATGTAAAGTGCCGATGGTTGGCGCCATCTAGCGACATTTAAACACTTTGAGCAGGATTTAGCTGCTTTCCATTGAAAATGGTTGGCAACACTGAATAAGTGTGATTATTGAGAAAATGTTTTTTTTTTTAAAGATATGTTAAAGACGAAGTTGAGGGAGTGGGCCATTCTTGGAGAGCAGTCTCTAGATTTATATAGAGATAGAAATGAATAGAGATGACAATAGCTTTGAGATCTATGCTCCAGGTTTTACTCCAAGTAAAACATTTTGCAGATTGATGTCACCAAACAATCTGCTCCTTTTGTGTTTGGCATGAACAAGCACCGGAATCGTGATTGTGATATGAATGAAACATTGTGAGAAATCGTTTATATTACAATGCTGAATACATCATAAAATGCATGATATTAAATGAAGAGGTGCATTGCTGATCAAATTAAAAACAAGATGTTTTGCTTGAATCACTTTATTGAGGCTGAACCTTATTTTAAATCATTCAAAGTGCAAGTGACCACAACAAATATGTTGTACGGTGGAAAGAGGGCAGAAACTGTGCTGTATGAGACAAAAATACATCATAGAAAATATCATACTATGTATGTTATATGGTCATTTGAGCAATTTCTTCAATGGACCGAACGTAAAATTGACTAAAAGTAGAAAGGTCTTACTAAATATATTTGCATTTGTATATTTCCATATATCGAGTGATGGTTTCTTCAACATGAGGATCTAGGCCTATATGATCCATATTAAGCTCAACTTGTAATGGCAATAGTAGAATGAAGAGAAGCTCAGAGCATGGCGTTCTGTGGATCGTGGGTGTAAGGTAATGTTCTGTACAGTATCTAAAATGTGTCCTAATAACGGTGTCGAGATCCAAGGTCTTCAGTTATGATGAGTTTGGGTTTCTGCTTGCTGATGGAATTGCTCTGTCTTTGGCGAGATGTGAGCGCAAATGTGGTGAATTGGAGAGGGTCCGTCACTCTAAAACAAAAAAACATGGCATCATATAAAGGACAGACGTACCATTGTTTCTAAGGAAGCTTAAAAGGGTCAATAAAACAAGCAAAAAAGATAAAAAAGGATGTTTGAAGCTCTATATTTGAGTGAGTGAAAATGGAAGAGAGATTATGCATGCCATAAAAACAGACATACTGATTATAATTCAAGTTCAGTCTCTCTTCCCTGAGTCGTTTGTGTCTGCTCAAAAGATTCATTTCAGATTCATATTAAGTCATTTCAGGAAATGATCGCATCATATTTTGCATTCAAATATGAAATTGTATGTGTAAATTGAATTCTTTAGAAAGCTGGAGCTTTATCAAATGGACTGGGGTGGAAAGAACTTGAAGCTGAAGTAAAATCAGGCCCAGTCATAACCTTCAACATGCTGTGGATGGAAACATAAATATAGAGACCCCAAAAGTTCAGATCATTTTTGGGGTCACTTAATTATTCAGTGGTGTCGTAACCATGCAATCTTCTTTTACATTTTTAATATATAAATAAATGATCATGGAGATGTATCTTAGTTGTATGGTTTACTCACTCAAAAGCGTTCAAATTCAGGAACCACACTGGGGAAAAAAACGAGAACAGGCTATATAGGAATTTGACTATATGTCTTTAACGAAAGAAACTGTACTATTAATGTTTATTTATTTAAATATATATATATATATATATATATAAAATAAATACAACAGGCACTTTTACTGAAAAGTGTACAAAATAGAACATGGAACTTTCAGATGTATTATATAATGTGCTTAACATTCAGAAAATGATGAACAAACCAAACGAGAGCATTATGAATTAGACATGGTCACAGTCATCACATCTAATAGTTCTTAAAATGCTTTTTGATCTTTTTTTTTTTTTTTTTTTGCTTTGTTATTAACAATTTCCCCGCCAGGTTTTAAGTTGCGAGCCAGCGTCAGCCTTTTTGACCATTTTAACAAAACTTTGAAAATTCTGCCAATGGCGGAGAAAGAGTTAAATTCACCTCTGAAATGAAATTATTGTTAATGTGAAAAGTCATTAAAACACCTTTTAATAAAAAATAAATAAAAAAAATTCATTTGGCAGTATTTATTTTTCTAAAAACAGTAAAATTTTAAGTATGATCAGTTTTGATTATACAATGTATATGATGTTTAAGTCATTTCAACTTAAATTAAATTAAACTGAATTTAAAAAAATGAGTTGAATCTTGTATAACTTACAAAAAAGCGGAAAATTGCTTAACTTATTTTGATGAGTTAAAGCAATGTAAAAATATATGTTGTCAACTTTTTGATCATATCATTTTTACAGTGCATAAGCAGTGAAAGCTGAGTTGCAGATTACAGAAACACTTCAGATTGACAGTGTCTGCAGTTATCAATCTGAAACTGACAATCAGCACAAACTGCACATTGAAACACTTAATCAGCTATATCATAAGCCGATTTCAGATCAATTTAGAGACAAACGGACTAAAATTTAGACAATCTCTGTTAATATTCTGTTGATCGGTCTCATGGCACGACTGCTTTAAGAAGGAAATCAAATTATGACAAGACGGGCATTAAGAAAATCTACACCGCTTAAATCTGAAGAAATGTTTATTCATCTTCTCAAGAGTAGAAAGTCACATGATCATTTAGCAACATTACACTGTTCTAGTGTCGCCCAAAAATACATGCATATTGGAGTGTATATGTACTTTGCAGCAAAGTTATTTTATTGTCTCTCCTTTTACATTCAATAGTGGGCATTCCAAAAAAAGAAAGAGAATTAAACCGACAAATAACATGACAGAGGTGGATCTCTCTTTGAGCGTGGCGGCTGTACCATGGCTTTACTTTAGTGCAGAAAGAAGAAACACTGGCAATGGCTTCCAGTCCTTGACACCTTACTGCTTTTGTCTCTAAATTCATCAAAACAGAGATGGAGAGCGTTGGCAGAGCTACAGCAAGACGTTGGTTTAGTCACACAGAAATAGACAAACAGAAGGTAAAACTAGGATAGACAGACACAAAGCACCTGGCAGGATCTTCAATGCAGGAGAAAACCTTTAAGGGAAAGTGAATGTGGAATCTGGACATCTTCACACATACTTTACTGAAGGTGCTTTTTATTTCATTGAGCAACACCTTCATGTACAGCGATATATATCTGCATTTCAAGTACAATACAGAGAAAATGTAAAGCAGTGCACCTTTGAACAATAACTGTTTTGCTGACTAATAGACAAGCACTGTAGTGTTTCTATCACATCAGAGAAACATCAACCCTATCGCTTCTTTTAATCATCAATTTGTTTCTATAAAATGGCAATTTCTAAGCATTTAATCAGTTTCATTACAACACTGGAACTTTCACTCCTGTGAAAAAGGCTATAAAACTCACACAAGTAGTGTGTAAGTGTATTATAAGCATATAAGATTGTGTAAATTGTTATTGAAAAAAAAAAACCCCAAAAAAACAAAGATGGTATCAAATTTGATTATTGCTAGTGTTTACATGTTTTGCATTAAAAAGCTGTACAGGGATCTTGTGGATCCAAATAAAAGAAATGCATCCATGTCAAAAGAAAATAATTCGAAATATTCATGATTACAATTCAGTGTTTGATTAAAGTTATATTTACAAATATGATGTGCTATGTACAAGGCACTGATCACATGGATTATATTAAGACTTGGCACATCATTAATATGGATGTATCGCTGTAACGACCGGAGAGGAAAATCCGACTGTATTGGATTAGCTGAACTTTATCTACATTAATAAAGAAATGTTGCTTGCAAGCAACCTATATATTGTTTATTCTTTCTGCTTTTATGTATATGAGCAATGAGCCTATACCATGCATTACAGTGATTTACCATGTTAAGCGGGTTATACCCCTTATCTGTGGTGAAATCACTAACATACAGCTTCTCACGGCTTACTGAGTCACTTGTGGTTGGTGAAGGGACATGGAAATGTAGGTACCAGTTGTCTTTTCTTTCATGCATGAACCAGGAATTCACTGACATTTGTCATTTATATTTAAAGAATTTGTTCCAGCTTCAAGGCTTTCAGAACACAACTATCTTCACTTGAGACAATGCAAGGGTCAAGTATTTGCTGCACATCACAACCGTCCTGCTCTAATCAACACTTGACGCATTTAGAAAACAGATCGTTTATTGAAGGCACTCCAGATGAGATATGAGATCACGGAGGCCGTTTACATCAGCAATATAAGCAATGAGATGGAAAAACACTGAAACCTCTTTAATAATTACATAATATCCATTCAATTGTACAATGCAAATTAATAATTCAAAAACACCTGAATATAAATGTATTTTTTTTAAATCCTCAGCTCATTATTAACATTTGTTTGTACTTGGATAAACTCAGCGTTATTGTTACAAACAATAAATTCAAACATATTGCCACACCGGTTTCATTGTCTTTTTTTTTTTTGTTCAACAAAAAATGTAATTCACTTACTTGCCCTCATGTCGTTTCAAGCTCATACAACTTTTATTTCTTGCATGGAACACAAACACAATTTAGATTTCTGAGCTTCTCTCTTCAATAAAGTGAAAGTGGATTGGGACCAGTTGCTGTCAAGCTCCAAATAATAATAAAAAAGCACTATATAAGTGGTCCATATGACTTGAAGCCATACAATAGGTTTGTGTGAGGAACAGACAGAAAAAGAAAATCTTGCTGGACAGGTCCATTCACTTTCATTTTAAGGAAAAAAAATCAGCTTCTTTGTGTTTTCTTACGCAAATGATGAAAGAATTTCCATTTTCTGGTAAAAACTAAATCCATGGACCCCTCGATGGCAAAAGTGATGCACTTAGTTTATACATTGCTGACATGTACATGCATGAAAGACAGGCAAGAGATACATATAGACAATTTAACATGTTTATTGAAAAAAAGTTCAACATCCTCATGATAGGAACGTATGATGAGGAAGGTCAACATGGAATATTCAGCATTCCGGTTCCATTAGGCTGCTTCCAACTTGGATAAAATAAGGGAAAGAGAAGGAGGGAAGGGTGGATCTAGATCCTCTTCCTCTGAGGGTGGAGTGAAGGGGAATGGATTGTTGAGAGATAAAGGAAGACAGGGAAGTGAGTGTGGACGGAGGGGAGGGTGGTGTCTGTGTGTCTGTCTGTCCTCTCACACTGTCGAAATCAATTTGCCCTCGGCACTGTGGAACAAAGAGAGGGAGATGCTGCCAGACTGGCTTTGGACACGGACACATTGATGCACAGAGAGCATAAAGCACTCGTGTTCAAGGAATAGTTCACGCATAAATGAAAATTGTCATCATTTACTCACATCTTCCAAACCAAAAGTTACAATGAACTTATCAGGCAAAAGCACCATGAAAGAATCAGAAAATTAGTCCACATGAATTGTTTGCTATACTTGAACTCAAGAAAGTATGATTCGTGAATTAATCATTCAACCTGGTTTTGTGAACTTGATCAACCAATTCACAGAAAAGATCGTAATCAAAAGAATTAGTCGTTTTTGTGCTTCTCTCATGAAAGGAGAGGTAGGGGGCGATGTCAAGATAATAATGATTTAAATTCTAGTGTGTTCTTTATACAAAGCTATTGTATGGCTAATATAGGAAATTAGTCATTTAGACTACGTTTATGGTGCTTATTGAAGCTGAAAAGCGCCAATCTCCATTTATTTCTTGTGTTCCAAGAAAGGAAGAAAGTCCTCCATGATGTGAGGGTGAGTAAATGATGACAGAATTAAAAATTTTGGGTGAACTATCCCTTTAATGTTACTAATTTAAAACTAATATCTATTAAAGCAGGTTGCAAACATGTGATGGGCTTCATTTCCTGCAAGACATGTGTGTGTGTGTGTGTGTGTGTGTGGTTCAGAAGTAAAATGAAAACAATTCAAACATTCTAATCAGAATCAGACAAAAATTCCAGATTCATACACTTGTATTGAGAAAATGGAGCCCATTGTTTCAAAAGCATCATGGGAGTCAAATCTAAATGGTGTGTATAGCAAGGTGAACTAGAGATTTAAAATCACTTCTCATGAGAAATTCCCAACAGAAACTAAAAGTTGGAACAAAAGACACTTATTTAAGACAGACACACATGGACAGCAAAAGCAAGAATGGAATGGAAACGTAAATGGAAAAATTAAACCATTTGAGAAATGTAATCTCTGCCTACTTCAGATTTTGGGATGCTAAGGAATTTGGAATAAAAGCTGGGAATGGTCAGCTTCCCCATAGATGACCCACAAGGAGTTATTTATTTATTTATAGTGATGTCACACAGGGTGCTTTCAACAATAAAAAAAGAAAAAGAAAAAGTTAACTCAAATTGGTAAAGTATGGCTACAACATGTTTGAGAGTAGGTATGCTTCTCATCTATGGGAAATGACCATAAATGACTTCTTATATTATTGCGAGGTTTATGAAACCCATTTAAACAATCAGAGGTTTCTCCTTTGTTCAATATGGGTTTAGGTGCCCTGTTTGGTCACCCGCCCACCTTATGTTTGGGCTAGACCTTCAGAAACGTCAGCTATGTTCGTCTGCTCCGGCTGCAGGTCAAGCAAACAAGACTTTTTTGCTTGCCATAATCGCCACGGATTTAGATTATGTAACATTTTTAATTCAAACAAAACCAGAGAGAAATAATTCAAATAATATAGGAAACAAAGAAAGAACTTATAGACAAACTAAAACGCATTTTGTTTATATTGTGTCACTGTTCAGAGGGCTAATGAGCAAGCGAGAACTTGGTCTTACCTGGTTTGGAATCGAGACTCGTACTCCTCCAGCCCTTGCTGTGAAGGAAGAGAGAATATCTTTAAGCAATTTACTTTTCCTCACATCTCCAGTAGATGGCAGTAGAAGAACACGGAACACTTATGAACTGCAGTATTGATGATGCTGTAGCTAAAGCATTGCTTATTGTAACAGGGAATAAAAAAAGGAGGTCATTGGGTGCATCCTGAACAGAAGCAATGGGAAGAGACAATTGAGCAGTGTCTCCAGTCCAGAGGAACACCAGCATGACAATATTGAATGCACTAAGGAGGGGACCCTGGGGTTTCTTGCTGGCTTTGTTGCATGTGTGGATATGTACACTTTGCTGGCTTTGTTACATATATGGATATATTATATATGTAGATATATTACATAACAAAGCCCTACTTCTGAAACTGTGACTGAAAGCATTCCACCATACCTCTGGTGTATGAGATTGATGCTACCCCAGAAGTATGCTTATTCATACAAGTCTGTAATGCCATTGCAAGTGGATATATTTCAGTAAAATTTAGTACAAAAACAGACTTTTCATGCAAACATTTCTCAAAAATAAAGGTTGGGTTTTAAATGCCAAACCCTAGATTTTGTTTGTTCTTACATGCAACATGCCAGCTTCCTTCAGGGTTCAGGGTAATGTCCTGGAACGTCCTCTATGCGGTTAGCTGGAGATTGGGCTGCTCTATTTGAACTGTCGCACCGCTATATTTCAGCATGTCTGATAAATGTCTACGAAAGGTGATTAATACTACTAATATCTGCATACATATGTGAAGTTTAATCTGTGTGTACTGGATGTAAGAATGAGAATAGACAGGGTGTGTGTGTGTGTGTGTGTGTGTGTGTGTGTGCATAGCTTACTTGTGAGAATCCTGGCACAGCCACGCTGTACGGTCTCTGTCGGCTGTGTGCTGTGCTCTGCTGCTGGGCGAGGAAGCGTGTGGGCATGCCGTAATCAGGTGTTGGCAACGCCATCTCTCTCTCCAGAAGATTTCCTGTGCTGCTGCTCCTGTTATGGTGCAAACTACAAACACATATATGCATACAGAACATTAAAGTCAACATGATTTGCCATCTGCAGCTCATTTATATGTCTATAATGTGACATTTTTGGATATTGAATTGAGAAATTTAATCCATTAGGAATTGATTGGATGTTGGATACTAGAATGGAACCAAACTGAATTCACATTTGCTCAAATAATGTCTAAACATTATGATATTGGATAACATTATCCAAGTGACATCAGTGAAAAGGAAAGCGAGACTGAGCTAGACATTACATAAAGGACGGCATTTTTTTCTTGGAATAACATGCACTGATCATCAAACACAATAATATTATGAATGTGCCTGAATAAAGTAAACAAAGTTAACATTAACATCTTTATGCACAGGCATCAAACTTGTCTAAATTGCATGTTTTATGGTGTTATTCAGCTCATGATGATCGTAGTTCTCTAATTGCACTTCATTCATAGGTTGAGCCAGCACAATATTAAATGGCATTTAGACATTGAAAAGGCTTTTGTAAACTCATTAATATTCCGACAGACTCACCTGACGTGGAGTTTGTTGCTGTCTGGTTCAGGAATCACACGAGTGTAAGAGAACGGGAACCAGCCTCTCCTGATAAGACACATACAACATGGCATTTGAAGCAGATCTTCGGGTTCATCATTTCGCTTTAAAACACATTTTCATCATCAAAAATCTTTTTCTCTAAAGTCGTCCTATACATGAGCAAATTTTATTGTGATGTTAAGCATAAGATGCTTACATTCGGTTCTTCTCGTTTTCACCGTAGTGCCAGCCGTCTCGGGCTTCAGGCACCAACAGTGTGATGATGTCTCCTTCCATAAAGCTGAGGAGAGTGCTGTTGTCCCCGGCGGCATGGGAGAAGAGGGCCTGAACGCGTGTCCGGCCATTTCTCTCCAGCCCAGCTGCCATCGAGCTTGACCTGGGCAGGGTCTGTGTCTCTGCTGGGGTCAGAGATTAGAAATTCATGATGAGCAATTTTTCATAATTGATCATGCAAGAGAAATGTCAGTGTATAGATAAATGAATATCTTATAGATTAAATTGTTTTTGTGTTTAAAATATTTGTGTTGTTAACATACTAACATCAAACTATTGGAATCAGTTCAGTCAAATGCTTGTTTGCTGCATGTGAGAGGCACTATTTGAGTCTCTCCTCTCAAATCGGTCACTTCCGAGATTTAGTTTCAGTTAGTATCCTGCCTAAGTAGGCAGTAAACAACAAGGCAGCTCAGTAGGTTTAGGAATACATTTAAAATTTGGTTGCACTTTATCTTACAGTACGTGTACTTGCAGTGTACTTACCCAAGAAAGTACTGGTTAATATAAGGTAACTACATGGTTAGGTTTAGGGGTAGGCTCAGGGTTAGTACCTAGTTATTACCCAGTTATTATAAAAATTATAGTAAGTACATAGTATGTACATGGGGAACAGGACTGTAAAATAAAGTGCTACCAAAATTGCACGTAAAGGTCGTGTACAACACTCACAAAGAGGGCTCGTTTCTGCTGCTTCTTAAAAATACTTCCCTCAAATGAGAAGCTATAACCTTCACCTATTTTCTATTCATTTTTAAAGCTGTCCTCTCTATTCCCAGCTGCTCTGCCCTGTTTTCATTTCCAGCAGTGTTTGCCCTGTTATTGTCCACTCACTAGAGGAATACTCACTGATTTCTCAAGGAGAGAGAAACGCACAGGTGCACAGACCCTGACACAGCTATAAAGCGCAGATGTGCCAGTTCGAAATGAAATTATATAGCTGGGTATCGAATAAACAGCACTGAAAACTTTCATATGTCGTGATCAGAGAGTTAGATGCAATGGGAGATGTTTCGCTTGTTGCATCCTTAACTTACCCAGAGTGCTCTTGGGCTTTGCAGGAGCAACCTTGCGGACAGGCAGGGTATTGGAGAAGGTCTCTACACCGTGTCTGTGAGACTGCTGAGATGGTTTCTCGTGTGCGGCTCTGGTCTCCATCCAGCGTTGGTAATCTTCTCCTCCATGGGCCCCTGATCCATTCATTATGGGTAGACATTCTGCTCCCATCATCCTCTGCAAGAGGATTTTTTAGGAACAATTAAGACACATAGTTTTCATGTGTAAAAACAAACCCTTTACTTCCACTATACGGTAACTCCTTGCTCCAGCTGTGCCTCTGTGATAATAAACTGTAAACTCAAGAGTTGTACGTGCCCCCAGGTTTCTGATTATTCTTTCCACAGCATTGTGGTCATTATCAAACAGCATTTTAATGACTTTACATCCATCTCTCTCTTTCATTTGGCCGTGAGTGGTTCTCACACCCCCAAACACCCTCAGGACCTAATTATACACATCATTAATGCAACCATTTACAAATTTTCTAGCTGCACTTGAGACATTGTATCATTTTGTGGCTCTCATTGTTTTATTTAGGTCAAACTGGGTTTCAAACTCACCGTCTGTTGGCTCCCCATGAGAGCTGCAAGCTCAGGTGGCACAGGAAGTGGCTTGGCCCCAGGGATGGGGTCTGAGATGGTCAGGTTAGATTTAGAGGGGTGGTGTCCCAGCGTCCCCACTGCTCCTGAGCCCATCTGCTGAGCCAGAAGCATCGCCCGCTCCGGGAGTTTATTTGGGTCGGCACATGCTTGTTGCCACAATGGGACCTTATGCGTTAGCAAGTCTCTGCCCTAAAATAAACAATCCACGCCACAACAAGTATTAGCACCCAGCAGGAGTGACAAACTTTACATACCTGCAAGAGAACAATTTAGAAAACCCATGTGGGTAAATCATGAATAGACCAATACAGACTCTCTATGTGAAAATAAACTTCAGTTCCTGCACAGCTGAGGTTTCAGGGGTGAGCTCTTCAACTGATGGACTGATAGAGGGAATGCGATAAAGTGTGATAAAGTGATCCCTCCTCACCTCCCGTTCCTCTGAAGCTCTGAGACATCCCTCTCTATCCTGATAACCTCCCCTCCCTGTAGGTTGAAGCCTGAAATAGCCTCATTACTCTGCCCTATGCACAGGCAGTGAGCCTGGCTGAGCGCTACGACCAGTAGCTGTAAAAGAGAGAGATGAACGCCTAGAGACCTCCGAATGTAGAGCACAGGAAGTGCGATTTTATCTTTGGACTCTTTTCTGTAATTCAGATCATCTGCTTGAGCAGTACATGGATGCTTATTTAAAACTCTGAAGACCCACATGTGTTGTGACATTTGTATAGTTCAGGGATATTCACCCCAAAATCAAAATTATTGTTCCAAATCAGTATAAATTTTGGTTTGATACTATAAATAGTTGTACTAGTTTGGGCCTTCATGTACATGTAACAGTTTTGGACACAAATAACTACTTAAATACGAATTTAATTTTTCAATTGTGTATACTTTTCTTTGAACTGTGAAGTTCTTGAGCTCTGCTCAAGATGCCTAAATCAAATATAAAACAACCTACCTTCATATAGGTTGATACTATATTGACACCATCATGTTGTCCCAAACCAGTAGAGGACAATTTATGAAGAATCTTTAAGGTGTCTGACAGATGATGACTACGACATGGTTAAAATCAACCATTGTATGTCATATGCTAAACACAGCACTAAATATATCTGTATTCAATGATAATCTTGCCCTCCACAGAAGCTCTGAAATCTGATTTGCATTCACATCCAAATAAAGGTATAATTTGGTTTGTGTGTGTGTGGCAATTTAAATAGAGAATCAGATTTGAGAACTGCACAAAAATGGATAAATTCTTATTTTCTATAGACTATAGGAAACAATATAATTTGTGTTTGGAACATAATTCATTGCAATTTTTTAACTTTTTTTTTTTTTTTTTTTTTTTTCTCCAACCCTGATCTAACACAACTGAACCAGCTACTTAAGAACTTGATTATTATAGTGTTGGATTAGGGTTGAATCTAAACTCTGCAGGTCTCCAGGAACCCCTGCTTTAACATAAGTGTGATAAATGTACTACACATTGCACTGGGTGAAAAATTTCATTCAATACAGTATTTAACAGTACTTTTAGCAGTATTTTCACAAGTTTGTTTGCCTATATAATCTTTATTATAAGATTTAAGGGTTTATCAATGCTGCTAAATGCTACTGGTTCACAGCACAAAACATGTTTGAGAACGTGGGAGAGTGAATAAGATTTGAGAATTTTGAATGCAGTATGCTAATAACCATTTAACATTAGCCTCTTCTTCATAAAAAGGTATTGTAAGGCCAAAAAAGCACAAAAAGAGTAAATTATTCTGCAAAACATCTCCTCCTTTTGGCGTATTGGCTATAAAGCTCAGGGCTACTAAATGACATGTTGATATAGTTCAAATACCTCAAAGAGTTAGGCACTTGATCCCAAGTTGCTCCAAAGGGACTTACCCTGCATAAGTGTACTGTAAGTCACTTCGGATAAAAGATTCTGGTAAATCTCGCTGCCTTTTCACACAGATGCAATTCAGAGACCACTACTAAATACCCATTAGTTCCCAAGAAATCTATGAATCCTTCAAGCATACAAATCTTATTACATGTTTAAGAGGTCTCTTTTCCATTTTCTTCCCAGTGGTAAAATCTCTTAGTCATCTGAGCGTGAGAGAGATTCTTATACTTTCTTTGTTCCTTCTGCCCTCAGTTGCAGACGAGTGAGTAAGTATCAAGTACTGCTGCTATTGCATGACTGGCGTGGGTAACGGTGTTAAGATCCAACCGTGACGAACTCTGGCAGATGGTCATTTAGTTCACATCACTTTGTTCTTCCTTCACTTCACTTTATGATCACTTCACAAAAGTACATCATAAAGAAGGTGAGATTTGGCCAGTATTATGTAGAATAGACCCAATACAATTTTACCCAATGAAGTACCACCACTTTGTCTAAAATATTTCTCCATTTGCCTGCAGAGAAAAAGTCTTCCTACACACATGAAAACAGTGATTATCGTCTGAACAGTCTGTTCTTGTAAAAGTGGGCCACTCTCTGCCTGGCCCTCCCTTTTCCTTCTCCTTCTCTTGCCATCGTTGCTCCCAACGCTCTGTCTATCACCATCTCTGAAGAGTGGGCGTCACAGTTGAGGAGTGAATCTCGCTTACTTGGGAATGACTGGTGTTCTTCTGCATGCTGGTGAATCCACCAGATCACTGAATCTCTACTCTATTTTTGATCAGTGTGAACGTAATGTCCTAAAAGAATAATCATCCTTCACTGCGTAATTGTGTTTTATGTATGGGCTGCACAACCTTGATTAAATCTTAATACGATTGATAAGCAATCAAATGAATCTTTCCCCAATATACATTCAAGCACATTCTCTAGCAAGCATGGTGGAATGATCAGCAATGAAATGCAATGAATGACTGAATAAATGGGAATTGGGAGCAGAAACAACTGAACACAAAATGTGGAGTTGTCCAAGTATATTATTTACTTGGCAAAATGGATACTTAATTTATAGTATATGATCTGCTTTAAAGAGATAGTTCATTTTTGGGTGAACTATCCCTTTAATGCTTACATTACATGACTGAAAGGTTAAAGACAACATGAAATCAAAATTGAACATATATACTTTCTTAAAAGTCTTTTGTCATGTAAAAAATTTCCAGAATATTTGCTGAATATAACTGCTAATATAAACAAAGGCCAAGTTGACATAAACAAGGCTTTATCAATAATATTAACAAATATCAATTTAACTGAACAAATGATCCAACCAAATATGGATCAAATCAAATTAGTCTTACTGATTATTCAGCTTAATTTCAAAAAATGTCACAATGCGGAAGTTAAATGTGTTGTAAATGCCACTCAATGTTGTCTTTAACATTTAAATGTGCAAATAAGGGCTAAAATGCATGCTTAGTGCAATTTTTACTTAAATGAACTGAATTTCAGTGTTTCTGCCACCCAAATTTTCTTCATCATGACATGGATTCTCACCTTGGTGTGGTAGGTGCTGCTCGTTTTGGCCACTGCACATTGACGGTCAACAAGGAAGCAATACCTCCGTCTCTCTTCAGACAGGGCGTTCTTGTAGCTCTCAGAGATGTAGTTATCCAGCTCATTTTGTTTGCTGCTGATGGTCTCGACGTACTGGGGGACAGGGAAGGTGGTGTGAAGCAGACAAAAAAAAAAAAAAGGCAAACAATGCCCAAGTTTGACTCAGACTGATGACTGATGTAACGTCATGCTAGGAGAAATTGACATGCACATTTCAAATGACAGGCTTGCTGTTACTCTCATTGTATGATAGCAAATGGGAATGCTAAAGCTCAATGGTCCATAGCACACAAAGCTAGTGAGGGCTTATTTAGCCAACCTATTTGGTTTGATCAGAGAATCCAAGTAGCAAAGAAGGTCATGTTACATTATTTAGCATTCCATAAAAATGGATAACTAAAATAATCATAACATTAACTCAAGAGTCCTGTATAACAACATAGAAATTAGCAAAGCTGCTGCCTCGGTAGAGATCACACTACAGTCAAAACATCATCTAACAAGGACATACACCTTGCAGGAACTGGATGTGATCCAAACGCACACACACAGATGACACCTTTCATAAGGTTCCTCAACCTGTGTAGGCATCGTGATATCACAGTGAGTTGTGCTGATTCTTTCCCACCAAGTGTAAATGAAAAAGGCTGGAATCACTGTTTGCAAGTCTATTATTAGTTTTCAGTTAGAAAAGGTCATGTGAAATGTGTCACAGGTTCATAGTGATGTAGGCATGTGCACAATATGTTCACACAGACTCTCAATCTTTGACGTGTCATGAGTTTAGTGACTTGCACAACAGAAATGAATAAAGCAATGCCTCATATGTAATTCCAACCAGCACCAAACAGCTTTTTTTAGTTACTCGGATGCAAATCAAATGTACATCAGATAGACTTGTAATGCTTTAGCATAAAACTCATGTGGGAAAGAAAGTGAGAAGTGAAAGAGCGGAAAAAAAAATGAAAAGCTAAAGAGAAACACATAAAAACAGATGTTGTAGCGTCAAATATAAAAGCAGATACTGAGTTGTCCAGCTAGTATACATGTAATCAGCCTGTAGGTAAAACACAAGATGTAAATGTAACAGGATTTCCAGGATTCTCTCTGATCATGAGTGGGAGTTTGGTCACACCGCTGACAGGTAACATGCTCAGCACACAAAAACAGCCGATCGCAGAATTTTTCTGCACACAGCATCAACGCAAAGTGTCAGTCACATCACATTATCAAGCTTGAAAGACTTCTTCACTTGACAACTTTATTTAAAGTGAACTGTGAATTGCTCAGCAAAAAAATATTCCAGGAGACTGAAAAGAAAATGCTGAGGGCAAAGCATAGTGGTTACACTTCTCCTCAAATAGCCTCTGTTCTTTCTAGGTTCTTACCAAAATAGAAACTACATACTTGGCAAACATTTTGAAGGCATTTCCCTCCCCTTTGGAGTTCGGTTCTCCAGTGTAAACACCCTTAAAGAGAAACTCAGAATAAACATTTTTTTTGAAGACAAACTAGCATATACTGTCAAGGTTCTGTCACTTTGGTCTGGTTTATTCTTAGTTTGGTGACAAAGCCCTGACACATTGTGTGGGCGAGCCTTACGCTCTTTCGTCCGACCGTGACATTGTATGTGCGGAGTATACGGTGTTCGGATTCCGGCACTTTTGCCAAGTTTGGTTTCAGTCCAGTGTCAGGGTTCGGACACTCATGCTCCATGTTTAGTCTCCTGTTGTGAGCGCACGAGTGTTCATTCACTCATTGTGCACTCTTGTTTTTGTTGAGCGCCTGGTCTACATGTTCATTGGCCAGGCGCTCTTGTGTCCTCGCGTTCTGTGTAGCATGAGGCTTGTGTTTAATATTGGCCGTGTGCTTTCACGTTGTCATGTTTTGTGTGGACTGTGAGACAGGGTACTTTTGGTTTGCTTTTTGTTTTATTTTCTATCTAAATAAAGATTGCTGAAGTGCTTCTCTGCATTTGGGTCCTCTCTTCCTTCACCAAACCTGACATATACGCTACCATTCAAAAGTTTAAAGCGATTTCTATTTTAAATAAATGTTCATTTGGACTCGCAAAGAATCCTTAAATTTCTTTTTCGCTTTTCACAAAAATATTAAGCACCACAACTGTTACCTGATAACAAAATAAATAAAATAATTCTTGAGCACCAAATCAGCATGTTATAATGATTTCTGAAGGGTCAGACTGGTGTAATGATGAAAATTCAGCCTTGCAATCACAGAAATAAATTGCATTTTAAAATATATTAAAATAGAAACCAGTTGTTTTAAACTGTAATAAAACAATTGTATAAAATTAAACAAAATCTTAACAACTACAAACCTTTACTTATGTAAGCTACTAACATAGCTGTTTTTGTAATTTAAGATGATTGCATCTCTATTTTGGAATTCGAACATGTCGTATCTTCCCATGTCCCATATCTGCATGTAGACTGCATACGTTTATGCACTAATGGATCAGATATGACAGTCTGTCTTTTTCTCTCTGGATAATGACAGCACTATACAGCAGGATCTTCATTGAATTTAATGACCCATGGTCAAGACCCCTTTTCTGCTCCTATTAAATATTCTTTCAGTGTCTGAGTCATGAAGAGTACATTTACATGTACAGTTCATGTACAAGCTGCACACCCAGATTAAACCTTGAAGTTCAGCAAGTACACTTACACAACTGCAGACGTAGAACCAGTGAAAGTCCGTTGCCAGATACAAGTACAAAAATATGTTGTCACCAGGCAAAGCTCAGATGCATCATATTTCTGCATCTTACAGTAACCAAACTGCCCCCTGCACTAGTTAGTTTACACGCACAAGAGTTTCAGTAGCAATGCTGGCAGTAATTCGCTTTATTTTATTTAGTGGTTAAGTAAAATGTATGAAAACTAGTGTTTTATTTATGTCAGCTTTGATAGATGTTTACTGCAATACAGCCTGAGGCAATAGCAGACATCCCAAGTCTCCCGGAAGTTCCGGGAGTCTCCCGCATGCCCGCAAATTAGTTAAAATCTCCCGGAATCTAGAGCGAGCGAGCAAGAGCGCGCATGCGTAGCAGAGAGAGGGAGCGAGAGACCTTGCGTGTGTGTGCTAGTGTGCGTGTGTTCCTCACGAAGCGCATGTAAGGACCCAACCAATCAATTGTCAGTGCGGGCAGGCTTTTATCTATACTCCCGAACCGAATTAATCAGAACCGAACCACCCCCAGAAACCCCCAAAAAATTTATTTAAACAACTAAACTATATTTTCACCATCAGACATTAAAAGCATAGGAGTTAAGTGCTACTTGTGAAGTAGCTAAAATGATCATCCTCAACCAAGCAACAGTAAACACTCTTTAAATAGCTGTCAGGATAAAAACACTGCATTCAACAGGTTTACACACTAGAGTTGGTAAACAGGTATTGTACTACTGCACTGTCATAGTGTGTTTGTATGCTGGGCAGTAAGCCCAGCTCATTGTGGTGGAGTCGGGGTAAATGGGTTCAGAAATCATATTCAGATCAAAATTCCTGCACTATGTGCCTTTAGTTTGATACCCAAGGGGAATACAAATGTACACGCATATACACGCACAAAGATGATGTAACGTGGGTCCATATCCTACACTACTGCAGTCTGAAATCATAAGCGACACTCCAGTTGAAATCAATCTGCCTGCCCTCCGTGTGGCCTCATTTTAACACGTGCTGAATATGAATGCAGGATAAGATTGCAGTGCGCCATCATTTCTGTGCATTATAATTCCTCAAGGAAACAAAAAGAGAGAAATGAGTATATTAAATTAGTCACGGTATTAATATTGGCAGCAGTTCTGTGGGAGCACTGGAACGTTTCTCTTTAGTAATCAGGGAGGAAACTGAAACGGAAATTGAATTGTTTCTTATATAAAACAAAACCTATATTATGTTTTAACAACTGTGAAAAATGACAAACTTCAAATTGTAATAACAACAGCTGATTTACAGAATAAATAGAATTTTTCCAGAAAATATTAACTAGTATATTGGCATTTTTGGGGCAAATTTAGATTTTTTTAAAAGGTTGATGTTAAAATTAGATTTTGTCTAAATAAATAAAGAATTTGTCATTTTACAAGTGAATTTAAGCATCACAATATTACAGTGTAGAGTTTGAAAATGGATATTGATTTGAGATTACAAAGATTACATTTCAAAATTATTATTATTTTTAAAGATTAACTTTGACCTTTTCTGACATCTAATGCTCACTAAATCTAAATGAAAAATGGGGTAACAATCATGCGCAATTAAATATCCAACATAGGCAAAAAAAAAATCTAATTATAATCTATAAAAATAAAACTCTAATATCAGCAAATAACTGTCTTTGTAAGATATTCCCTAAGGCTTGGTGTAGTGTGTTTTGCAGTGTTCTGCTCACTCCACAGCAGGATGCACAGCAGGGACCATGAGCCCCACATGTAAAATTCATCCATGGCTCATACTGAGCTGCTAAGTGGAATGAACACACTCACACACCTATAAATAATTGACAAAAGCCATTACAGAAAGAAGAAGAAAATCACATTCATTTGACACTTAAGAAATCTCTTGAGAGAGATGCCACATGTAGGGAACCATGGGAAGGGTTTACACATACACAGTGTTTTCTCAGCTTTCACAAAAAACAAACAAAAACTAAAAAATCCTGGGGTTTATGGGCTGGGGCCAGAGACATTTTGACTTGCAGCTTCAAATATCGAGGCACAAGCTAAACTAACAATCAGAATGTAATTTCCATCTGTTTTCTAAATGCACTTCTTGCTTCAGAGCTTTAGGCCTTTGATCATTGGTCAAGAAAATAAGTACATCAGAGCCTCTGTTTCTGCTTGGAACTGAATCTGTTGAGGTCTATGGAGGCCTCCTGGAGCTTTCGTTAGACTTCAAAACAGAAACAGGAAGTTGCCTTCACTGTGTTCACTTAATTCATTTAAACAACCCACTCATCTTCTTCCTTTCTGTGTTTTCTCTTATACACACCTGTGGAGTGTGTTTAAAATGCAAGCAGAGCCCACAGCGTTTTACGCAACAGCGTGTTCCCACACCACTATGAGGAGCACACCTACAGCTAATGGCATGAACTGACCCCAGGTCAGTCCACATCGTAACACTCCCACTTCCCCCTGACCTCACACCTGGTGACGACGGTAGTGAGAGGCGTACGTTCAAAACAAACAGCAGCCCCGACAATTCAACCCCCGTACAATGAGGCCTCGGTGAACAAAAGCACAAGGACACCACACACAATGAAACCCACACAAAACAAGTAGAATATTGCATGGAAGGGCTTCAGCCAAACAGAGTGAGATTTTCTTTAGCACCTAAAAAGCCAAAGAGACTAAAACTGGAATGTTTTCTCTGTTTTCACAGCTTCTTGTCTGATTCAGTGCAAAGCAGGAGCATGAAAAGAGCAACAGCATATCATAAAGGAAAAATACACTTTTAAACATTTATAACCCCTGTAGATCCATAACTCACAAAATTCTGAAATAGATTCTGAAAAATGCCTGTGCAAAACTCGCTGCCGACATGGTTATTTTTAATGAATCTTTCGATCCAACTGATTAATATTTGTTTTGTTATAAATAGTATTATAATTGTAACAAAACAAAAATATGTTGGACAAAATAGCATGAATTGCCAATGTAAAAATGTGATCATGTGCATGTTTCATTTCTCATATCCTCTCAAGTGTGTTCAAAGATGTATATTTAAACTGTGAAGGGAGAAAAGGGTGGATTTATGGAGATTATTTATAGAAATTTATAGAATTCCCATGATATTCAATCCCAGCAGGAAGACTCATATCATGGATTGCAGTTGCACACACATCACAAACAAATTCAATGCCTAAGTTCTGGAACATTCCAATCTACAGCCAAACTCTGAGAAGTAGGGACATACATTTTTAAAGATTTAATTGATTTATGCTAACTCATTTTAAAGAAATACTTCATCCAAAAATAAATTCTCTCATCATTTACTCAACCTCATGTTGTTCCATGGAACAAAAAGGAGAAAACATGAAGAATGTACTGGAAACTCTTTTCCATAAGAAATGGGGACTGGAGCTTTCAAACTTCAGAAAGGATGCAACGCACCATAAAAGTATCATAAACTTCATACAACTCATTTGTTATATTTCAGGTCTTCTGTCAAGACATAGTCATATTAAAGAGCTTTGGACGAGAAACTAAAATTAAAATCGTTTGGGTCTTTGAAACGACATTCTTCAAAACATCTTCATTTGTATTACACAAAAGAAGGTCAATATGGGAATGACATGAGGGTGAATATTGACAGAATTTTTACTTTTGGCTGTAATTAGTCCACCAAAAAGTGACTACTTAAAAGTAATTATCTTTGTTGAAATTTGAAGAGAAGAGCTGACTCACCTGCATCTCCTTGTCTCCATATTTGGAGGGGTTCTTGCTGCCCTGACTCTTCCTGCGCAGTTTCTTCAGTTCGGCCTGGCACTTCTCCAGACTCTCTCCTTTACTTTTGTGTTCCGTCTGATATTTCTTCAGAGCTGCCTGCCAGACGAAATAACACAGCTCTCATCACAATCAGCAGCTAAGAAAATTCTAAATGGACAAGACGAGGAAATGAATGGTCGTATTTCAAATATCTATATCAAGCATCTATTCCAGAAGAGTGGATGAATGCCAACTAGAACGGAATAAGATGCGGCAGTATTCTT
Organism: Rutilus rutilus; assembly: GCF_951802725.1. Lineage (NCBI taxonomy): Eukaryota > Metazoa > Chordata > Actinopteri > Cypriniformes > Leuciscidae > Rutilus > Rutilus rutilus. The sequence continues at coordinate 29,805,306 of NC_140224.1, read as the reverse complement.
GACAACTTTATTCTCAGGACATCCTGAGGTTTTAAGGTTCAAATAAATGTTTAGAGTGCCCATCGTGAGTCAATTGTTTCTTAACAATGCTTAACTGAACTGAATCCAGAATCGAAAAGACCTGAAGGTCGTCATGTGTTCTTTACTAATGGGAACTTGGCTGAGTTGGCCCAATAAGGTCTTTCATTGTCCTCCAAGTGTCTTCCCAGAGCTCCCTGCTTCATGGATTCATTGTGTTTCAGACCAAGCCTCTTTGTTTCCCCTAGTCTTCACTGCCAAAGCCTTCTGCTTCATTTGACTGAGCAGTTTTATTTTGCATCCTTACTATGTGTGGAACAAAAAAGCATGGGAGCATAGTTAATTATGTTTGTCAATGCTGGAAATGAGTGACCGAAAAAAAATAGGCCTTTGATTTTTTTTTTTGTGCAAATAAGCTGAGGGTCAATCTAATGCATTTACAAACAAGCCTGTTAGAGACTCAGTAAGAAGACTTCACAAACTGTGTTGCTGAAAGCCTCGTTTCAGATGCTCCGCTGATCTTTCATGCATATAAACAGACTTCTCTCAAGTAGAACAAAAAGATCACTTTTCCTAACACAGACGAGAAGACTAGCCTTTTAGAAAATGTTAGTGTTAATGGTGGATATACTCTCACTTTCATTACAAGCAGTAAATTGCAATTAAAAGAGACGGTATTTGGGGTGGAAAATAAAGCCAATTAGGAGAATAAATCTAGTTATGTTATTTGAAGCGACTATACATGTTTTAAAACAATTAAATGAAGAAACGAGACAGCCTTTAACTTTACTGAGTTAGGTAAAAGAGAATCTTGAGAGAAATACATTTTTGTGAGTGAAATACAGTCATTGCGATCAGGTATTTCATGTGAGGGTGAAAGTTAAACACAGATTTCACAACTGTTCAATGCGGATTCGCCACATTGACCAATAGAAAGCTGGAAGTGCTTTATGCGTCGCTACACTATTGACAACCTTTTTTGTCGACAAAATTTCAGCATCATTTTACAAATGTGACCGTTCCTTATTATTATCTCTTTATTTGACATGGACATACAATTACATTGGATGAACCATATGCATTGGTTTTAGTGATATAGCATGCATGCTAATTTTCAACACCTGTCCACAGGAGGCTTTTAGAAAGAAAATACAATAACAAGACTAATAACAAAAATGATAACACCAATACCAAAAAAAAATATATATATATATATACCATATGATTAATATGGAAGAAAGAGAGAGAGAGAGAGAGAGAGAGAGAGAGAGAGAGAGAGAGAGAGAGAGAGAGAGAGAGAGAGAGAGAGAGAGAGAGAGAGAGAGAGAGAGAAGAAAAAAAAGAAGAAAAAAAAAGAAAAAAAAGCATCAGAATCAGAGAGTATCTTAGTTGTAGGTTATACATGCGAGCACTGTTGTTTAGTTTTTAGCCATTGTTTCAGTCCTCTGTTAAAAGCATTGCCATCAGTCTCTAGTTTTAAATTAGTGGGTAAAGCATTCCAGAGTTTTGGCCCCTTTACAGAGAACGCAGACTGACCAAAAGAGGTCTTGCACTTTGGGACTAGGCAGTCACCTCTGACAGTGGCTCGTGTGTTCGCCCTGTGAGAGCTTTGACGCCTACTTACTAATTTAGAAAACAATAGTGAGACATGATTATTTAAACATTTATAAACCAATTTAATATAATTAAAAACAATAAAACTGTCAAAGCCCAAAAGCTGATGCTTTCTCAAAACATCACAATGATGCCATCTCATAGGTTTCCGGTCCATCATTTTTATTGTCTGTTTGTAAATTGAGAAAATAGGTTTTAAGAAAGTGTCTGTGTGTGCTTATATACTTACATTTAAGTAGCGAACATCCAATTCCACTTTTTTCTCCAGTTCTGTGAGTAGTTCATTGTGGAATGATTTCAGCTGAAAATTACAGTAGACAAATACAAATTATATTACACACACACACTACAGTTCAACAGACCAGCAATTTTCCTCTCATATGACAAACATTGATTCTGTATTTGATTACACATTTCACACCAAACTCAGTCATTAACACTAGACAAAGTAGCCTTACAGAACCAAAACTGATGTCCCATCCATAATACTCCTTTGTTTACTCCTTTTTCTGCCCTGTTATCATTTTCAGAAGGACTTAGATATGATTTGTTTAACATCTGCAGCTGGGTCACACAGGACAGGAAAGTCTGTGTTCTGTCTAAGTTGGTGTGTTTACGCATGTGACCACGGGCTATTGTCCTCCATGTATATACGGAAGCGTCTTGAGTCGATGTGACATTTTGAGACGCCACTCCCTTCCATTTCCTTATCCTGGAGGCTAATGTGGCCTCTTAGATACAACCTGATTGTCTCAGTCATGTTGCGAGAAAATGTAATGAGAAAATGTGAGCCTATGAGGCAATATGATCTTCATCACATTAATGATACTTACCATGTCCTCTAGCTGCATTTGGATCTGTCTGTGAACCTCCGCCATCTGAAAAAGCACATCCCCTTGAGAGAGAGAGAGAGAGAGAGAGAGAGAGAGAAGGAGAGAGAGATAGACAAAAGAAATAGATGAAATTGTCATTATAATACTCTAGCATCTGATATCAGAACATCATGCAGTCAGACAAGGGTGCAGGGAAGACAAAAAAAGGAGGTAGAGAGAAAAATTATGAACAAATTATGAACAAGGTGAGCTGACAGTCAGAGCTGGCGCCAGGGCACATAGATTAGGGGGTGGGGGGGCTATATATATCTAAGGGGGGGTCAGCGGCAGGCGAAATCACACATTTGTAATCGCTTTCGGTAGTGTTGCACGATGCACCGATACTTCAAAAGTATCGCGATTCTCGGAAATTAAAAACGTCACGATTCCTAAATTTATTAGTATCGATACTTCTAAGAATGACCGCGTTCAAGATTTGTAAGGCCGGCGACATACTGGCTGCGTGGAGTGTCGGTTTTTATTTCGGCTCCCATGTTAAGAGCTAGCACACTGCCTGCGTGACACGTGCTATATATTTATGTTTAACATGAAGTATAGGCCTTCCACAACTCTCTCCCCATATGTCAAATATAGGCTATCACCAATGAGGCTTATCATATGTTAACAATATTAAACATTGTTTAATATAATCGCTTTTCATATTTTTATTCAAAGTTCAGAATCAAGATAAAGTTATTACCGGTAACTCTTATGTTTCTTATGATAACTGAGATTTTTTTTTTTTTTTTTTTTACCTTGAAAGTCATTATTCTAATTTATTTTTAATATTTTGATATTTCATATTTTGTTCAAATGTTTAATCTGCTGTTCATATGTTCATTTATTAGTGTGTATTATGATTAGAATGTTGTCCCGGTTTTAAAATAAAGCACAGCAATGATATTTGAGAGTGTTTCTCCCTTTTCAGGAAAAGTATCGAAAAAGTATCGGAATCGCAATTCTTGACTTGGTATCGGTATCGAAACAATAATTTTGGTATCGTGACAACACTAGCTTTCGGTTGCGTGTTCGTTTTTACTTTTGTTTTCGAATTCGATCATGTGCAGCGGGGAGAGAAGGCACATTAACTCATGTGGGGGGCGGGGGAGGGGAGGGGCACGGCTCACGAATGCCACCCCTTGGCGCTGGCCCTGCCAACAGTCAAGCTATAGGTGCAAGAAAGAATCTGACAAACATGAGAACTCAAAAAAAAAAAAAAAAAAAAAAAACACCACAAAGTGTTAAACCATATTGTTTCATTAAAAAAAACACTAAATAAAACAAATGAGAGATCACACTGAAAAAGTAATATTAGTCTGAAATATTCTTCCATGAAGATGCAAAACAAAATAAAACATTCATGGGAAACAGTAAAAGCATATTGCAAGTGCATGTTTAATAAACATGAGAAACAAATACGACTGAACAAAAAAAAATGATAGAAAAGATGTCAAAAAGATCATGTTGTTAGCACACAGTTTTCTCATATCAACGTATCATTCTGTGGTACAAGAGAGAGAGGGGAAAAAAAAGAAGAAAATCGAAAGAAAAGCACAAATAAAGAGAAAAGAGGTGAATCATGCAGCCATTTGAGGCGTGTGTGTTGTGTTGTGCAGTGTCGGGGTACCTACATGCTGCCTCTTCTGATTAGGCAATGCATTGTAAAAAAAGGAACAAAAGACCTAGTTTGAGCAGGAACAAATGTACAGAAGACCTTAAGACAGTAAGAAAGAGTGAATGAGTAAAACCTCCCCAAACACTAAATGCATAAATAACACAGGCCAGAGGGCTGCCCAAGTCTCATGGGCATAATATCAAAGCAGTGTTTCCTACACCGCTATGTGCTGCTGAATCCATAACACCACAGTTAAAAAATACAGCATTAAGCCACAAGGGCCATCAAAGTATGCAAGTGTTTTTAAAGGCTTTGAAGGCTCAAACTGGCTGGTGGCGTCTTTGTAGGTGTGCTTATAAAGCCTCAAATCATATTACTCAATCAAAGCAGCCCTAAAACAAAGCTTCCATTCATTACATTAGTAATACACACTTCCACAGGGACATAAATGATTGTAGAGTACTGCTGAGACATCTTCCTTCCATCCATCCATCCATCCATCAAACTGTTGTCTAACTCTGCATTAACCAGGTTTGAACTGGCTTGATAAAATAATGAAATAAAATAACAAAAAACACACACACAGTATGCAACATAGAGGGCAGCATCAGCCGCAGACACTTTGAAAAGACAAGGCATTTACACACAAATCAGCTGTAAAAGAACAATGACAGACGTTCACGTTCATGCACTCGCATGACATCTCTCTACCTCCTGAACTGGTAATGGATGCAAGTCTTCATAGGGCTGTATATGTGGAGGCAACTCATCCCTCATCCCGTCATTGTTTGTGCTATGTATGGACGTGAATGATAACTCAAATTGAGCTGCCTGTTATTTTCCATATCACTAGATATTAAATACCTTCAATATCAATGCACACATTTATTTACTTTTGAAATCCATGCACATCCCTCTGAGCTACTGAGCCACACACTACTGCGTTTCATAAAGCATGACCCTGCCTGTCTTTGAATCCGTCAAGCTGGACCCGGGACAACTAAACCAGCCTGCAGTACATATCTAATCAAGCCTTCCCTTTAAGCCCTGCCTTCTGAGAAATAGAGGGACAGTCCGTTTTATACAGTTGTTTGAGTTCAAGGTCAGCAGACTGCATCCAACCAGTAACGTCCAACGAAACAGAGAGATTAATAAGGGTGGACATGCAAACACATATTACACATATGCTTATCTTGCTGTATCCAAATTCAGTCCATAATTTTTGTTGTGGTAGAATGAAGAAAAAATTAGCATGAAAGGGGAAGCAGGCACGAATGGGACACTTTCTAAGGTACCAGACAAGAATAGCCATTGTTTTCTAATAGGAACTCAATTAAATATTCAGAAAGAACTACATTAGATATTTTGGGCAAGTGATTAATTTGACAACATTCAAGTGACAATCCTCAAGTGATAATACTCAAGTGACAACATTCAAAACAAAAAAATTGTGGTTTCTCTTTCATAGCTCTGAAGATGTAATGGGGATCTGAGTTATTCTTCAAGTATCACAGATGTTTCCTCAAAAAATCTTTACGAGAAATAAACAAGGCAATAGTCTAAATACAGTAAAAGTATAGTGATATACTGGATAGCTTAGATAATCTGGCCTTTGAGAAATGTCTAACTGCTAAGTCTGCAATCACATCTGAGCACAATTTGTGACACTGTTGAGATGTCTTCTGAAAGGCGTTCTAGGAGAAACAACTAAGATATTAAAAATCATCTGTGATTTTTCTTCCTATGGGCATACTATATCAGGTTCATATAAAAGTGTATGAGTGACTGGAGACCCGCTGCTGCTGACCATGCCCTAGCCTCACCCAGTTGTCCCCAGTCCAGATCTCGTCTGTAGGTCGACACACTCTCATTTCCTGTCTAAGTCAGCACAATGGTCTGACACCACTCCCCGTCCTCATCCTTCACACCCCCGAATCTCTCTGCTGCAATTCAGCCGTGCTCGGCAGGGCTCTAAGCCGCTTACCAGTAATCAGCACGGATCACAACATCTGCAGCTTTGAAAGACTTAAACATATTGTTGTCCGCTCTAAAAGGGCCGAATCAATTAAGGTACAGTCTGAAGAAAAACTGGGGCATAGTCAGCACCCTAAAAAAAACGAACGACTAAAAAAATGTTGGCTTGTTTGACAAAAACATCAATCATCAGTACATTATTTAAATAAAGCACTGAGGACTTAGTAAGGAATAAATACAAAAAGATAAAGAGCTTAAAATGAGAATGATTTTTGATTTGCTGTGCACAAGTCAACATGAAACCCATTTTATTTTTGTAAAATGATACTTTTCAACGGACCCACGCACATGGCATGCGAAGTGGAGGTCAAAATATCATGGCCACGAATTAAGAATTTGTTCCCACAACTTAATTTGTTTCCTTGTTGGCCATAATTTAACTAAAGCGAGGGAACAAATTAGTACAGCGTGACCATGATTTAACACAACGTGACCATGATTTAACTAAAACAAGGAAACAAATCATTTGTGGACACAAATTAATAAGTCATGGGAACGAATTCTTAATTTGCGCTCACTCTTTCTTTTTTTACTTCCACAAGTCATGTGTGGGGCTCCATACCTTATAAAGTAAAACAGGATATTCGAGAGTGGATTGTGATTGAGAAGTGGCCTTTTTATACCATGGTTGGCGAAGCACTACAGCAGCATCGCTGTATGACACCGTAGAGTCTCACTGGGTCTCAACCTAACATTTTCAAGGGAAGATGAACCCCATAATGTACTCTCATCAGAAAGCAAGTGAGAGAGTGCTAGAAAACCTTCTTTTTCCTCATCTTTTTCTTCTTTCTTTGTCCAATCCTCTGTTGTCCGGTCTCTTATTAAACTAACTTAATTCTCCCTCTCCATCTCTTGTTGTTCTTAAATTATTTTACTCTTACTGTGACCTTGGTAGAAGAAATAAACACCAATATTGGGTTTATTATACAGCACACAGATGGATGTGATAAACTTTAGTGCCTTTGGACCAAAGACTCCTCAGCTGAATTCTCCAATACACTGGAAGACGCTTTGCAGCAGAACTTTTATCATTAAAAATGACATAAACCTAGTGCACAGCTCTTTCTTTCCACTAAGCTCACATGTGGTTGTATATCTATAGGCATCCGTATGCTTCAATATAATAATCCAGCCGTATTTGAATCTGTAAAACTCACTGACCCAAAACGAAATGCGTTGATGCCTCATTGAGCTTGAAACTCCTAAATAATTATTTTGCGGACATTACTTGGTGGCAGAGGACTGTATACATGACTATTAGAGAGCAGCTGATGAGGTCGTAATGGAGATTGATTACTGCAGCAGAACAGATTCAGGGAGGGGTGTTGTGGGTTGGATGTGCTGGGCAGCCAAATTCATTTTTATCAAAAATCGAAGTAACATTATTATCATTATCCATGACTATTGAACTTTATTTAGACCAATAGGTGGCTAAATAATGAATAATTTGAAGCAATAGCATATGAGTATTAATTATAAAACATCTCCATTTCCAAACCTACTAGTGAGCTGCCTTATTATCTATACCTACATAGATGTCTACCTTCAAAGTAAAATTTAACCTCATAAGCAACTGATTTAGAATGCCCTACATCGGCAGTGACTAATTCCAATGGAGTTGGGCATTAGAATGTTGAGAGTTAAAATTCAGAGCACAACCATATTTTGAGTAAAATAGCAAATTTATACTTTGCAATATTCACTTTACAAATCAACACTCATCTGCCATTTTACTATTATTATTACTTTATTTTATTCAAATTTGTTTTCAAATTTCATTCTAGGATATTTTAGAAGGCAAGTGCCTACATGATGCCTTAAAATGCTGTCTAAGTAGGTAGCTCACTAGGGTTTGGAAGGCTTACAAGTTACAATAACATAAATGTATTAATGTTCATGAGCAAATTTTTCTCTATAGCATGACTCATTAATTTGTCTACCTGTGAGAAGATGAAATGCTCTTAAAAGAATGTTCTTAAAATGAAAGTCACAGCAGTGGATCCATCGCCAAGCGACGACTCTGTTCGCAATGGCATCTGTAGCAGCAATTATCAGCTCTGTGATTCATTCCTCAGAGGTGTTTGAGCCATTTGTCTTTTTTTTTGTATGTGTGCTTGTTTGTGTGTGGAGGGAGAGATACCCAGGGGGTGAGGCAATGCCTTTCAGTGTGGTGAGGGAATACTCAAACCATGTTATAACACTACAAATCCCACCTAATTGGACTGAAAATGAAACTTAAAAGGTGAGAGTAAGACAACCCATACTTGGAATTTGTCCTCTGCATTGAACCCATAAGTTAGTGCACACACATTAGGAGTAGTGAGTAGAGAACAACACACACACTGCAAACCGTGGACACACACACAGTGGGCAGCCATTTTTGCTGTGGCGCCTGGGAAGCAATTGGGCACCTCAGTCATTTCCTGCCGGTATTGAGAACCAGACTCTCTAACCATTAGGCCACGACTGCCCCGAACTTTGTCTATGCCAACCTGCTGCTGCGCTCCCAACATCAGAATAGAGTCAATCACATAATAAAGTGCTATTTCAACTGTTCCTGTGGTGAGCAGGAATTGAAGGTTTGAGAACTGCGAGAGAGAGAGACAGCTGTACATATCTATACAGAAAAATATTTCCACGGTTCTTAAATGTCTCGTTGAATGTTTATTTCCTTTTTTTTCTTTGTTTTTCAGTTTATTGTATTCTATTACATGTTTTATTGTATTTTCAGCACTAAACATCTGACCATCTTAACAATTATGTAAACCAAAAAACTCAATTAACAATTTAATTGTGAACATTATGAACATTTAACATTGTTTAACATTGTGAAATAATATTGCTATTTTAAAATAACTAGGTTAATATATTTTAAATTATTGTAATTTATTCCTGTGAGGATTACTCCAGTCTTCAGTGTCACATGATCATTCAGAAATCATTCTAATATGCTGATTTGGTGCTCAAGAAACATTTCTTATTATTATCAGTGTAGAAAAACAGTTGCTGCTTAATATTTTTGTGGAAACCATGATAGATGTTTTCAGGATTCCATGAATAGAAAGTTCAAAAGTACAGCATTCTTTTTTTAATATTTTTTTGCAACAATATAACAGTGTAAAAGTCTACTCTTTACTTTTGATTCATTTAATGCATCCTTGCTGAATAAAAAGCATTAATATTATTTTATTTTAATTTAGAAAAAGAAAAAATCGAAATTTAAAATTGTAACTTTTTTGTAATATATACATAAATCAATCGCTTAAACGTGTTAAAGAAGTGTTTTTATTCCTTCGGCTAAAATTATTTTATTACTTCATTCAGTCTGGTCAGAAAAGGCTAATGGTTTTGCAGATGTGTCCAATTTTTCTTCACTCTAAATTCATTTAATGGGTGATTTAGCCTTCGGGCCATTCTCCATAGATGAAAAATAACATTCATTGTGGTGTGCCACAGTAGCAAAGAAACCAAAGATTCAAATGCTAAATTTTTGGACAGGAAATCCGATCTGTGAAGCATATTTTTAAGGATTTATTTAAATAGCTTATCAAAAATGAGACCGGATGTGTTGCTGGAGCATTTCAGTTTGCACCAAGATTTACCAGCATTAATTATTCAAACACCCCAGAGTTATTTTGTGACTACAGCCAGAGCAAGATGCTTGCAGACGCAATTAATCGTGTTTATTCAGAGAACACAGTTGCCTTCCTGCAAACATTTGTGCTTGAGCGAGAATATCCAGGATTTAGACTAATTATCAGCACAAACAGTTGTAATTTGATGGAAAACTCCCAAAGCTTAAACTACAAACGTGAGAAGACAACGACCTACTGGTATCTCACATCTATGACGACTGATACCCCTATTTGGGCAGGAGGAACAGGAAGCTGTTTATTATTCCTCACACTCGTGCAGCATTGAAAAGGCAGACAGGGGAAGCTGTTTTTGGAAACACATGACATCACCAAGGAGGCATTCTGGGACTCTAAATCCACAGCACGGGCCGCATTCACATTACTCTTGCTCTCTCGTTCTCTCTCTAGCGGAACTTCTCCTGTTAAGGCAAGTGCTTCATCTATTTTTAGCTCACGGCTCCCTCTCTCTCCTCAGGCCGGCTGCGTTCCTGCATCAGTGCGTGGGCTGACTGCGGGCGTTGGGTGATGCGATACGCACAAGTGCTGCATTGAAGAATCACTGTGCATCTCTCTTCACAGTGAGAGATCGCAAGTTATTCAGAGTTGAGGATGCGATGAAGAGGAAGATAACAGCACTTAATGAAATCTCACCATGATCCACTGCCCCGAGAAAGAAGCTCTTGCAATGATATAAAGGAATTTCATAAATTTTTATTACTTCCGCTCATTTAATTTTATATCTAGACTGATATGATTTAAGCCTGACATCATTATAGATATTTTGTAAATCAACTAGTGCGTGGGTTGCATGACTGACTATAGTTGATTTATCGTTCTTAAAGGAATATTTCCCTCAAAAATAAAATTCCAATCTCATTTACTCACCCTCAAGTCGTTCCAGTTTTCTTCAAACTGCACACTAGCCAACCAATGAGATTTGTGCTTTTAGTCACATGCCCAAAAATGACGCAAGGGCTAGAAAATTACAGAATTTTCTTTTTTGGGTTACGTCTCCTTTTAAGGAAATTCTGTATAATTGGGCTGGTTTTAAAGTTCATCTGATCCTGATTGCATTTTTTACAGTGTAAGACGCATGTTTGCATTCAAAATAACATTTTGAACATCACAGTGTTTCATGGTGGGAGTTAGATGTGATGCAGTGTTGCTTCATTTAAAGACAACTTTTCGTAGAGGATAAATATTTTTTTTAAATAAAAAAAATGTAATATGAAAATAAATACAAAATAAATATATGTAATATAAATACAAATACAAATACAAATCATAACACAGGCCTGTTCTACATACATAAATTAGTCAACTGCACTAATCAACTAGTTTGTTGGATGACTAGTCGACATCCATAAGAAATAGTGTAACATGCTGGACAACAAGTGCACACACACCTCAGGCATGTGAACTGTGCTACCCATTATGCTTTAGGTCTTACATTATTAATGCGGCCGCTGTGGTGCACATCCTTTAAAAACCCTCCAGTCCATCTCAGAGACATGCTAACAAGTCCATGAAGACAGGAACATCTTGAAGCTGACTGTGGTGGGCAAAAGTGCTTCACTGAGATTGTGTGACTGATTGTAAGGTTTCATGGCCATCATGATGATCTAAGGCCAGTGAATCCTCCCATCTTCAGAGCTGCCTTCCTTATTGCATACAATTATACTAAAGCCAAAAATAAGTCTGCATCAATTAATAACGCTGGGCTAAGACCTCACTTAAGAGATTTATTTAGGCACGCAGCAATCAGTTGGGTCCACATGGCTGATGCTATGGTTCCCACGTGCTTAAATGCACGCACCCTCACCCACGCACATGTCTGCATGAGTATAAATTCATAACACAGACTCATTCTCCCTGTGGCCAAATTGGATAAAAGTTTCCACTTCATGCCGATGTTCTCTTGCAAGATCTTTCAAAGCCTATGGCCCCTAACTAACACTGACATTCAACATATACTTACAGAACAGGCCTGATCTTAACAAAACCTGTCACTCAAAGAGGAACACACACTTCTTTGTCTTGCTCATGGAAATCAATCATAGTACTCACTCAGACAACAACCAGACAAAGCAACAGGTATGTTTTGTGGTTATGCCATGCATCTGGTATGCTCTGGAATACCATGTGAACCTTTTATTAGCGTGAAGAAATGTAAGACAAGAACGAGACAGAAAATAACAGACACATGCAACAAAAGTGGGAAGCACTGTTGATTAGATACTTATAAAATATGTATACAGCATTTTTGTTAAATATGTTTTGGCGTACATAATATTTCTATGCTAATAGAAAATGAGAAGGGACTTCTGGGATTGCCAAATGATAAATAATTCAAAATAATTATTTACTGCTACTATAATAATAATAATTGAACATTTTTGCAGATATTGGGCCAATATTGTGTCAATATACTGTGCATCCCTAATAAAAGCCACATGGTAATGGTGATGTACAAAACGTTAGTGCCTGGTTGTCATTCATTGAAAAGAACAGGCACAGACAAATGACATGAGCATTACTGGAATAACTATAAGCATAAGATAGTTAATACATATGGGAGAGGGGAGTATGCTGATTTAGTCTGCAAAACAGTTTAAAAAACAATATATTAGCAAATAATAACAAAAATATTAGTAAACACATGCACAACTACTTGTTTGGGACACATCCACTTCTGTATTTTCTGTATTTTATAAAATCTCTATTGATAAGCACTTTTCAACATTAAAAGATATTATGTGCATAATCATAATGCCACACATGCATATGACATTAAGGCATAAAACAAACATAGACGTGCTGTAATTTGTCTAGTGATGAAAGTCTCTAGTGAAAAGGCTAAGAGACTTAAATTCTCATTAAACTTTTTCATACAGAGATATTGCTGCTTTTTACAATGCTGAGACAGCAGCAGAGAAATAGCTCTCCTGCAGCCCAAAATATAATCTCATAAGGTCTCCAGCTCGGCTGTACTGTTTGGATATTGAGAATGTTGTAAAGATGAGATGAAGCTGAATTCATTCAAATAATAGCCTTTTAATCATCAAATTAAAGCTGGTATCGTGCTCTCCATTGAACATGTATTCAATGAGACACCAGCAGTGAAATGAGAAGGTGAATGCTCAGAAAAATGATTCTGAGATAAATAATGGAAGTATAACCAGCCTCTCCCCTCCAGTCCTCTTCTAAGCTAAAACGTCTATTCAAATTTGCTGCTGCGACACTGATGTGCTTTTAGCATCATCTTGAAGAATGACAGATTATGCAATAGATTCAACAGCCAGTTCTATCAAGAGTCTCACATTCCACTGAAGTCCATCTAATCAGACTCCAACTCTACCCAGAGTGATGCACTGGACACACAATTGGACAAGGATTGTTTGTTTGAAGTTGAGCACTGAGGTTCGAACCCACAGTCTGATCAATAAATTTCCCTGTGGAGATCAAGAAATCTAAGACTAACCTGATTTAAATCAAATGATATTCAGACTTACAGGTCTAAAATGCTCTTTTCAGCAAGATACCAACAGAACAGAACAACACTTCCTGGAAAGGTAAATGCCAATTGCATCCATTGGTTGCTATAGTGTTTACTGCACAGTTAGTCACTGCTAGCTACAAGGCACAGTCACTTGTAAATAATGAATGGGCAGCAACATTACTGAGGAAAGAAAAACATACTTGCACTGTGACTTCAGATATGTTCTCTGAATGTCATCTCAAAAAGGGTTCACATTAAATTTTTCATCAGGGCATAATTCATACAAGGGCTGCTGGAGCGAAAACAAATGATTCACAGATGTCCTACTAAAAGCACAAAACTTCATAGTGTATTCAAAATTTACATTCATTTTTAATTGATTAAAAAAACATATGCAAGGCAAAATGTTATAGATGATAAAAGGTGTCGTGATGTGCAAATACTTCCACTAAACTGAAATATTTAAAGAATATGACTTTACCTAGCAAAGATGGGACAGATGCCATCTGAAGTGGCATGCTAAGAAGAAAAAAATTACACAAACCTTTTCATATGGTTTCAGGAACTATTAATGCATTGTTTGTTCTCATGCACAGCCGAATGGCAAAGTTTAAAGTCATGAAAGGGCAGAGCAGGTAACTAGATTTTCACATTTTACTGCAAAAGAAATGCACACTTAGACTGTTCGTAAAAAGTTGAGATGCGTCAAGAATGGTTTTATAATCTCATCATGACACCCCAAATCTAAATCCTAATTGTTACATTTGGATGATTATTCATTGAGAGACAAGGAAATAAGACAACAGCATAGAATGAACATAGTGCAAACCAGTCACCAATGAGCAAATTAATGAATCTGCAGAGTGTGTACATTTGTACATGTGTGTTATGTCCAAAGACACAGTCTTAGATATGCTGTACTATGTACTCATACATCCAAAGCCATTCACACTGAAACCATAAGTTATTCTCTTTTGCAATCCCCCTCCCAACCACAGGGGCCACTGCAGCTACAGTCTATAACTCACCAAGATCCTTAGAGCCGTGACTCTCGCTGGCCAGCTCTCCCATCCGCACCAGTGCGTCGAAGTAGCCTTTTGCTGCAAATGTCACACCTGGAAACATGGAAGCATTGGGGACATAAGAATCGGGGTTGTGCTAACTTGCTGACCCGAAGCTTCCCTCAACCCAAAGGTGCAGCATCTATGAAAACAGGAGTGGTGGATGGGAAAGCTTTAAGCTCTATGTTCTATGATGTCTCGGCCAGAGAACTGGGGAGGTGGGGGTGGAGCTTGTGATTGGTGAGCAATGAATAGCAAAAGTACTATCACTTTAAAATAATAATAATAATAAAAAAAAGTTTGATACCCTCCAAAACTTAACATTCACATCAGATAGCGCATTACTGAGAGCAATCACTCATTCTGTGTGAGGTCCCACCACAGGGACAGCTGTGCCTCTTCTGCATCACCATGGAAGAGAAGGGCTGGCTCTGAAACAGGCTCTCTCGGAGCCAGAGGATCATGGCAGTTTAGCGAGGCGGGAGAGTGCCAAGAAGCACAAAGTATCTTGGAGTACAGGGAAATTTAGAACCAGAAGGTACTGAGCAAGTGGTTAGCGAAGGTTAGCATGTGTAGCAGAGTAGAATAAGCCAAGTTCTGCCTTGACTTCATTTGACAGACTTCATCATTTTAAAATCAAGTAAGAATCATACAGACCGACACAGCATATTTAATTTGATGCAAATATAAAAGGCTGTGAGAGATAGAAGTACATCCAATATGTTGAAGGATCATTGTTCACAGCTAATTTTCACTGCATGTTTTTGAGGGCTTTTTGTCCATTGGAAATGTTGTGTAAAGACTTTCAGTTTTCATTAGAAGAACAATCAACACCATGGTACATTTAACTATATTGCCTGAAACATATACTAAATATGCGAACACAGACATTTGTCACAATGCACGTTTATTTTGTTCATTGTTGCGTCTCTAAATCCTGCAATTCTAGGGATGCACAATGTATGTGTTCCAGTACTGGAAATTGAATTGTGCAATAGGGATGTCATAGTGAAATGTTTTTACAGACTTTTCACTTTCGTGTAGTACAGTTTCGGCAGTATCTGACCGCACATTTACACTTTATGATATTTGTTAATGACGCTCAGGATCTGTTGAGCACCATATCCTCCGCTATCCTGTCAATCATCTCAAGCAATTTCTCAAATTAAAGTTTCTCAATTTCTCTCAAATTAAAGCAGACTCCTGCTGCGACTCTGCAGCTTCTGCTGTATGGAGCAGAGCAGACGCTTTCAGTAATTGTAATATCCTTGGTCCAACTAAACTAAATGGTTTTAATTGTATTTGCGGTGTTGTGGTGGGCAAATAATGTAATCGTGTATGGCCAAGCACCGTGTAACACCGGAAACACTGAATACCGCAGCAAGCCTACTGTGAATGTTCATCATTTTTACATTTTAATATGAGCTTTGTCACCATCTTTGGCATTAATCATTAAAACACTAAAAAATTAATAGCACTGTAAAACATTGTAATCTTTAGCAAATAAAAAAAAAAAAACATTTTTATTTAGTGTTTTACTTTTAATTTATTTAGAACAAAATAGTGTAGCCATTTGAGCCATTTATCAGTTATCAGCCATTAAATGAAAATGCATCTTATTCATTACACAGTGAAAGTACACAAGCATTGCTTTCTCAGCATTGCCACATGTACTTGTGTTGTAAGATCTAAGATCTGTTTCTGTTCTCTGACATTTTAAACAGACCATACTTCTGTCCCTAACAGACTTGTTGACACTCACCTCAAATTAAATATGCTGTATGGCCATCCCAATTCAATGCAGAAGGAGTGTTTGGGTGGAGGTGGTTAGGCTACACCAATGGTAGCCCAGTCACATATGAACGTACAGACTTATTTGCTAGTGTCCACACAAATCCCATGCTCAGGATAAGGTGCGTCCTGGTTGTGAGGGATTAGAGGGGGAAATCTGGGGGCTTTGGTGCTCCAGCGGTTAGGCTGAGTGGTGAGGGGTAAAGAAACGAGAGAGGCAGCAGAAGGAAAGAGGATTATAGAGGTCTGAAAAATAGGACAGAAAGTCTCTCCAACCATCTCTGAGGAAACACTGATCGGCCACAAGAGACAATCTAAAGTTAAAAACCACAGAAAAGCCCAATCTATACCCTGTTATCACGTTGTCTATATGTGATATTCTCCTGCTTAATGCATATAGAAGTCTCCATTGAATACAGATGTTAAGGTCTTTGGCCACTAATTATTCTTATTCTAATGAACTTTTTAACTTCCTGACACTTTCAATCCTTTATTTCTAAGAATCCAACATTTCCAAAAAACAGGCAAAGGGGGAGATACTTTAGGCTTAACAGCTGCTTATGCACATCTCAACATAATCATCTACTTTAGGGCATGCAAATGGGCCTCCAAATCTGCAAGCCACTGTTGAACATTTGCAGCCAATGTTTCTTTTTTGTACTAAGATATTTCATTATCTTCAAACAATCTATTAGTTGTACTATTGGTTACTTGCATTTGCCAAGCAACCCAAAAACTTGCTAATGCCCAGTGGCCACCATTTGTATCATTAGTGGGTACTGGTGGAGGGTTTCCACTCTGCTGCCTGCAAGACCTGGCATATTTACAACTCCAGCAAATCCCCATGAGGGATTCTGCAAACCTCCATAGATCTACAAGGATGGGAGCACAAATCTCACACTAGTTGGGTCTATTTTTAACTTTATCTCTCAGACTTCACACTCTCGCACACATACACACACTCTTCATGGTCTATCCTCCAGAGCGTTGGTCTTTTTCTTGTATTTTCTGCCTCATAAAATATTAGATGGACTCTGGAACGATGAGGGAAATTATTGGTTCTCTGCAGTTCTTGGCACAGTGCTAAAACTCTACAGGGATTTGTCCTGAAACTTCTGCCCGGTCCGTGGGCCTAAACTGAACACAGTACACATCATACCCTGAGATCAGACAATGTTGCACCATTATTTACCTGATTATAATGCAAATCCTATGAGTTTAGCATCTGTTTAAAACTGTAAATCTCCCTAACAATGTAATCTAACCAGAAGCAATGTTTTAAAAGTACAAGTAATTTAAAAGTTATCTCTTTCTCTTTCAAAAATGTTTCTAACCAGCCACGATCGCGATGAGTGACACCAGATTTTGCCTGCTAGTTGTTGTTGTTTTTCTTTACTGCAGCGCGCCATGTAGCCTCACACACACACACGAAATCTCCCTGGACTGAAATACTACTCCTCATACATATTAAACATCAAACATGGATGAGGAGACACTGAAGAGACTGAGAATCGGATATTATTTTGGATATTAAATAACAAACTGAAAAAGCATGAAAATGGTTTGTGTTCTTATTGTTATGCTTAATTGTGCTGTGAGAGCAAGAGAGTGCACAAATGGCTGAAACTGTTGTAATTGGCTGTTTTGTGATCGATTAGGTCACTTGTTTGATTTTCATCTTTAGTATGGATAGACAAACTGCTTGTCATCTTGTTGTGTCGCACCTGGTTAGGGTTTGTCAAGAGTTTTTCAAGAGTGATCGAAGTTATAAATGAGACAATGTTAGCAATTATTATTCTCAGAATAAAGCATTGTGAAAGAAGCGATGCAGTAAAGGGCATTTAAGTGTTGCATTGAACACCAAATAACTGTGCTACCTATTGTCGTTTTTGCCATACTTCGTCCTCCTTACAGTGACACACCATTCTTGTCCTGAATATACATCTTCCCTGTTCCCTTTTCGCTTTCTTTGCGGGACTGTGTCTGCTCCCAGAGCTCTCTCTGGCCTATTTACGCCTGTTCTCTGTTCCATTTTACTCTCCCTTCCTCCCAGTGCATATTTTTTTGCTCTGAAATGCCTACGTACTTGTCCTCGCCCAGTCAACATCTTGAAAACACACACAGAGGTCCGTACATCATCGGGTGTCATGTATGTGTTACATGTATGTGACAGCTCTGAAGATGCTACATGCATGAACCAGATGGAAGTTTAGGGGGTTTCAGGGTGCATATGGATTTAGACATGTAACATTCTATGACATCGTTAGTACGAAGGAACAGAAAGCCTTCCGCCCCACAAACATAAACATAAATTCTTAACAAACATTTAACAAACATTTAAACGACATTCTACTAGATTTCTATAAAAGAATTTGATTGGAGTTTTTATATTAGTCGTGAATGTGTATGCAACCAAGGAGTGTCAAGGAGCGGAGCTCCCCATAAAGCATGGATTTCAAGCAATTTCTTCTCATAAATTAAAGCAGACCAATGAAACAAGAGCTTGAATAGCTGGCTCATTGCCTGCAAGAGTGATAATGAACAAGCCGCTGATGTACTCACTGGAGAGGGCCTTCTCATAAGTCTTCCCCATGGCAACAAAGTTCCTCAAGCAAGGGTTGAACTGCTCCATGATGGACTGAAATAGAAATAGCACAGCTTTAGTCAGCACAACAGCAGCAGTTTAACAGGCATACTCACCAATGGCAAGAACATCAGTGGGACAAACACAAAAAGTTTAATGGGAGGTCACATCTTTAAGGATGCAGATAATCGACAGGTGAACTTCTAATTCTAAGTCTCAACTCCATATTACAATCAAATTTCTGTCTGTTGATGCAGTGCATGTGCAGATACCGAGAAAGATGGATATAGAGAGAGAGGGAGCCAGAGCTCTCACGCCCCCACTTTTCAGAACACTCTCATTAGTGGGACTTGGAAGGCATCATGCCAGCTGGGATTTGCCGTTCCATTGTTGCTGTGAGCACAGAATTGTGGGAATATGTGGAGATCTACCCACAGCCTGACTCACCTAATCCAACATTAAGAGTTGCCCTTTAAAATCTATTCATTTTCTATTGAAACTCTTTATTGACCTCATCCTCTTTTTAAAAGAGCTTCGCTGCTCCATTCAAAGTAAAATCTCTCAACTTGACGAATTTTTTTCTGAGCAAGTTTGCCCCAATGTCCTGTCGTTCCTGTTTTTAAAGGCTTTATCACAGCTTCCAAAATTGTAGGGCGACATATAAAGAGACAGAAAAAGGGTTCAAAATAGTATACCAGGAGACAGAATAGGAAAGCCAAGAAGAGCAGAGGATGTACAAAAAAAACAACCAGCAATAAAGCACTGTACAACACAAACACTGTGGCAGCTATGGAGAGAGAATGAAGCTATGTGAATGAAAGTCTCCACTTTGGGTTTTACAGAATTGGAGTAGAAGAGAGAAGTTGTTTATGTGATTAATTAAGGTCGACGGTAAACTGATTTCTTGGGAATATACAAAATCCCCGCCACCCAATGCTCCAGTTTCAATGAAAGCAGGTTTCCAGTGAAAATGAGGACAAAGGCAGAATGTATTTTTTTGTGATTCAGAGGCCT
The DNA here is from genome assembly GCF_951802725.1 of Rutilus rutilus. Classification (NCBI taxonomy): domain Eukaryota; kingdom Metazoa; phylum Chordata; class Actinopteri; order Cypriniformes; family Leuciscidae; genus Rutilus; species Rutilus rutilus. Next base: position 29,785,569 of record NC_140224.1, on the reverse strand, counting down.
TGAGGAATGGACTGTCAAAAAAATTTAATAAAAAAAATACCTCAAAGAGCATGCAATTAATAACATTTATAGCGAACTAGTAAAAGGACAATATATCTAACTACGCTAGTTTATCAGATGCTTTGGCTCTTTAGATAACAGGCATTGGCAAATCTCTACGCCCACTAGGCCAATTAACAGAATTGCAGATTAGCCATTTTTCAATATTTGTCTGTAAATTTATTGTGTAAATATTCTTTCAAATAAATGTTTCATTTCAATCTTTGCCAAACTTGCACAAACAGCTAAACAATGAGGAAGATGAGTAAGAAAGAGACAAGGCAACTAAATCAGCTCCAAGTGAATCATTCATAAACCTCCATAAACTGTCACGTCTTATCTAACACAACATCTCAACTCACAATTATTTCTTATGTAATTCATCATCTGCTGCATGCAATCATACAGCAGAGTCTGTCCAGGGGTAGTAATCTTCATTATTAAGTCTTTAAAAAGGAAAAAGGAAACACAGACCAGCAAATAAACACCAACAAAAGAGATGAGATCAAATAAAGGCACAGGAGAAATTCCTGGTTGGATGCAAAGCAAGCCCAGCTGGCGTGTTTTCATCAAGGAAGGAATTACACAATCATAGTTTGATGGATCTCACTGCACCACATGCCTAAGAGATGAGAGTGCATGATCATATGACTGAAGTGAAATGTGCGACTGGTATTCATGCAAGGACCAGTGAAGCTTTTGCATGTCAAGTTTTGGTGAAAAACAATGGTGAAGTGATTTCTGCACATTTTAAAACCCATTTATGATCAGTATAATATATGTCCAGAATGCATTGCAAACCTTAAAATCTCATCTTTTCTATGTGGACCAAGCCAATAAATTTAACCAAACTGCTTTTCCTCTCCTCAACATTTCCCACAAAGCTCCGTCCTAAAGAAATCCGTATTATACATGAACCAGTGCCAAGCTGATGTCCACCCAACATTTAATCATTAAAAGCATTAAAAACACACCGCTGGGAAAACTTTCTTTCCTTGATTAGTCCCACAGCAATCAATCTAGGTTTAACAAGCATGAACGAGAGCAACCAAACCCACGATAAGGGTGTCTCTGCCAGACACTAAACACAGATTACCATGTGAATTTCCCAGCACTTCATTACAGACATGTTCATTAGGATGTAATTAATAGTCTTAACTAATGAGCAAGATTTTATGTTGATGCATATTCAATCGGCTGGACTGCCAGTTCAAAAACTGCTGAGGGGAATTTTATGCTCCCCGCTGAAATGAAGGTGTGCATACATTACAGTATAAAGTACAGAACTAGATATGCATGGTTTCGTTAGATAATACAAATCCTCACCGAAGAAGAGAGTGTATAATTTTCCCTTTTTTATAAAATAGCGCAGAGGATCAAATGAAGCACCATTTCCACAGTCCATTAACAGATAGCCTATCCAACCACATCAGCAGAAAAGTACAGCATTTGTGGCAAAAATGTTCAGTGCATCAATTCTGTTTCCACTTTTATTTAACTTTACCCTGAGAATGCCTTGATAAACCAACTAAAGCATAAGGTCCCTTTGAGAATATGAATGAGTCCCTTCCTCAGATTTTCTGAGGCTTTGTCGTGGTAATACGTTGAGAATGGTTAGTATTTGTTGAACAAGCAAGGTTGTAAACTTGCCTTATTTACCACAAACACACCCTTATATCATCAAACCTGTATATACCTGCTACAACACAAGCCTGTGATCTGAAATCTATTGCTGCAGTCTCAGACAGCTTGGAGCAGATTGATGAATTTAATCAACTCTTATGTCAGTGTGTGCATGTGTGTGTGTGTGTCCTATAACAATCTATGCTTCAGTGTCAGGTGGGTGCACAAGTGCCCGTTTTCATCTTTATGTCATCAACATACACAGCAAAACATAGTTAAAACAGCCGTGTGGCCGGCCACTGATGTGAGTTGCAGAATTGCAGTCTGGCGAAAGCTTCCTGCTGTTCAGCATTATGTAATGCTCTTGAGTCCTACGGCCTCAGGACAACTGAGTAGCGAAATGGATAATGATGATGTATATTAATCAGTGAGTCTGAACAGGTTTTTGAACCCAAATGTCAGGGGTTGATTTTAAACGGCTAACCTTCTGTTCAAAGCATTGCATTACACTGTCCATTAATTATATTATTCTGTGCTGGAAATAAACTAAAAAATAAATTCTAAAATGATTCAACTTATTAGAATGATACACAGTTGGCCTCAAAAAGTATTTGTACACTTACGTCACACTGTATAAATGTCACTGCATGACTTTCATACATTTTTAAATGTGGCTTAAAACTATTGGGGCCACTATAAATCCAAATTGACAAATTTGCAACTTTATGCCAATATTCTGCAAGTATATAGAGAACAACGAACTAAACGTGGGCAGGGAAGATTCACTCGCTAAATAACTAAGCTTAAGGTGACCCAGGCTTGCATTTTTCCAACTGGAGACATTTTCGCTTGTTCAGAAAGACCGCTTGCACCCTGAAACACTGTCATTTACATATTGTAAGATTACCTAAACAAAACATTTCAGCTTTGTCACAAACTCAAGACACTTTTTCTAAAAGATGTAAAAACAATAGGCAATTCACGCACCTCCTTCATGTGTGATGTTTGTACATATTACATGTGTGTATTTAAACCACATAAACCCTTGTTTATCACGCAAAATGATTCCTTACCATATACATACATAATGTTCTATATCTACCCATCTACGTTTCTACTCATCTACGTATCTACCCATCTATTTATCTATCATATACTTACATATGTTGTTCTGTTCCAATATACACTCACCTAAAGGATTATTAGGAACCTCATACTAATACTGTGTTTGACCCCCTTTCGCCTTAAGAACTGCCTTAATTCTACGTGGCATTGATTCAAATAGGTGCTGAAAGCATTCTTTAGAAATGTTGGCCCATATTGATAGGATAGCATCTTGCAGTTGATGGAGATTTGTGGGATGCACATCCAGGGCACGAAGCTCCCGTTCCACCACATCCCAAAGATGCTCTATTGGGTTGAGATCTGGTGACTGTGGGGGCCATTTTAGTACAGTGAACTCATTGTCATGTTCAAGAAACCAATTTGAAATGATTCGAGCTTTGTGACATGGTGCATTATCCTGCTGGAAGTAGCCATCAGAGGATGGGTACATGGTGGTCATAAAGGGATGGACATGGTCAGAAACAATGCTCAGGTAGGCCGTGGCATTTAAACGATGCCCAATTGGCACTAAGGGGCCTAAAGTGTGCCAAGAAAACATCCCCCACACCATTACACCACCACCACCAGCCTGCACAGTGGTAACAAGGCATGATGGATCCATGTTCTCATTCTGTTTATGTCAAATTCTGACTCTACCATCTGAATGTCTCAACAGAAATCGAGACTCATCAGACCAGGCAACATTTTTCCAGTCTTCAACTGTCCAATTTTGGTGAGCTCGTGCAAATTGTAGCCTCTTTTTCCTATTTGTAGTGGAGATGAGTGGTACCCGGTGGGGTCTTCTGCTGTTGTAGCCCATCCGCCTCAAGGTTGTGCGTGTTGTGGCTTCACAAATGCTTTGCTGCATACCTCGGTTGTAACGAGTGGTTATTTCAGTCAAAGTTGCTCTTCTATCAGCTTGAATCAGTCGGCCCATTCTCCTCTGACCTCTAGCATCAACAAGGCATTTTCGCCCACAGGACTGCCGCATACTGGATGTTTTTCCCTTTTCACACCATTCTTTGTAAACCCTAGACATGGTTGTGCGTGAAAATCCCAGTAACTGAGCAGATTGTGAAATACTCAGACCGGCCCGTCTGGCACCAACAACCATGCCACGCTCAAAATTGCTTAAATCACCTTTCTTTCCCATTCTGACATTCAGTTTGGAGTTCAGAAGATTGTCTTGACCAGGACCACACCCCTAAATGCATTGAAGCAACTGCCATGTGATTGGTTGATTAGATAATTGCATTAATGAGAAATTGAACAGGTGTTCCTAATAATCCTTTAGGTGAGTGTATTTAAAGTCAGAAATAAATTATAATTCACCCTATGTATTTTTAAAAAGCATGTTAATGATTTTATTGTAACTAAAATCATATTTATTTTCATTCTTTTTTTTAAACATAATTCTTAATCATAATATCACAACTCGATCTTCCGGTGAAACAACAGACTTCTCTCAACCGATTCTCCATCCAATCAACAATAGATGTAAAGAACCTAGTCCGGCCCCTACATTTGTTCTTTTTAGATTTCTTTCAAATGTATGTCACAGTACTGAATAAAAGATCTGGTGTTACTTCCATTTCATCATGACTTTGAAGGATTGGAATTTAACAATTTACTTCCTAAAAACTATAAGACTCTGTGGCTCCACACACACACACACACACACACACACACAATCCTAGCTTCAAGACAACACTGACTCCAGATCAGTTTTACCATTTTGTTACACTACGACACTAACAGCAAGAGTATTCTGCCCTGATGTGGGATATCTTCCCTCCAGCTTCCCACATGGACAAAGATCTTTCCGTGTCCACTGCGGATGCTGCATGTCATTTAGTTACAGCTGTCTCACTCCTACAAGCCGCCCTGGTGCTCATCTTACCAATTTCCATTTCAGATGAGCCGCTGTCTGTGTACGTGCGTGGGTGTATGTGTGCCTGTGCGAGTTCACCGTGAACATCAGCACTGCGTGTGCATCCCACTTCAGAGTGAGCTTGGAGAGGTGAGGTAGAGAGAGAATGACTTCCTTGCCCATATATGGTTGTGTCGGAATTCCCCCGCATTACTCTCTGCTACAGTGTATTCCTATTCCCTGCACGTTTGGATCATACCATCTGATCGCAGCAGGAGGGGGAGTTTGTGCAGCTAGAGCTCATTACCTTTGACTGATGGAACACTGTGTCCCCCTTCGTTCCATCACCTTAATTCATTCACAGAATCGACAATGAGAAATTAGTGAATCGCAATTTCAATTTCAGTGCAATGAGACAATGATGAATACGACTGAGATGCATGTGCTGGTACATGTGCCTATGTATAATAAATGTATATAACGGGGGCTGTGTGTGGGCGGGTTCAAGCACACGGACACGGTTTTGTCTTACTGCTGATGTACCCTCCCGTGAGATCTCGGATGAAATGTCACTGCAAAAGATTCCAGCATTTCCAAATGATCTCCTCCTGTCTCAAACACACACATATGCGTCAAATCATTCCTCTTCCATTCACCTTCAATCAATGTCTCTCATTCTATTGTTTGTCCTCCTCTTTTCCTCTGACTGTTAAAGACACAATAATCAAAAGAAATTATATTTTGCAATGAATAAAAGAAAGCAAATTTTAGGTTGAGATTTAATAATAATTTATCTTTATTTAATAAATTTTTTTTTTCAGTATTTTAAAATGTTCACAAAAAAAAAATTTGCACTACAATAGGCTACCTAGAATTGGAAGTAATGGTATGCGAAATATATTTATTTTTATTTTTATGGGTGAAATATAAAATGAATATTCCCAGACATTCCTTGACAATTTACATTCACTCTGTTAGACTGCTACCACATCACTTCCAGTGCAGATTTGCATTTTTTTTTTTTTTGGATGATCAAGACAAATATAGAATATCTTCACTGTAACCTACACATTTGTGCATCAAGGATATTTTAATAGGTTTCTCTCATTCCTTGCCAATTCCATCCACCATCCTTAAACCACTCTGCCTGGCAGGAATGCCAGTAGTATATTTGCCCTGCTGTCTATTCATAACAGGCATGACAGAAACAGACTCCTCTTTACAATATCCATCATGGCAGCCAAAGGACCACATTAGCCCATGGAGTGGAATGAGGGGGACGGAGCCAAAATATTGTCACATAAGCAGATCACCTTTGGGTTTGAGACAAAGATATCACAGCCTTGTGTTTAAATGTCAAAAGAGATGTGTTCATACATACTGTATCTAAGGACCAAAATATCAATATCATAGACGTGGGAGTGGGCTCTTTCAGTAAGAAACAGTTTGCACAGACCACCGCAAATTTTCTTTCGGAAATTTTAAGTCTAGTTATGCTAATATAGTTACTTTGCAGATCTGCTGAGATACAAACAATTATAAAAGAATTCATTAGAGCACACAGATGTCTCTGTTTAGCGCTCCAGGAGTATATCTGTGTGATTTGTTTGAAGTACAAAAACATTTTGTGCCTATGAGAACATGATAATCTGATGATGCGCTGCTGGCAAAATAAAATCTTTTCCTCCTCTTTTTCTCATTCACTCTTTCATCATCACTGACATTCAAGCAGCTGGCCAGCCTCTCACCTACAAATCACACAGAGACAACAGTGCAGTCTCTCTCTCTCCATCTGGATGCACACATAAAACGATTTAATCTTACCTTAGCCTTAACCATAAGACATATATGCGTCTATTACTAGCTATATTTAGAAGAAAACCAATACATTCACAGCCAATCTACTGTGAAAACATATTTTCAATGTAGAAAAGCAACAACACAGGTCACTGTGGTGTTCGGCTTTAGCTAAGAGTCAAGAAAGCAGGACATAAATTAATCATTAAAACATTATGATGTAAGTACGTGGCCATCTTATGAGTACGTGGCCATCTGTAAATACCAGGTTTTTGTATAAAGACATAAGCTTTGCCCTTTTCAGAAGCTTTTGTGATCTACTTGTCTCAACTAAGAATCCCATTCCCTTCAGAGGTACCAGAGGCACAGACAGTCAAAAAACACAAACGCAAACACACAGTCCAACAGCTTTCGTCCAACATGCTGTTAAGCTACCATCTGTCTTCTATCTGACAGCTTACAGCACAAAAACAAACAAAAACTAAATTTAGGACAGATTTTTAATGACATCTATATTCTTTTAAGGCTCTCTAGATGACTTGGAGTAAGATAAAAGGAAAAGTTGAAACTAGGACTTGTTATATAAAGCCAAAGGGATGCATACTGTGCCACTCTAATTGCTATGCATATGAAATGGGTAATCAAAACAGAGAGAAAACCCAACTGACCTCACCCAAAACTCATAGCAAGCCTATAAAGAAATCCCTGCTCCGCCCTGAAAATCCACTTCATTTCATTGATAACCCACAGCTAAACACAAAACAAACACACACACACACACACACACACACAGATAATGTTGATTTTGGAACGAGGTAGAGATCCATCAAACAAAGGAGCTTTGGGTGGATATAAGCACTGTTTCGTTGTGTTTACAAACACATTTTAAATGTGATCTTTTGATAGTTTTACCAGTTGGACTCTCGCCTATTCAGCACCACTTTCGTTAATGGCATGACCCCAATGGGACAGTGAGTTTAAATCAGGGGTGTCAAACTCAGGTCCTGAGGGCCACTGTCCTGCAGAGTTTATCTGAACCAGCTAATCAAGGTCTACAGGATTACTAGAAACTTCCAGGCAGGTGTTTTGGACAGTTTGACACATGTGGTTTAAATTATGACAAAATTGAACAGAATTCTAACAGACTTAACTTCCCATAACTCTTGTTTGGAAGTACAACATACCTCTTAAAAACAAACAACGCAAGAGCATAATTCACCCTGATATCTATACATCAAAGAAGGATCCACGTTCAAGCGTGGACATGTGGTCAGGTTGTGGGCAGTGCAGCGTGGTACGAAAGAAACAGCCTCCAACAGATGACAATATCTCTGAGGTCTGACTGTCCTACTCACCGTGGGCACACACAAAGTTGAACTCACACACAAACCCTACGCCTTTGGCAGAGGCACATTCGCACAATCAGACCGTTGGTCTGCGAGACACTACCCACACACACACACACACACACACACACACAGAGGCACATGCACATACTGACACACATAATCCATTGGCCCGTGAGACACTGCCCACACACACTGGCAGATGCAAGCTGAGTCACTCGTAAGTGCAGACGGGTGGATTCGAGCTCCCAGGGTCCTGTGAGATTACTAAGCAGCTGCCTGGCGTACACACAAACATACATCGACATGCTCCCAAAATCACACATGAAGTTGGACAAAAGAAATTGCCATCAGATCCAGTTTTACATGAGATATGTTACATGGAACTCCATTGAAAGATTTGCAAATTTCCAAAAAAATTGGCAGGCTTTTCATTCACCAAGCTTTGTGCCTTCTGTGTTGATTAAACAGTTTGGTCATATTTTACAAATAATAGTGTAGTACATCATTTTTTTAGCAAATTTAAATAAATTTCATAGATTTCTCCCCCAAAATCAGTGTAGAAAAATGCACAAAGTTAAAAAAAGGCATTAAAAAGACAGCTATGCAGTCTCGTGAATCTAAAACAGTGTTTCTCAACTAGATTTGCTTCAGAACCCAGATTTTACTTTGGACATTAAGTAGCAACCCGACACATTAGCAAAATTGTTTATTGTTAACAACTTGCAAAATTATAAACATGGCATATGCTGAATGGGACAATTGAAAATGTCCAATATTTCAATGTAAACCGAACACACTGAAGTCAGCACGAACCATGTCTATTCTAGTATTCTAGTTCAAGACAAGTGAACCATTAAAAAGAAGGTTCACTTGGACTAGAATTTTAGAAAAGTTTGTTCATGGTTTGAGGAATCGAGGATAAAGGAAGTAACCTGTACATGTTGGCATCTGTCTTATTTGCGTTAAATTAACCTGTAGCAAAATGCTAATCACCAAAATAAATGTTTTACTAAATATATATATATTTTAAAAAATGATTTTTGGGTAATTCAATTTGGTTAATTGGGTAATTGAACTTGGTATTCTGTTCAGGGTGTCATGTTCTCAGGTGATAAATTAAAGAAGTTGTATTAAAGTTCTTCGGCAATTAGCATACTCTCTATATTTCAGCCAAACAATTCTTACTGTTGCTATTCTATCATCCTTTTCAGTCACGGTGAAGAGCGTCCACACATTGATATGTTTACCTGTTGTACCTTATGTTTACCTTATCCACTTTGTGTGCACAGTATAGACACTGACACGGAAAATGCGTCATCGGGGAAGCACTAATTAAACATCATAGTTTCGGTCAATGGTTTCAGTCCTTCCAAACTGTTTGGCAAAAAACGGAAAAATAACTTATTTTTCTTTTTTTTTGTGTGCTCTTTCTGCCAAATATTTTAAGTTGCCAAAATTTCAGTGCATCACTACAAAATACTGTAGAGTTTATGTATCCAACAACAAAAGATACATAAGATAACGTTGCATTGCATCTTTTTGAATTTAACAAGGTTTTGCCGTGCTGTCTGTCATAAAACAGACCTGCGACCTAATTCTGGATCACGACCCCTCAGTTGAGAATCACTGAAGTGAAAGATGATGCCTGATGATGTCAAATGGCCCACTACTTTGTTCTTCTATCTGTGAGTGCTGTTTACTGCTCCACTGCATCCGCTGTCTCTTTATTTCTTATAATAGAGAACCCCACTGCGGCCTCACAATACCCATAATTATAGAAATCACAGAGACTAAAGAAGCCAAGAGACCCAATGAGGAATGAATATTCTCCCACTTATAGTCTGAAAGGGCAAAACAACCTCACTTCTCAAATCTAAAGGTGACTTGAGTTCCCACTTCTCAACCCTCATACACTTAATACAACATACGCTACAGGATATCGAATTAATGATATAATGAGGTTTAATAAAGTCATTATTCTTGGAGATAATTACTTTCTAAAATGTCTTTTTGAAGTAGTCAATTTTATAAATTATGACTTCATCCTGCTTAAAATCATCCTATCTATGAGAACATTGGTAATGCGTAAGCTTGATGTCTTTAGTTAATCCTGAAACAATCAATCAAGTACAATCCAGCAGAATTTTTTTTTTTTTTTTTTTTTTGAAATTTTCATCAAGGGTCATAATAAAAACATTGGAGATGGTTTCACTGTAAATACTCTGAAACTTCTGCCATCGACAAGAAGATAACACTAATGCATGCAAAATAATCCTGAAGGAGGATTACGTGGTCAAGAAACGTCCAGTTATTAAACTAAAGCTTTTCTTTTGGCCGGTTACACAACTTCTCCAAGCTCATGAAAAATGTATCTCCATTAGTAAGACTTACAGTAGAAGAGAAATAACTACCTCCTTTAGGACCCGAGATATTATCATGACCTCATTTTGACCAAGTTAGAGCAGCTTTCCTGTTTGTTCACATACTGTTTTTGCTGCAGGTTCTCATTTCCTCATAAGCACACATGTACATGTGACTAATCATGTTTTTTCCAAAGCCTGCAATTAAAACTACCATACATATCCAACCAGAGGAAACAAGAATCCTAATATTAACAAGTCAGCTCTGCAAAAAAGTCATCTACTATTAGAGATGACTGACATCCAAGAGAGCGCTAAAAATGCATTTTGTACACATTGTGTATATATTACTATATTTGATCTAATATGAAAAAATACATAACATGTAGTGTGACATACATAAGTTAATCTAAACCTATTTACTATTGATGTTTGTTTACAAGCTTTGCTCAACTAATATTATCCAATATATATTTTCCTAATTTTTATATAATTACCACACATAAACATTTTATGACCTCATATTATTTAAAATTTGTTAATTTCAAAATTAATGTCACACTGCAGGACTATTTACCTGTAAAAAAATGTTTTTAATGATTTAAAAAGAAGAAAACCTTGCTATTGTGAATGCTTTTGTATACCCGTGACGCCTTATTTTCACATAGCACATTAAAATATTGGCATTAAAAAAGGTGCACTTGCAACAAAGTAAGTAATATAAGTTGCAATATTCTGCACAGTTTTCCTCTGAACCCACAGAAAAGTTAAAAGTTCGGAAAAATGCCATCCCTGCCCAAGTAATAATAATGTCCCTTCCTTCTCTAGCCAAGGATATTAGCTCCACGGGTTGGAATTAACAGCCTAAACATTAAAGTCCCTTAACAGATGTCTGCAGGATTGGACTAACACGCTTCACTGGGTCAGCCTCAGCAGCCACCAAGGTTTAGTTTGGTGAGTCAGGTGGTTTCAAAGAGGTAGCCTACGCTACAACAGACGTGAGCTCCACCAGGGAAAAGCTGGCAGAGAAAAGAAGTAAATGTACGTTCATAATCGTATGCGTGTGCAGTGGGGATCCATGGAAGTGTGTTAGTCGCTCTTTCCAGTTGGGACTCAGATATGCTCCATCTGTTTTACACAATCAGCTTCATACCACATTACAAACCGAGAACTCATTTAGAGCTAAACAAACCCTAAGTTACAAACAGGGCAAACATTTACATATTAAGCTTTTCACAAATTCCAAACATGAAAAAAACAACAACACTAGAGGAAAATCCACAAAAGTAAACTCTTGAAACATAGCTCTTCACATACAAGTGCCCGAAACTCACTTGTCTCCCAGTGAGTTGACAGGTTCAAGTATTTGGCTAAACTGGTTCTACACTGAAACCAGATATTTCTGCCTTTACGTACATGAGCCTCTACTCTGCATCATTTAAAGGAATAGTTCACTAATATGATTTCTGTCATAATCTAGTCTCAGTCACTATTCATTTTCATTGTAAAAGATATGCTATGTAAGTGAATAGTGACTGAGGCTGTCAGTCCCTCACGATCTCTATTTGGGTCCCAGAATTGAAAGTGACAGGTTTGGAACAGCATGAGGGTAAATGATGACAGAATGTTCATTTTTGGGTGAACTGTCCCTTTAAGCAAGTTATTAATCAGCAAGTAACTTTAAAAGAGAAAACCTTTGCATTTACATTTTTATATTAGGTTTACAATATGAACAAATAAATCTAACAGAGAATACATCAAATACAACCAATGCAGTGTAATTACTAAACTATATAAATCTGCCTATACAATAATAACAGTGAAACTCACCTTATAGACATTCTCCGTTATACGGTGCACCTCATCGGTCCGGGACATTTTGGAAGCTTGAGTCAGAACCATAGACGAGAATTTTAATTTCTACTGCAGGAAAATGTTTCCGAGAAAACACGCGAGGAGGAGGAGGAAGAAGAAGAGGAGACACTGTATCGTTCAAACAGAGAGTGTCAGAGGCTGAGGAGGATGCGGGAGCTTTTATATGGAACTCTCTCACTGATGCCCACGCGCAGCCGCCGGAGTGGCGGGAATCCACCGTACGCGTTCATCCTCGTCACTGGAACTGCGCTTGATATTCCAAAGGACTCCGCCTCTCCTCTTCACCTTCTACCCTGCGAATGCGGCGCGACGCGACAAAAGAGCTTTCTTTCTTGGTTATAACAGAAGCGTTCGCGTTAATACATAACGCGGGCAGTGAAAGAGCTGCAGTCAGATGTGAGACCATTTATTACAACATTACGTCGCGTGCTTGCAAAGAGACTGTTATCATAATTGCAGCGTTCATTGCGCGTCGTTACGCTGTGTAGAGGGGTGTCAGGAACAGTCTGTCCTTTGGATATGGATAGACTACCATATGCTCAAAATCGCCCCCTAAATCCTCATTCTCCTATAACCTATTTCATTATAGGCCATCCCTTTAGGGAATGAATGAAAACGATTGCGCCGGAAGGGATGCCACTTTTGCATCGTTTGTGCTTGCCGTTTAATAATCATTTGAAACTTAGCAAATTGGCAGCTAAAGTAGTAATGAAGATCTATATTGAACTCTGTCATGGAAACTAGAGTATAAACCAATTAAACAATTTAATAATCAATTAATAAGGAAATTAATTATACCTATATGATGTTAGCATATAAACATGGGCTGCATCCGAAATCGCATACTTCCCTACTATATAGTAGGCGAAAAGCAGTATGTGACAAAGGAAGTATGCCCGAATTCACTCACAAAAGACTTAGCCTACTTGCCTTACTTCCGGCGAGATTCTGATGTGTGCATACGATGGACATGATAATGACAACATGTACGTCCAGATATATTCATACTACACAAATTCATACTATATAGAACGTGAAGTACTTATTAAAAACAAGTTCCTCGAGAGAATGCGATTTCGGACCATGGACTGTAAAAAATAGTGACCCGACAGTCACAGTGCATTATGGGTATTCTCTAGCCATTGAGTGTCCATTGGTTTTGCGAGTTATTGCGGTGCATCATGGGATTGAAAGTGCACTCGAGACTGTCCACTATGGTTTTGGACACCACTACAAATGACTGTCCCCTCAAATAGTGATTTCAGACATTTTTAATTCATTTTAATGAGCTGAATCTTTGAAACCTCCTAAAAAGACACTGACCCTTTATTGTGGCGACATGTAAGCGTGTGAAATGCGCAAGTCATTGCATCATTCATTTTTAGCAAAAATTGTGTTCTACTTGAAGCGCCGCTACTATACCGATCAGTATATGACATAAAAGTACTCGCTCTCATGGTAGCCTATTCGGTCTTCGCAGCCGCAGCGCTACTTCAAGTCGAACACAACTTTTGATTTAGTAAACAAACAAAAAAAGAGTTCAAACAATTTGTTCACTTAAAAGATTCATTATCACACAAAAGTTTTAAAAAAATTATCTCTAGAACAATATGTATCGTATTGTGAAAAACGTCATAGGCCTACAAATAAATTTAATTTGAAATGAGATTATGACGAGACAATGTTAAAATGAAATTTGACATTGTCAGTTAAAAAACGTCAGATTTCTTATTATTTTTTGAACAAGCTATTGGAGTCATTTAATCATGGATTTTTGTGTCAAAATTAGAAATCCATCTCTAAATTTGAGGTTAGATGAGGATTTTTTCTGTTTTGAGAAACATTTGCTTTAGCCTATATTCCCAGAATCAGGCGTCATGACTACATCACTCATAGTACAACTATCACCCAAGGACTGGAGGAGGATCAGATGAGATGAGTACAGTAGTGGGCAATGCGCAATCCATGCGTGGGTCTGTGCGTGTGATGTAGGCTGGGATTCCTTTTGCATCTCAGCAGCTTCTACCCACACCACCAACACACAGCTTTTCCCTGTGTACTCTCTCTCTCTCTCTCTGCTATCTTATAATAGAAAACTACAACTACACAAACCAAGAATAAAACCTCATATTCAGGATTTAGGGCACCTGATGAGATAATTTAAGACTCTTAAAAGAATAAAGAATATTTCTATTTAAATCAAAATTTGGCTTTTTTTTTTTTTAAGTCAAAACACATTTTATTTATTTAGTGCTTTATTTTTTGTTTTCAAAGCAACTTCACAGTAATAGAACAAAAAAAGTTGAAAAGGTTATCAATTATGTATCAACTTGACTTTCAACTATTAAAGGAGAACTCCGGTCAACTTTAACATTGAGCTCATTTTTTTGTACATTTGGAGTGCTGTCAGTACAGAGAACAACGACAAAAATCGGTGTTGCCTACAACGTGTTATCCTCGTTTTAAAATTTGCACCCTGTTGACTTCAATGGGGCAAGTTTTAAACCTGCTTTTAGCCTCTTAACATCCTTGATGTGTCATTACAAGTGCACAGGTCATGTGAGTGATTCCTTTGGAGTGAACACGGGTGAATCTGACTGCAGTAGATGTGAAAGATAAGATATGAATAAAAATGATGTTTATTCAGCCAGCGCACATACCTGTATTTACATCCTGTTTTCGGTTGAAGTCCACAGTAGTCGATTGTCGAGTTCACGCGCGTGATCATATGTACTAAACCTATGCGCGTGAACTCGACAATCGATTACTGTGGACTTCGACCGAAAACAGGACAGACTGTCACTCACATGACCTGTGCACTTGTAATGACACATCAAGGATGTTAAGAGGCTAAAAGCAGGTTTAAAACTTGCCCCATTGAAGTCAACAGGGTGCACATTTTAAAAAGAGGATAACACGGTGTAGGCAACACCGATTTTTGTCGTTGTTCTCTGTACTGACAGCACTCCAAATGTACAAAAAAATGAGCTCAATGTTAAAATTGACCGGAGTTCTCCTTTAAGCAGCTTTATACAGAAGACAATTGGGTCATTATTCAGCTCAATTCAGTTCAAGTTTTCTCATCCGATAATATTTTCTGAATATTAATTGTGTATAAGCCTGGCAATAGACATTAAGATGATTGGTAGATTAAGCCAATATTTTGGGTTATGTTAATCCAAATAAAACAACTGTTATGTGGCTATAATAATTTTTAATGTTGGGTCATGTAAACATGTTCGAAATATCCACTGTAAATTAACATTTATTCATAAATTTTAAAAAAATAATGTTTAAAAAAGTCAGGCAATTAAAAAAATACATTTTGTAGAGCAAGCGAAAGGTGGTATTTTTCTTTACTTTTCTTTACATTTTTCTTTCTTTCTAAACTTTTAAACAAGTATCATAGTGTAGATTTTGCAATTGATTGCATTATGTTATCAATAAAGACATGAATAATAATTAATTGGTTGTTATTTTGCTGTCAAAAATAACCAGAATAACAGCCAAAAAGTTGTAAAACGTAAGCATAATTAAAAAATACTTTGATGCATAAGCTCAAAAACATATCAACGTTCAACAAGGAAAGGAGCTTGCACACATAGTAGAAAATGTATTATATTATAAAAAAAATGTTTTGGCCTGTAAATAAAGTTTTTTTTGTGTGTGTGTGTGTGTGTGTGTGAAATGTTCTACTATTACGTGTGCAAGCTCCTTTCTGAACTTTGTATAGCATGTATTGCTGCCAGTGTTGGGGGGGAACGCATTACAAGTAACGCAAGTTACAAATTCAGAAAACAGTAATGCATTACTTTTAAATTTACAACAAAATATATTATTAGTAATGCAAGTTACTTTGTTTTCCTGACTGGAACCTTTCCTTGAGAGAAATCAGAAGTGCAGAGGTGTTGTGTGCGCTGTGTAAACATGATGCTTATTGTAGTTCTAGACTAAATATGAGCAGCATGCAGTTACTCATCTCCCAGATTCAGTATTGAATGAAAACACAGATTATGCAAACCTGCAATATTTAAATATGTTAACACAAATCTACTTTATGTATTTAATCTTACTTTATTAAAGGGGACATAACACACACAGTTTCTGCCAATCTCATGTTAATCTTCTTGAGTACCTAGTAATGCATCCTTCATATCTCCGAAGAGTTTACAGTTTCATCAGATTTATAAAAGACAGATACTGTACCGATTCTTTCCGAATACAGCCGAACTCCTGGAGGCGTGACGTGGGCGGAGCTAAAGAGTCACGCACATACATCATCGTAATTTCCCTGGATAACTTCTGATTCACTAAACGATCGTGTTGTTTACATTATATGCACTTACGCGCAGATTGTCAACAAAACACAGACATTTGATGTTACTTACCGCCTGCAATTCCGACTCATAACCGGGATATTTTAGCCTGGAACGCTCCATTTTTCAGTTTTAAACGATCTGCAAATCCAACGTTGAACTGGGCCTTGTTTATAAAACATTTGTCATCGAAATGCCGAGAACAAACAAACTTGCACAACTGCTGCCTCGGATAAACTAACTGCATGCATCTGTAACGGAGGCCAGCTGGTAGTTGCTGTGCGAGTAAACCTCACTCCTCTGATCTCAATATAGGCGCTCTAGCGACAGACGCTAGAGGCTGCAGTCTTTAGCCTCCTTGTTAGAGCGCCTGACTCTCATGCCGGAGACCCTGGTTCGAGACCCGCACGGAGCGGGGTGTGAAGGACCCGGTGAAGAGGGGTTACACATCCACTGTTACCCTAACGTTGGGTTCTTTGGGAAGCTAAACATGGTTTTCATTCCCTCACAACCAAAAACACACTGGTGAAATTTAAGATTTTGAGGTCTAAAAACAAAATGACAGCGCTGCCGAGTCCGATCGGATTCCGTAACCCGAACGAAGTTGATGGGCATTGTTCTTGCTCTGGTTGATGTGTGCACGCGCTCTTCCAGGAGAAGTGCCCATACAAGGAATTCCGTCCTTTATGACGTCATATAGGGCCATACTCGAAAAAAACCTCTCAGAAACTTACACGAATCCTGAAAGGAGTGTTTTAGCACAGAGCGAAATACTTTGTCAAGGCCATGTTGTAAATGAGTCAGAATGCATGAAATAGCATTAGACATTCCCTTTAAGCAATGTCTCTAGCTGCCAACCTCCGATGATCCAATTCAACCATAATGATAAGCAAAAAACGTATTTAAAAAAAATATATATATATATTGCTGATGAAGTAACGTCTACGGAGATTCTGGCCACTCCCTATTAAAGGGACAATGTGTAGTTTTTTAGGTATTTTATTATCTAAAATCAATATTTTTATTCATAAATATGTCCTCAATGATGTACAAATACCTCTGTCAATGATCTGACTTATCCTCGTAAACGAAGAATTTATTATCTTTATATACATGGGACGGGTAGGTCCACGGAGGCTTCCATGTAGTTCCGCCCATAGATATCATATAAAGGCTAGATGTCTCGTCCGCGCTGCTGGCCAATGGAGGTCGTCGTCCGCACACGGTGGCCATCTTACCACAGGGTGCTCACTCACTCCTAACATGGTGCATGTACTTTTAAATAACCATAACTTGCTAAATTTTCTACCGATTTTCGAACGGTTTGGCTTGTTATTAACGTCAGAGATGTAGCTATGAAACTGCATACATATGAATAATTATACAAATGGACTTCCATATGAAAGAATTATAGCCACGGTAATGACGTTTGTAAGAAACCAAACCGTTTGTAAATCCGTCAAGATTTCACCGAGATAAGAGGATTTGTGTGCGTGCTGCTCACTTACCTTAATTCACAGAGCCCTGTGGTAAGATGGCCCCCAGTGATGCCGGAAGTGACTCCGCCTTAAGACATCTAGCCTTTATATGATATCTATGGTTCCTCCATCTTGAAAAACTATAATAGCAGAGAGGGACAAAAAGTACTAGGCCAACGCGTTTCCACAACGTATTTTCGTTCAGAGCCAGCGTCACGTGACTGAAGCCAGCAGAAGCGGAGGAGCAGAGCAGTGAGAGGCGCTTGTCACTGCCCCGGCAAGTTTAAAAGGCTGCACTGCACGGTTATTTATAATGGAGGACCATACATATGCTGAGTCACAGGATAAGGAGTCCTCGTTGTTGAAAAAGTCCAAAATAGACTGTAAAAGGAAACGTGACCGGAGATTACAAAAAACAAGGGTTAATGTCGGGATAGCTTTTTCCAGGTGGAAAGAGCTAATGCAGCAGAAAGTTTTCAAAAGAGACGCTGAAGTTGCCTCCTTTCTTCTCGACAGGTAAGTCAATGTTACGGTCTTGAAATAACAAACCTGTTCACCCGAAGGAAAACTCGATGAAGTGCTATTAGAAGACATCCTGTCATAGCTTTTCGGTACATAATGGCTACTGTAGATGCAACACGCGCTGGAAAGCACTATTCGTTTGAATGCAAAATACAATTTCACCACAAGATGGGAGAAATTCCTACACAATGTCTCTTTAAGTCCTATTGTACCGAATTTTGGTTGTAGTTCCACCAGAGTTCCACTGGGAGCGATCGCCCATGAGTGCAAAATGAATGGGAGTCTATGGAGCTAGACGGCTAAATTTGTCTCTTTCACCCGATTGCCGTTGAGAAATCTCAGATTTGATTGTAGGTTTTGCAAGTTCAAAATGGGTTATAGGTTGAAAGTTGAATGAACGAGTACTTGAGTACGAGTACTCGATTTTTAACAGGTTGAGTTGTTGTTGCCCATAACACGCTAGCATTCTGCTAATGAACGCTGATTGGTCAGTGAAGGACTGATTACGACCAGAGATACCGCTTGATGGCATCGTGTGTGTATTTTCGGCGTGGTCTTTTAAAACAACAAAACAAAAACTCTTCTAGCACGTGTATTTACCTGTGTCAGCTGTGTTGTCGATGCCTCGAGAGAAAAGAAAGTGCAGAGCGCGAAAGCAGCAAAGTGACTGAAGGATTGCCGTAAAGCAGTATCTCTGGTCGTACGATGTGTATGACGTCATTGACATTTTAAAATACTTTTTAAAGCAAGTAAGTGACTCTAAAAAATCTAACACCCAGCAATGTGTAATTTCTTTGCATCTCCTTTCGAATACAACATTCAAATTAAAAATTTAAAAAGTGGATTTTGAGGGGTATAGCTCCACAGACCTCCATTCATTCTGCACTCGTCCTGTGAGCGCCCTCATATGGAACCAGAGTGGAACTGCAACCAGAAGCCAGAAGTTTACTGAGAGTGGAGGTTCTCCCCTTATTAGACATTCTCTGATCCTATTCTTCTGCAATCCAGAATGGCAGAACAGCTGAAAGGTTTGAGTTGCACCCTCTACTGTACAGGAGTGAATTTGCACTTCTTTTCAGTCTGAGGCTTATTCATTTCACTAAAGGGCCTTTGCATTAGCCAAAAATAGAACATTTGTGTTTTTGTTATTAAATACCAAGCAAGCCCAGCCCAGGTGAGAAAAAGTAACGCAAAAGTAACATAACACATTACTTTCCATAAAAAGTAACGCATAGTTACTTTTTTTTACGCAATATTGTGACGCATTATACAAGTAACTTTCCCCAACACTCTGTATTATAGTAAAATATGTGTATGCATTCATGAGTATTCCAATAGGATTATACAGTAATATTAACCACAAGATTTGGACCTTAATCAAAAAAATGATTTGCATGTGAGCGTGGTCACCCACAATGGTGGTAATGGCCCTGACAACACCTTTTACAGCTGTTCTGATGGAAAAAGCATTAAAATTGTAGTTCAAATTGTGTTGTTGCACACCTGTATGTAATTTCCGAATTAACCGCAAGACCTTGATTAGTTAGATTGTGTTACAATTGGAGCTAAATTTCACAGGAAGGTAGATCCCGAAGAGCCGGTCTGAGTTCTAGTGTTTCCGTTTTAAAGGTCAAGCGAGAGAGTAAACTGCATTTGGTGTGTGACGCTTCTTGATTGCAAAGGTCAAGAAATTGAATCTGACACAATGGACAATTTCCTTTCTTTTGTTTCTTTTTCAGTTAGTATACACAGCTCACGAAGGTTCATGAGAAATGCGGATAACATAAGAGATGCTTCTGTCTAGAGGCCACATCGATTGATTTCACATCACAGTGGAAGTCTTATCTACTGGACTTATCAAGACTGAATGTAAAGGGTAAATAAAAAGCAAAACAGAGATCAATACACCAGCATCTCTTCAGAACAGCTGTGATTAAGGGAAACTTTAAATGTGGAATGAGAAAAGGCCAAATGTTATTTAATTAAGATACAACGAAGTTAGAAGCTGTTTCATGTTCAAATATAGACTTTAAAGTAAAAAAGGAAGGAGTTAAAATTGTGTAGGAGTCCTATAACTTATTATATCAGCTTTTTCTGTTTAGGAAACCCAGTTTCTGTCTTTACTGCACATTATTCACACCCCCATATGTTTACTGATCAAAGTCTGTTGTCTGACAGTGTAACAGTATGAAACTGCTTCACATTGAGCTCTGGTGGAGCCATTCAGACTCGTGGGGCAGCCGCCCACTCCCAGTGCTTTGTGTCGGGCGAGATAAGAGCAGCCCCGCACAGCTCCAACCGCCTGGTTCCAGACAATGGACTTCCAACAAAGCAATACAGGTACTTGGTCAATACCTTTCAAACAATGGCCTAACTTAAGCTTGCTCAAGAAAATCTGCACTCTACTGGAACAGGCTTTAACATGAAATGCATTAGAGCTGTAAATCTAAATGATTTAGTTAAAAAACAGTTCTTTGAGTTTTGATTGCAGACTTTATCTTGGCAAAATCTGAGCTGAGTTTGAGATTTATTGTCTTTGTATTCTCATAAGAAAAATCTGGGATGCTCGAGTTTACAACATCTCCATTTGATGCCAATGCTGCGTCTAGTTATCATATCTTGTTTATATATATAATGTAGACATACTGTGTACACTACTATGCAAACATTTTGGGCTTTAAAAAAAAGAAAGAAATTGGTTTATTCAGCAAGGAAGCATTAAAATTGATTTTAAAAATAATTAAAGAGTAATAGCTGTTGAAAATTCAGGTATAAATCTTATTTTAAAATATATTAAAATAGAAACCAGGTATTTTAAATTGTTATAATATTTCATATTACTGTTTTTACTGTATTTTTTTTTTTATCAAATAAATGCAACCTTGGTAAGACTTCTTTTAAAACATGTACAAAATAAATCTAACCATGCATTTCCCACATTTCAAAAGGTAGTTTATATGATGAGAATATAATAAAGACATCTCATTTGTGTACTTTTGTTTCTATAATTAAGATGTGATATATCTGAGGCCATTTGGGGAACCGCATGATAAGTACCTGCAGTAGCACGCCACGTTTCTGCCAAACTGCCAGCCTTGTAGCAAACATGCCTTGCATAATACTGCTGCCTAGTGGCTGCTACATATACATGCCTTTTCCTGCAGGGAGTGCAGGCACAACAGTGATGAAAGATTATTATGTTGCATATTTACAAAATGAAACGAGGAAGACAGACTATAAACTAATGTACTTAATGAACAGCGAATTCACAGTACAGTAAAAGAGTGCTAAGCTGGGAAAATTGTAGTTTAAATAAATCAGTGTGTTAGTCATATACAAAAAAGACAATGTGATTAATTTTTGCTTCTATACATCATGTCCTTGTATCTTATGCATGTATACTTCATAAAAACAAAACACTGTGTACAGCATAATGACTCTGAACAGAAGTTGTTTGGACTTTAAAATGACATTTCTGTTGTAGTATACCTGCATTTTCCCTCAAGGATGTTTATCAATCTATAAATCAGTTTTAACTACTTCTTAAGCCAGGCTTGTCATAGTTTAGTTTTTAATGACATCTTACAGCACAGTGAAAATTTTGTAAAAGTTTATGCTCATAATGGAAACGCTTCAGGTTTATGTTCTTTGTGACAAAACATGGCGTACTAAAGTTTGGGAATCATTATTAACAGAGATTGTTATAATAAAAGTAATGCATGCATTAAAAAGTGACAAGCTTAGACATGATATGCCTTTGATATATAATTGAAAGATCAGACAAAACTGTAGGGTGATTAGAAAGACCAGGCACTGTTAAGAGTGATCTTCAGAATGATCATCTTACTAAACTAAATGGCGTACAGTATGCTGTGTATATACAATTTTAAAAAAATGGCGTTGATGTAGGGTCTCCAACATGTACGAGGAGGAGGACTGTTAATCACGCCTCAGAGTTTTGTTTAGGATGAGCCCCTGGGGTCTCCAGTGGGATGGCTCGAGAGAAGACATGGAGGTACGACAGATGGACAGATCTTTATTTACACTGCCACCATTTCTCGCTCTGGTTTCTTTTTCGCCCTCTCCTTCTCCCGCACTGAAACATTACAAACACGTTTTCTAAGTATTTGCATACTGTGCACTTTATGCATAAGTATTTACTAAAGAAAAAGAGAAGAAAACACAGACCTGGCTCTTGCTCTGGAACCTCTGGTAGATCTTCTTCAGGCACCTCAGGAAGTTCAAGGTCAGCATCTCCCTGAGCGCAAACAGGAAATGTATAAGGTAGATGAAACAACAGCAGCTGACGCAACATCAGTAACAAGGGCTGTCAAGAGTGTGTTCATGTACACACCTGAGTGATGGCCTCCAGCTCTGCTAGCACAGCCTCCTCATCCTCTTGGGTCAGAGATCCCGCCAGCATATCATCAATTTGCTGCACACACACAGTCAACCAGGAATGAGGGAAAAACCACTTGTACAGCGTGCACAGTTGATTTAAATAGCAACAAGCACAAAAGAGACCCAGCGTGTCTGCGAGTGAGATCCAGCTGCCTCTCAGTTCTTCTAGATTTGAGGATGTAGCACATGTGGCGTAGAGTATAACAGATCATTATTGCCTTTTATGGCTGCTCATCTTTTTTTCTTCCATTTTGACACAAAGTTGATGTCAGTCGAAATATTTCTCTGGCATGTGCCCCTCGAATATGAGATGTTACATCTCAAGGGGCTATCCTTTCAATAAATTCAAATAACGATCAGTGAAAGATCATTGTGTTGCACATAACAATCTGAAGAGAAATCTATTAAAACATACAACTCCAACTGCAGGAGTACAGTGGGAGACTTTTTCATCTAAATCTGGAAGTGTTAGGATTTAGAAATATTTAAATGTAAAAAGTTTTTTATGAGAACTGAAGAAACATTATTATTAGGTCATAAATGAAATGTACACATTAATAAATGTGTGACATTGACCATGTGAGCGAATTTTTTTTTTTTAGAAAACATGCAAAAGAGAAGTATTTTTTCTCTTTGGACCCTACTGTATATCTAAATGTATTCCAATAAAGGGTCTTATGACTTTTACTGTGGCTGGTTACATAAACTGCTTAGACTAAACTTACAAGTTAAATTTTGAAAAGTAAAATGTACCTTCTGATACTCAATGGCATCATGTGTTTCATCCATGATCTTCTCCACGTCCTCTATGGACAGCATCTGGCATCAGAAAAAAAAAGAAGAAAAGGAATAGAGATATGGAGTTAAATTAACCAATACATTGTACTGAACATGGCCAATAATAACATTTAATTTCTCATTACATACCTCATGCATTTTCTTCAGGCAATCATTGCCAACTTTCAGTCCTTCAATGACTTTTATCTCTATTTGTGCAAATTCAATATCTTGAACCTGTAAAACAAAAATAGATCTGATTGTGATATGCATGAATAACGGCAGATAGGTTAAAAATAATAATACAGAAAAAAGGTGCAACCATGTTAAAACATGTCATATCTAACATTCTCAAGGTAAGATCTTTTTTATTTACCATCCGCTCCAGGTTGCTTATCTGATTTTCAGTTTTGTTCAGTAACTGTTCCTGGTAGCGTTTCTTCTTGAGGAGTAGGAGTGCTTTTCTGAACAAACAAACACAAAATATTATAAGGAAGATTCGGTTTGTTTGTTGTCTAGAAAACTAGACCGGCTAGTTCTACAAGTAACAAGGAGAGACATGATCACACTCACTCTTTCTTTCCATCTTTCAATAACTGTTTGGCCAGTTGTCTCTCTTTTTCCACATGAAAAGTGATCTTCTTCTGATACTGCTTCAGTTTATCTCTCTGCTGCTTCAGTTGCTGCTCACACACAAATAATAATAAAGAAACATAGAATGAAAGCGAAAACGTGACAAGATGTTACTTACAGTAATGATCCTATAGCAGAGCTGTTTTCTATATAATACAACATATATATATTGTATGTTTATATATGTACTTCTCTCGTAAGACTTATTAGCCAGTTAGCAGCTGTCTAACACACCAGCACAGCTCTGTCCTGCTCGGTCACCCGAGTTGCTTTCTTTTTCCCGAAAAGATTTCCCATGTCGATGCCGCATCCCCGCCACTATCTGTCCAGACAGGGGTGGTGTTTCTAAAATTTAGAAAATGGTAATTCCATAAGCCTCGTATGTCTGTAAGTCCATGACAGCAACACTGAATTCTGAGCTGTGGAAGAAAACAGCAACCTGGCCTACCGGAAGTCATGTACTTCAAAATAAAAGCCCTTTAGAAATAACTTGATTTATTATTGATAATAATAATAATTATTACTTCGAAATTATTACATTAATCAAATTGTTCCAATGGCCGTTATGTTTATATATATAGGCAAATATCCCACATATCTTTACTGTTCATATTTAGTACTGTCGGTGCTAAATAAAAGTATGGGTTAGGGTTAGAGCTTTAGGGACTTTGACTAGGCCTAACCTAGTTGTCTGTATAGACTAATTCACTGAGCCACACCTTTAGGTCAGCTAGCAACCAAGTTACTGATAATTCTGTGAAAATACTTTTTATATGCCACATTTCTATTTGTCCAAAACGTGAAAGTTAAATGTCCTCCATCATAATCTACCACTTCATCATGACCGGATGTGGACGTGGCATACAGCCTCAGTTCTTCCGGTGCGCGTGAGGAAGGGATTAAACGTCTGTCTTTCTGGTCTTTCCGTGAAAGAACGGTAGCCTTGTCGCGTTTACCGGCGTTTAGAACCGGAACGGCGTCCCGACGAATCGTTCGTTAACCCATCGAGCTGTTTATGAGGTGAGCTGTCAGATAGCGCTAGATATTTGTTATTTTATTTGGTTATTATTTCCCTGTCACTGCTAGCATAGCTTAGCACATTCAGCGCGAGCCGCAGCGTCAAGTCATTTATGCGTTTTATCTATATTTAATACATTAAAGTGACACATTTTGCTGTAATTCATACGATATAAGGGTTTATTGAGGTGAGATCCGTGTTGGCAGACCAAGTGGGTCATTTCCTGATTGTGTTTTAATAACCGGCAACGGTAAACATCTCAAATTAGCTTAGCAAGAGGTGAGAGAGTGAGTGGATTTAATGTCCTCGTACGCCACATAGTGATTTAAAAAATACAGTTATTTATTAAAGCATAACGTGTGTAATGTAATGTAATGGCCCAGGTAATAGTATGTTATTTACTTTTAATAGCACATGTGTTGGTGGTGTAATGCATCTGTTTGACTTTAATGTTATGATTTAGTTTCTCACGTTGTTTGACTTTTCTTCTACTTTGAGTTTCTTAATATCATGATATTAATGTATTTTAGTTGTTTCATTTTTTTATTCGCGTAACACGCTCATGTCCCTCTCGTTTGCTTACATTTTCCAAATTTGTGTGCATGAAAGTGAAAGCACGACACTGGTTTCCAGACACGTTAGAGTCTCTGACGTGGATTGAAATACGTCTTTTTTTTCTTCTTAAGTTGTCAAGATAGTTATGCTCACTTAAACTGAACAACTTTAATGCAAGTTTTTTGTGAAAATCCATTAAAAAGGACATTTCTCTTCGTGTTCCCCATAGTAAATTAATGGGTAACTGAGAAATGTTTTATTTTGATCTAGACCACGCCCCTTTTATTGACAACTGTATCTCTATGTTAATTAGAGGATCTTACTTTTCTACCATGCTTTTTGGTCAAATCCACAGATGGACAAGCAATTTTAGAGGCAGCTTGGTTGTTTGATCATCAGTGTCTTTAAGCCTTAGGTCATGAAACCAGTTGCTTGGGTTAAAAGACTTGCGACTTGAGTTTGAGTCTCAGACTTGAATTTCCACGTCTGCTGGTTTCCCTTTACGTAATGTCACCCATGTTGTGATCTTGTACACAACTCCGATGAGTATATTCAGGTCATGCAGCAGGCCTGTCATTTCATTTCAGACAGATAGATGGAAAATGAGTGTGTTTATCTCTGGAAGTCCTCACACATGGGATACTGTATACTATTACGGTATCCATTGCCTTGAATTATTCAACATATTATTCAAGGCTGCGTTGTGCTCAAGCTTCTCAGCTGTTACTATAAACCTGAGGAACAGTATTTTTACAGAAGATGTTTTGAAGTCTAGATATTTCATAATAGCTGTTGAATCTACTTTCCATATGCATTTGATTTCATTGTAACATCTGCTATTAAGAAAGCAAGTGTGCTTGCACTAATTGTGTCATTTGAGTAGACTACAATCTGCTTGTGTTTCATTGATGTTTGTGAAATTGATATGTGGGAGACACTATTAAACACTATAATGTTAACAGCTTCAGGAGTTACTTCAGTTCGTCATGAGTCTCAGATGTTTGGGATGGGTGTGGAAGTATTGTCGTCAGACATATGCTATGTTCTGTGAATGTTATTCGGGTGTGCTTTCTTTTGAAAATAGGTCATGTTTTTGTTGTCTATCATCAGTCCTCTTAAAGGAACACGCCGACTTTAGCTTATTTACCATATCCCCCAGAGTTAGATAAGTCCATACATATCCTTTTCATCTCCGTGCGTGCCGTAACTCTGTCTGACGCACACACCGCTAGCCTAGCTTAGCACAAAGACTGGAGGTAAACGGCTCCAGCTAGCATACTGCTCCCAATAAGTGACAAAATAACGCCAACATTTTCCTATTTACATAATGTGATTTGTATAGTCACAGCGTGTACAAATAACAAGGTCACTCCGCCCAAGTAGCAGTGCTTTGCCTTCTGAGAATGTAGTTCCCAGTATGTATATGGTTAGAAGATGGCTGTCTCATGTGACCTTGTTATTTTTACACGCTGTGACTATACAAAACACATTATGTAAATAGGAAAATGTTGGCGTTATTTTGTCACTTATTGGAGCAGTATGCTAGCTGGAGCCGTTTACCTCCAGTCTTTGTGCTAAGCTAGGCTAGCGGTGGGTGCGTCAGACAGAGTTACGGCACGCACCGAGATGAAAAGGGTATGTATGGACTTACCTAACTCTGGGGGATACGGTGAATAAGCTAAAGTCCCAAAAAGTCGGCGTGTTCCTTTAAGTAGTGTTATGCATATGCAGATTTTTTTTAAATGATCAAGGTTCACTTCAGGCATAGTTTAATGTTGACATGAAATCAAAATTTAACCTTTTTACTTTATTAATGCATTTTCTTTGATTTATTTGTTAATTAAAATACATAATTTCATTAATCACAACAAAATAACTTGTCTGGGTCTGAATTTCCTTTTCTTATTTGTCTCAATTGGCTGGCAATACTTACTATGCCATGTGGGCTGTTAGTTAATGCTAACTAATATCCAAATATGGATATTTTAGGCTACTTTTGTTAACCTATCTAAATTATTGCCAATGGTTAATGTGAAAGTTTCATGCCTGTTAACATTAATTTAATCAAATTAATGGTCACACTTCCAATTCTCACTATTAACTGACTATTAACCACGACTTTTGTCTCAAACACCTAATTATTGCTTATTAATAGTTAATAAGGTAGTTGTTAAGTTTAGGTATTGGGTAGGATTAAGGGATGTAGAATATGGTCATGCAGAATAAGGCATTAATATGTGCTTTATAAGTACTAATAAACAGCCAAGGCCCAATATCCTAGTAATAGGCATGCACAGAATTGGACCCTAAACTAAAGTGTTACCAAATTAATGATGGCGAAACCATCTTCAGGATGAACTTGACCTCCACGTAGTCTTCCATGATCCACTGCAAGCTTTCATTCACATCTGGCTCTATTCTGATCTGCAACATGATCCAATCAGTTCCCCTTTAATTCATTCAAATCCTGTTGTAATTTTTGTTGAAACTTTCATTAAGAAATGTGTCACATTATGCAAGTTAAAAGGGTTGCTAATGTTTACTTTAAGGGCGTTGATTTATTATTTGACCATAATACAACAGATGAGATGTAGGCCTACATTTTCCACTAACAATTCCTCTCGATTACTGAATCATATTTCACTTTAAACAGGGCTAAAGTCTATGCTGAAATGGGTTTTGCCATCATAAATGAATCATTTTGATTCTGATGCTTAAAATTAAAGTGAAATGCACATGTTATTTGTTTGCTCATCAATTTCCTTGTGTTGCTTGCTTTTAGAAATCCCAAAGCGTTTTTGGCTTGAAGAGTGAAAGAGCTTTTCGGGCAAATTTCTCTTTTTATGTCAACATTTGCTGCACTGGTCTGAGCTTAAATGATTAGTCGGGAGTTTTGCTGTGCCAGCAGTCCAGCAGCACATGTCTTTAGACCACTGAAAGCATCAGAGCGACTAACAAGACCTCTTAAGCACTTCTCACAGCAGTACCTCATAAATATAGATTTACTCACTCACTTTCTCCTTATCCTTTTTCTGCCCTCTCTTCAGAGTTAGGGATGAACTGAGAATGAATGTCAACCAGCAACCTCACATGGCCTCTCCTTATGGGCAGCCTCAGCCTGGGTATCAGGGCTACCCTCAGCCTGGCTATGGGGCTGGCCACGTGCCATCGGGATATCCAGCTCAGTACGCACCTTATAACGGGCCTGGTTCTGCCTACCAACAAGGTCCACCGCAAGGTAAGGGGGTGAAAGTACGATATGATTGTGACTGATTCAGAACAAGTTTATGACAGGTTATTATCATTTAATAGGGCCTTAAGGTCAATCTGTGAGATATATTCTTGTGTGTATTCAAGCTGTGCTTGTTCAGAGCACGAAGAAGAAAGTGACAGCCAGATTTATCCCTCCCAGCCTCCTCTTTTTACCTGTCATCTCCTGTTTTCACATTTTATTCCCATTTTTTACTTCTCTCTCTTTCTTGTATTGCAGGATATTCTCCTTATGCAAGCTTTCCCACTAAGACTCTTGCAACAAACTTAGTCTCTGACCTGTCCTCCTCCTCTCCTCTTGACCTAGGTAACTGGTTTAATTCTGCTTAGCAGCCTGTCTCTATTCTCCTCTTCTCTATTCCCTGCAATTTGTTATTGACTATATTGTGCGGGATGGCTGGGCGCTGCTTCACCTGTGGCAATGGAAAGAGCAGGATGCAGTCAAAAGCCTGCTGTGGAAAGCCTGCCTGATGATATTTACATCACTTTTGTTCCCAATAATATTCTCTTTTTACACTAGTCTCAGTACATGTTAGGATTGAACATTAGTATGTTAATCATCCTTACATGTTCATTGGGTGAACTTACTTTCCCATACAAGAATCAAGGGGGTTATTTGACTGCTTTGGTATATTTGTAATGCTTGTATACACAGTACAAAATTGACACTGGTACCAAAACCAAGCAAACATTCCCTTTATGTCTAGACAGAATTAGTTTGCACACATTTGGCTGGTGATGTAATCAACTAGTCTGGCCATCACCAGACCAAGCTCAATCTTTTATGATTGAACATTAGTCTGGGGAGTCTGCTCTGTATTTTCTACTGCACAAGAGGCGTGATCAACGGCATAGTTCAAATGACTCTGTACGCAATTAGATAGTCCTTCAACCAATCAGACCAACGATCCAGGAGACGTACTTTGCAGCGAAAACTCCAGGCAGGAAACGTGTGTACAAACGTGTTGGTTTGGAGCATTGATCAGCGGTTTGCAGAAGCAGCAATGGCATCGAGCGATTTTTGCAGGTTGTGCAAAAAAACAAAACATGAAAGTGAGTGGTATTTACACCCACTCGAACGATTTGTTTGCTAAACTAAAGAAGCCATTGATTGATCATCGTCGAGAGGTTAAAAGGAAATTGGATTGGATTAAACCCGCCAATAGTGCGCCAGGTGGATAAGCCAGTTTGGGATTGGTCCCCGCAAATTTGTAACGGGAGCAGGATAGAAGAATGTACAGGTTTCCAGCCTGAGCTGCAGGGCGAAATCAAATCGCCGGCAGATCGGCCTGGGTTTACCCAGTCTAGTAATCAACTGCAACAAATACTTTTTAGCTTTTGGCCTGTAATGATTTTTTTCTCATCCCCTTCCGTTCTGTTTAGGTCCCACATTTTTACATGTTTAAAACATGTCTTTGTCATGAGAAAGTGTGAGAGAGAAAGAAAAAATGACTAAAGTGTAACGACAAACAAGTCTATATTATAGACTGCATTATTTGCTTATATTAAATGCCTTTTGTTGCTCACAGATAATCATAAAAGTTTGAAATCAAAAGTGTGTTAAGCTTGGGACACACCAAGCCGACATCAAAGAACTAGCAGCGACAAAAGTTAACTGTGTTGTCGTCTGTGTCTGGGCCAAAAAGCTGCGCTTGAACACACCAAAAGGACTAAAGACGACTCAACTAGCACGTGTGTTCTGCGCCTGCGTGTAAGTACATGCCTGTCTATATCAGCAGGTATCAATAGTCTATTTTCGTCATTCAAAAAGGGAAACCGAAACTAGGACTGCAGATATACAAACCGTAAACAAAATTGCTCGACATTGTCCGATGGCCGAACGTCGGCTTGGTGTGTCCTGGCCTTCACTCGAACATTGAACTGTTTAATTATTTATTGTCTCTCCTCCTAAAGGTATGAGAGGACCCCCCACTTCAGGGGCACCACCTGTCTCAGGTGCCCAGAACTATTCTCAGTTTGGGCAAGGAGAAACTCAAAATGGACCACCTCCGATGGGTGCTCCATCACAGAGGTCAGTGACCTGTCATATTAGCACATAACCATGTTCCTTCACTCTTTCCCTGTTACCGATTTTTTACCTGGGTTGTAAAAAATGGGTTATAAAAAATTTCCCTTCGATGCTTAATGAATGCAAAGTGAGCTATTTTTCATGGTTTCTCTGCATTGTCTTGTCTTTGATGTTACTTTAATTGCTCATTCAGGCCTCCAGTGTCTCAACCTTACACTCCAGCTGTGGTGAATCTCTCTGGTCCTCAGCCCCCGTACGACCAGCAGTTTGGAGCTCCACCTGTCAGCATGCAGCAGATGACCAATCAGATGGCCAGCATGCAGGTTGGCTCCACTGCACCATCCCCTGCAGGCCCAGGCTATGGTAAATAACCTTTTTTGAAAAATGTAACATCATAAAAAGATTTAAAGCATTGCAGTGATCAACAATTTGTTCTTTTTTTTCTTTTCTTTTTTCTAGCCCCTCCCTCCGTATCCCAGGCTCCTATATCCTCTGCCTACACACCTGCAGCTCCTCCCAATTTCTCACTCACCTCCACTGCTCCCACACAGCCTCCGCCTACTGAAGCTATGGCTCATGCTCCCCCTAGGTCC
The DNA here is from genome assembly GCF_951802725.1 of Rutilus rutilus. NCBI lineage: Eukaryota > Metazoa > Chordata > Actinopteri > Cypriniformes > Leuciscidae > Rutilus > Rutilus rutilus. The sequence continues at coordinate 29,753,960 of NC_140224.1, read as the reverse complement.
TACTACGGAGCTCCACCTCCTGCCCAGCAGCCTTTCCCAAATGCTGCCCCGCCTTTCTCCTCCACTGGCCCCACTCAGCCCCAAGCCCCACCACCTGTTTCTCAACAATCCTTCTCTCAAGTTCCGCCTGTCTCTCAGCCTCCGTTTTCCACAGCCCTGCCTCCAGGTCCCACCCAGTCATATGGAGGCCCACTTCCTCCAACACAGCCCTCTTTCCCAAGACCTCCACTTCCCACCTCCCAACTCTCCAATTTCCCTGGAGGACCACCACCCGCCTCAACTCCATCTCAGCTCCCAGGAGGCATGCAACACCAACCACCAGTTTCCCAACCCTCACCTTACCACTCAGGTCCACCTCCAAACACTACTGGGTTTCCACCACAAGTTGGTGCTCCACCAAGGCCTCCCCTGGCTGGAATGCAAGGTCCTCCAATGGCATCACAAGGGCCTCTAATGGCACAGGCTAATCATGTACCCCCTTCACAAACGGGCATGCCACCTAGTCCTATCAATGCTGCCCTGTCAGGGCCACCACCACAGCCAGGAATGCAGGGATATCCTCCTCAGCAAAATGGTGCGCATCATTGTTGCTAACTAAAAACTATTAAAAAAAATGAATGTGACAGTTACATGTCAGTGTATTTAAGGAAGCTATACAGGTTTGGAACTAGTACAAATTATAATTTTTTTGGGTGAACTAAATTTTAACAACCCTAATTAATTCACAAGACTTTGATTTTTGTGAATTGATTTGCCTATGATATTTTTTCCCTACCAGGTGCATTCGGGCAGGTCAGAGGTCCTCAGCCTGGCTACGCAGGACCGTATTCTGGGCAGCCAAATTATGGAGCGCCACCCGCTGCACCTGCCCCAGCACCAGCCGCCCCGAAGAGGCTTGATCCTGATTCTATTCCAAGCCCGGTATGAACAGCTCAGATCTGACACACACACAGTCAAAAATCACTGTTCACCACACCTTTGTCCCACACATCTACTGTGTTAATTTCTCAAGTGTGATTTTAACAGGGCTTTAAACAAAATTAGTTCACTCCTTGCAGAAACGATATTTTAACTTTCCTGTTCATGCATTACTTCTGTAACATTAACGTTCCAAAAATGGTTTTATTAGAAAAAAATACTGGTTAATAAAAAATGTTTTACCTATACTTTAATAAGTACATAGTTTTCTTCACTCAAAAAAACAATCCAACAATATATATATATATATATATATATAATTTAAAAAAAGTTTTTATTAGTTTTTATTTATAAAATATATAAATCCATCATTTTCAGTACTAATGCACTTGGATAAACACTCACTCACATACGCACAGTCATACCCTCAGTATGTAATAAAGAATATCTATGTATATAGATGTGATGTGGTTGTGTTAAGAAAGGCTTCTGGAGTCTCCTGTGTCTGATGTGCATGCACTATGGTGGCTATAATTAACAACAACAACAACATCCAGATTCATAGATTTTTTTTTTAAGGCTTGAAAAATCTGCACGTGCCACCTCGCAATAACTGCACACATGTCTCTTATACTGCCTGCTAAACAGTTTGATTAATCATCAGTAATTCTAGGCCTGGAAAAAAAAACAGAGGAACCATAACTGTGGTTACACTTCTGTTTATCTTCTCTGCTCTCTCTCTTTTTCTTTTGTTTTGGATTCTCTCTCTATCTCTCTCCTCTCTTATAATTTGCTGACTAAATTGTTAAAATGTAAAGCAAGCCTGTGACATGCCGCCTGTGCAGAAAACAAGACATAGAATAGACCCAGACGCAATCCCCAGTCCAGTAAGTGCCTCGTGTCTCTCTGCTGTTCTGTGTTGTTATACTGTATCCCGATTTCTCCGTTCCTTACTCATAGGGATGCCAGTGACTCTATCTAGATGAATATTTTATGCTCTGTTCTTATGGAGCTTACATGATAGCTCTGTGCAACAGACCAACTTCCTTATTGAGATGGACACGCATGTATAACATGAATACTTAAAGCGATAGTTCACCCAAAAATGAGAGTAGTCAGCATTTACTCACCCTCATGTTGTTCCAAAACGATGACTTACTTTCTTCTATGCCTTTTTTTTTTTTGTTCATACTGTGGAAGTCAATGGTTTGGTTCCCAACTTTCTTCAAAATGTATTCTTTTGTTTTCCACAGAAGAAAGTTAGTTATACAGCATGAGAGAGAGTAAATAGTGACACAATTTTCGTCATTATTTTATCCATTTAAATCAATAGATTCTTTGAATGATTTTGGATAATTTACTTGTATTTTATAATGTTTAGAGCAGTCATTGGTACCCACCCAAAACCATTCCTATCAACACTCCCGCATGCTATATAGTGACCGTGTGTGCATGACTGGCATGTTCTTATTTATGGTTTAATAGGCTGTCTCTAATGTAAACATTATGGCCCATCATTTAAAGGAATATTCTGGATTTTTGCAGAAAATAAGCTAATAAAAATAAATAAAAAAAGTGCAAGAAACTGCATTATCAAGATAATATTTACCAATAAAAACAACATCCCAACGAGTGGGCTTGATAACCACAGACCTTATTTCAGGCATTTAACCAAGAACAATTTGACTTTGGGACGATGGAAACGGAAGTTAAAACATACTAACTCGTTTCTGAGTTTTCGAACTCATTCCTGTGGCACTATATGCTCTTGTTTTGTAAGTCTATGGGACTGTTCAATAATATTAGAGCCAAACAGATTGAGACAGCATGTATCAGGTGCTGTTTATTAAGATGAACTTATTCAACCCTGAATATTCCTTTAATCTGTTTTAGATGATCAGATGTGGCACTAAACTTTTAAACTTGCTGATCCTGTTTGGATCAGTTCTAAATTATGGGCATTAAGAGGTTTATCAGGTGTTGGGTTGGGTTGGGTTGTGTTTGTTCATGAATAAAGGTGTGTCACTCTTTCATAGGCGGATGTTTGTTCTCTCAGATTCAGGTTATCGAGGATGATAAAGCAAACAAGGGAAGTGAACCTTTTACTACAGGGGTCAGAGGTCAAGCCCCACCTCTTGTCACCACCAAATTCCAAGCTAGAGATCAAGGTAAGAATAGCGAATGGATACATTTAGTGTATGTTTGGAATGGAAAACTAGCGTTAATATACTTACTAAATTCCTAACACTGCATCTTTTTTTTTTTATCATAAGTATAACAATAGGCTTTATTTCACGATATTACGGGTTTGAATAAAATATGCATTATATTCATCTCTTTAAAGGGAATGCGAGTCCACGCTACATCCGTTGTACAGCCTACAACGTGCCCTGCAATGCCGACATGGCGAAACAGTCCCAGGTGCCCCTGGCTGCTGTCATTAAACCCCTGGCCACTCTGCCTCCAGATGAGGTAAAAGGCCAGATATGAATGTTGTTTATTGCCTTGAAAATGATTGCAAAAGGGCCTGTGGGTAATGGCATGTCATTCCTTTTTACTGGCAGTCACCACCATATCTCGTGGATCATGGAGAAAGTGGTCCCATCCGCTGTAATCGCTGTAAGGCCTATATGTGCCCGTACATGCAGTTTATTGAAGGTGGCCGTCGTTTCCAGTGTGGCTTCTGCAGCTGTGTCACCGAGGGTTAGTCATGCTCCAGGAACACGTTTATCATGTTGAATTCATCTTAATAAACATCTAATGGTTTTGTTTGTGTTCTCCTTTCACTCTTCTAGTGCCTCCCCATTACTTCCAGCATCTGGATCACACAGGGAAGAGGGTGGACTGCTACGACCGACCGGAGCTCTCAATGGGCAGTTATGAGTTTATGGCTACTGTGGACTACTGTAAGGTAGAGTATAAGTTCCAATCGTGCCGCTACAATCTGTGCTGATATGTGTGAGATTGCTTAATTAAATATTATTTATTGACAGAACAACAAGATTCCTCAACCGCCAGCCTTCATCTTCCTGATTGACGTGTCCTATAATGCTGTGAAGAATGGAATGGTGGGAATCGTGTGCCAGGAGCTGAAGACACTGTTGGATTACTTGCCCAGGTGAGAGTTCAAAGTTTGAATCATCAGAAACAATTACAAAAGTCTGTTGAGAGAGTGTTTTTGCATGTACAAACAGTATCATTTTGACATTGTCTATTTATTGTTGCTGCAGAGAGAATCCTGATGTGGAATCAAACATTCGAGTTGGCTTTGTCACCTACAATAAAGTGCTTCATTTCTATAACGTGAAGGCCTCCCTTGCCCAGCCACAGATGATGGTTGTGTCAGATGTGGCTGACATGTTTGTGCCCCTACTGGATGGATTTCTGGTCAATGTCTCGGAGTCCAGGATGGTTATTGAGAGGTAGGCTTTGGTTTTTGTACGCTACCATTCAAAATTTGGGGGTTGGTAAGATCAAAATACAGTAAAAACAGTAATATTAAGTAATATATTACTGCAATTTAAAATGATGATTCTGTGGTCCTGTGATTGCAAAGCTGAATTTTATCAGCCATTACTCTGGCTGTCATTCTCTCATGATTCTGATATGCTGATTTGGTGCTAGAAATAAACATTTCTTATTATTTGTGTTGTGCTGCTTAATATCTTTGTGAAAATCTTAAAACATAAAAAAAAATCAGGATTCATTAAAGAATAGAAAGTTGAACAAATTAATTTGTACAATTATAAATGTCATTAATGTCCCTTTAGATCAATTTAATGCATCCTTGATGAATAAAATGAACAATTTCGGAAATATTAAAGGCTTTGTACCTGAATTTTGACCGTCGAAGTGGATTGATTATGAAAATGTTTGTTGCCCTCCAGTTTGTTGGATCAGATTCCTGAGATGTTTGCAGACACGCGGGAAACTGAGACTGTGTTTGGGCCTGTTATTCAGGCCGGGCTGGAAGCGCTCAAGGTATGTGATCTTATTGCATCAGCACAAGTTTCATAGTCTACAGTGAGTGTACATCATCATATGAATGTTAATGATTCCCGCAACTCATTGTGGTTCACCTTTTCGAGATGTTACATGGAGCATTTCGGAAAAGTGTAGTGTTATTCATGGAAGAATTTTTTGTTTGTTTGTTTTTTTGGCTTGAGTATTTTGTGTCTACCCTGAGTGCAAACATTCCGTTATAATGACATTTCTGTTTTGTCATCTAGGCTGCAGACTGTGCTGGAAAGCTCTTTGTTTTCCACTCGTCTCTTCCCATTGCTGAGGCTCCAGGCAAACTGAAGAACCGAGAGGATAAGAAACTAGTGGGCACTGATAAAGAGAAGGTACCATGACAGTTTCCTCTCAAATCTCTACTGCTCATTACATTCTGTCTGACTCTGAAAGAAGCAATCTTGAATATACAGACAGTGGCAGTTGAAAATGTATTGCCACCACAGAGACTTGAGAACTATGGGAACATTGTAACATTGATTCTCACACACTCAAAGAGAGAGCGAGAGAGTCTTACATACCACGCAGAATGGACGTTCTACATGTAAACAATATTTGTTGTATTTTCCTCTTAAAAAGAATGGAGTTCATTTGAAATTATTCAGCCTTTATGAGCAAGCAGAAACTAATGCAATCTCATTGGCAGTTCGAGCGAACGCAGACAACGTTATTAATATTCATGAACCCAGTAGCTCATCAATCCTTAGTGCGGTTTATATTGTTATTAATAGAATTCGCAGTAGTATTATTATTTTATCAGTATTATTGTTAGTTTTTTACATTTCAAACTTGTAATTGATTTGAATTATTATTGTGTGATGTTTTTCAGTACAGTTGGACTAGGCCTATTTAAACATTATCTGCACATTTACAGAAGAAACTGCAGCTTTTCCAATTTATGCAAGGGCTGGTGTTTGGATTTTTACTGTGTTTTTTTTTTATTCTTTTATATAATTTATATATTATAGGAGCCTATTTGATAATCGGTATGTTTTACTTTAGATCAATGTTTGTGTTTCTGAGGCTCTCAAGAATGCATGCAGCTATCACTTGTAGCCAAAAACAGTGTTGAATGGTACTATATTTATATCGTGATTAATATCGTTATCGCAATAAATACCAGTAATATTGTGATATATTTTTAAGCCCATATCGCCCATCCCTAATTGTAACAGGAGTTTTTTTTATTGTGGTATTTATGAGGATGTTTTTTTAGGAAGACCCTCTCCTTTCGACACATCCTGAAGTTCCTCCTATTTCTTTTGCAGTCATTATTCCAGCCACAAGTTAGTTTTTACAACACCTTAGCCAAGGAGTGTGTGACGCAGGGTTGCTGTGTGGACCTTTTCATCTTTCCCAACCAGTATGTTGATGTAGCAACGTTAGGGGTGGTCCCCACTTCAACAGGCGGATCCATCTACAAATACACCTACTTCCAGGTAAGTGAGAACTATACCACCCAGTTATAATACCATACATGACCAGATCAAAGAAATCTACATAAACAACATGCATTGATTATTCACACTATGGTTTATTTCAGGCTTCGACTGACCAGGAGCGTTTCCTCAATGACCTGCGGAGAGATGTGCAGAAGCAGGTGGGCTTTGATGCAGTGATGAGGGTCCGCACCAGCACAGGTGAATATACAGCTCTATACACCAGATTTTTTTTATGTTATTGTTTGATTTTTCTTCATCCTGCCATTTACTTACCACAATATATTTATACACTACCATCCAAAAGTTTGGGGTTGGTATGATTTTTTTTAAAAGAGTTTAAGAATGAAGTTTCTAATTCAACGTTGCATTTATCAGAAATGCAGTAAAACAGTTTTAAAATATTATCATTTTAACATGTAATTTATTCATATGATGTCAGAGCTGAGTTTTCAGCAGCTTCAATGTCACATGATCATTCAGAAATCATTCTAATATGCTGATTTGGTGCTCAAGAAACATTTCTTATTACCATTTCAGCACTTTGAACTTTTGAACGGTGGTGTAAATCCCCTCTCATTATGACAGAGGTGCTCAACTTCAAAAGCCAAGAGGGCCACTTTCAAACCGCGACAGATTTATTTGTAATTGCCCCACAAAAAGCCCAAATTTATAAACGCGTAATTTTATGATTTGGTTTGTATCACTGTTCTTTGGTCCCAATTTTTTTTATTACGTATTATTATATTTATTTATTACACAACTCTCAAAGACATGATAAAGCCATTTGACCTTCATCCACTTCCTGTTTATTTATTACATTTTTATCATTGATTTAAAATACTGGCATAAAGGCTGAGTTGAACTTGTGTGCGGTGCTGTGGCAGGTATCCGGGCAACCGACTTCTTTGGTTCCTTCTACATGAGCAACACCACAGATGTAGAGCTGGCAGGACTAGACTGTGACAAGACCGTTACCGTGGAGTTCAGACATGACGACAAGCTCAGCGAGGAAACTGGAGCTTTAATGCAGGTGTGTGTGTGTGTGTCTAGTCTTGCACACATATGTGAAGTGTCAGCTACACTGAATTCAGTCAGCTCAACATTTAATCACCTCAGCTGTGCTGACCTTTTTGTCTGTACTTTTTTTTTTCTTCTTGCTCTCCCTTCAGTGTGCTGTTCTGTACACCAGCTGCAACGGTCAGCGACGGCTTCGGATCCATAACATGGCAGTGAACTGCTGCTCTCAGCTGGCAGACCTGTACAGGAACTGTGAGACTGACACCATCATCAACTTCTTCGTCAAATATGGTGAGGGAAACCACACACATCCTCTTAAACCGATTGGATCAACACCTTCTCACTGCTTCCTGCAGTAGTATTCTATGGGCCACCTCTGTTATATCGTTTCGTTTTAATTTGAACAATTCCGATTCTGCACATCGATTCCTATTTTCAATTCCAATAAGGTAAAAAAAAAGAAACTTGGATATCATTTACATTATTGCAAAACATTTGATTGTAGCTGAAAACCATAAATAAAAATCAACAGGCTAAGGAACACTTACACAAGGATTTAAAAATATCAAAGCAAAAACAACTAGCCTAACTAATATAAATTTCAAGCATTATTAAAGACAAGTAGACACTCAGTAATGAACAACTGAACAAAGATATGATTGAAAAGTGTTTTTTAAGATTTTCAGGTATTCAGGTACAGAAACCGAAATCAAATGTAAAATAACACTGCACTTCATAAATAAATTACACATACATTACAAATGTAGTTACAAAAGTGATTAAGAACCGCGAGTGACTTTTCTCTGTCTTTAGTTGTTTGATTAACGTTACGGCAGCATGAATGCTGTCACTTTAAGAGCTGCACAGATCCATTTATACTGTTACACATACATTTTCTTTGTCAACTGTTTGTTTACTAATGACATAACCGACTGTTTACGAGGATATTTTGTCATATTTTTGTGTGTATTTGTCCATTCAAGTGCAAAAAGGCACGGAAGAGAACTCTGTTCATCATCACGCACTGTACAGTATGAGAGGCAGCTTTCGCTTATTCTTGCGCTTGAATGATTTAAAGTCATTAAAATGCACACAAAAGAATCGATAAGAGGAATTGAAATTAAGTATCTGATTCCAGACCTTAAGTATTTAATTCCAGAATTAGAATCGATTTTTGATTCCAAACCCTATTTAAGATTGTTTTATTTTGCTATATTTTATTTATTTTCTTTTAACTTTTTTGTAAAAATGTTGGTTTGTTTTTCATTTTGGTTTGTTTTTAGTTTTGTTTTCAAGAGGGAAAGTTCCCTCCTCCGTCTACACACATCTTTTAATAAAACTAGACTGCAAAGTCATGAGTCAATTGTCATGATTGATCGTCATAACCATCAACACCTACATATTCAGCAGCTTTGATGGGCATTATTACGCATTTCACATGTTAGTTAATCATAATATAGGTCATTTTCTTTTAAGAGTCTTAAAGGTCCAGTTTAAAAAAAAAAAAGTATTGTTCTGGGACCATCTGAATTAATTAAAAAATATATATTGTTATATGTGTTTGCAGCATATCGGAGTGTACTCAGCAGTCCTACCAAGAATGTACGTGATAGCCTGGTGAATCAGTGTGCACAAATCTTAGCCTGTTACCGCAAGAATTGTGCCAGTCCATCTTCAGCAGGACAGGTGAGTAAAGACAAATACTGTTTCTAATGATTTTATATATACACAAGTTACCATTCAAAAGTTTGGGGTTGGTAAGAGTATTGTTTTTGAAAGAAGTATCTTATGCTCACAGAGGCTGCATGTTTTGGATCAAAAATACAGTAAAAAAAACAACGTAATATTACATTTTAAAATAAATATTCTGTTTGAATTTATTTTAAAATGTATGTGATTTATTCCTGTGATGCAAAGCTGAATTTTCAGCATCATTACTCCAGTCTTCAGTGTCACATGATCCTTCAGAAATCATTCTAATATGCTGATTTGCTGCTCAAGAAACATTTATTATTATTATCAATATTAAAAAACATCCGTTTTTCCAGGATTTGTTGTTATAGAGACTCCAAACCTTTGAACTACTATTCAAAAGTTTGGAGTCAGTAAGATATTTTTATTCAGCAAGGATGCATTAAATTGATCAGAATTGACAGTAAAGCTTTTTGTTTTAAATAAATGTTGTTCTTTTTAACTTTTTATTCAAAAAAAGTAACACGGTTTCCACAAAAAATATTAAGCAGCAGAACTGTTTTTAACATTGATAATAAGATATGTTTTTTTAAGCACCAAATCAGCATATTAGAATGATTTCTGAAAACTTATTCAAACTTTTGACTTGAATGGTAGTGTGTGTGTATATATACATATAATTAAAATATTATATACTGAAAATATATATACACACATATATATATATATATATATATATATATATATATATATATATATATATATATATATATATATATATATATATATATATATATATATATATACATATACACACACAGGGTTTGAAATTTACTTTTTCACTCACTATTAAACTTGTTACCAGCCATTCAGAACATCTACTAGACAAAACATAAAATTCAGAAATAAAACACATCATCAGAGTCACAGCTTAGATTTAAATATATTTATTATTAACTCTGATTCTGAATCATTGTATTGTTTTCAGCTTTACGACAGTCAATACTTTGTGGATACCGTTCAAATAAAATAAAATGGAAATAAAAATAAAAACAAAATTCTCTGTGACTTCTCTTATCTGCACCTGCACGTGGCAATAAATACGCTAGGGTGCTTTTTGCCCAAAAGTCTTGGACATGCGGCATTTATGAGAACGGTTTGGAAAAAGTAGTCTCTTAATTGTCTCCTAGGGCTCTGGCGGCACAGCAGACGGGAAGCGCCACACCGCAGACATCTCACAGGCAGGTTTATTGCACACCGGTCGCGTCTTTCTGTACTCGCGTTCTCAAGTTCAATGCGGCAATCCAAAACATTGACTCTAATCACAATACAGGAAAAAGTTCACTTAAAGAATGAACAGTGGCGTCGATGAGTTTGAAGTAAGGTATTTGAAAAAACAGAGAAAGTGCGATGTATATCCTAGGGCAGGGGTGGGCAACTTCGGTCCTGGAGGGCCACTGTCCTACAGAGTTTAGCTTCAACCCTAATCAAACACACCTGAACAAGCTAATCAAGGTCCTCAGGATTACTAGAAAATTACAGGCAGGTGATTTTTTCAGGGTTGGAGCTAAACTCTGTAGGACAGTGGCCCTCCAGGACCGAAGTTGCCCACCCCTGTCCTAGGGTGAAGTCAATACGTACATATATTTGTCCTAAATCGTTGTATTTTAATGGAAAACTATGCGAATGACGATGATTAGAAAACAATGTGTTGGAATTTCAAAGACGTGGCGCTGCATGGGGTTTCTCTGTGTGCGACCCTTTTTACGCATTGTTTTGCTAATGTTTGAGGCCCCTTTTAGGTGAAGGGCTCTGATAGCGATGCCATGCAAAGTGACGGAACATAATTTATGAATTGTAACCTGCCAAATTGGGTAGTGTAATCCCGCCACAGTGGATTTTCAAACCCTGTGTTAATTTCAAACCCTATTTATATTAGGGCTGTCAACGTTAACACATGCAATTAATTAAAAATAATCCTTAAGGCATTAAAATAATTTTACGCAAATAAATTACTGAAGCACATAAGCACATTTTTCAATCACACAATCAGTCCAAAACAGCGCTAAATTCCGCTAATGTAAAGAAAACCAGGCTTATTACATCAGAGATGGCAGAGAGAACAGTGATTCACTTGCGGCCATTTTCAATGAATCCATTCCAGACTCATATTTTGAGCGTGAGCCCTAACTCACTGTGTGAAATACAGACTTAACGGAACGTCAAAAAATTACACAGCTGAATGGCCAGATGATACGCAAACTACGTTTCTCGGCTGAATAAAGCAAACCAGCGTCCTCGCTTGTAAAGTTTTGATAGATGCAGATTGTAATCAAGGTAAAGACGATTGCGGTGACGTACAGGAGTGGTGCAGTAAGCATGCGCGAGTCCGTTATATTGATGTGCGTACAAACAGTGTATGTGTGCTCTCGATGCACTGATCGCACATTGTATTCATGCACAATGCACAGACACACATTTCACTACATTCAGTACATTGTTTCCACACACATTCAGGATAATGTTTTTATCTGTCTTGTGTGTGTTGCTGTGTTTAGTAATTCTGAATGGATCCCTGTAGTAGGTATATGGAGTCAGTCAAGGTGGATAGTGTTTTTTTTTTATCTCCATGTGGTCTTGATCTGTATCACAAGCTTTATGCTGTTGCACTGTACACACACTGTACACTGAATTCTGAAAAGTTTTTTTCAGATTTTTTTTTTTCATGGGTGCTTTGGTGTGCATATATTTATGAACTATATGGACTCCTTATATCAATTTGGATCACGTACCTTTCTTTTAGCATCTCACTCTGTGTCCTCCGCTATTTTCCATGTGCGTTTTGTCCTTAGAAATGGGTTATTCACTACTGTAAAGCAACATGACTGGCTGATTGTTTTCCGGTCACAGTGCGCAGACGCGACTAATCGTTAATCAAATTGATTGTTTTCATTATCGATAATAATCGATTTGACCAATTCGTTTTTGCAGCCCTAGATAGTTTGCTTTGCTGGATATAGCAAACGACGACAAAATAAACAAGTTAAACAAGATTAGTGAAGTAGGCCTATGCGATTAATCACGATTAAAATAAATTGTGTATATTTACCGCTCTCATATACATCTCAGTAATTCTGTCATCCTACATTGTATTGATATTTTCTTGTCTATTTCTCTGTGTACAGTTGATTCTACCAGAATGTATGAAGCTGCTGCCCGTGTATCTGAACTGTGTGTTGAAGAGTGACGTTCTGCAGCCCGGGGCGGACGTCTCCCTGGATGACCGGGCCTACCTGAGACAGCTGGTCAGCGCTATGGATGTGGCCGAAAGCCATGTGTTCTTCTACCCTCGGCTGCTTCCGCTGGTGAGAGACAAACACAATAATATCACCCCATTTGATATTGTAATTTAGCTGTGATGGTAACGTTCTCGGTTTCTCTACAGCAACAGCTGGATGTTGAGAGCATGTCTCTGCCTGTGGCAGTGAGAGACTCGGAGGAGAGACTGTCTAGGGGAGGAGTGTACCTCTTAGAGAACGGATTGAATATTTTCCTTTGGGTGGGGGTCAATGCCCAGCAGGAGCTGCTTCAGAACATCTTTGGCACAACTGCCTTCAGCCAGATAGACCCCGGCATGGTACGACGCTTTATTAAATGCTATATTTAAAATAGAATAAAACGCATGCATATTGTCCATAAATCATTTGGTTTTTACCTCATACAGAAGCAGTTTTATAGCTCCACCTTATGAGCACATGAAACTTTAACACTTTACCCAAGATACTTGAACTATTTTTGCATGCTAAATTTTCGTCTTTAAAAATGTTATGTGAACATTGGCAATTTTTATTGTGTGTTTTGCTGGTTTAGGCCTCTCTGCCGGCTTTGGATAATCCTTTTTCAAAGAGACTGAGGGAGATTATCGAATCTGTCAGGGCACAGCGCTCACGATACATGAAGGTAAATACGTCACAGGGCTTGATATTATGCCTTTGCAGATTTTTGTGATTTGGGCAGCTGAAAAGATTGTTTACTTTTCTGAAAGCTTAGATCATTTGTGTGGGTTTTTTTTTTTTTTACTTCAGTACAATAAAATTATTAGCAAAATGAGATGAGCATGGGGAATATGAAGGCAAGATAATCCAGGAATTATCCATGACTTTGACTAAGGGGAAAAGGGGAGGATTTTCCAGTCCAGATTAATGTTCATCTGTGATTTATTTCTCACTACTGGGTCACTCATGATTATAGGGTGTTTTTACACTCGAGTCCTCCTTAAAATAACCATATTTAGACCAAAAAAAGGAACTAAGCATGGAAAAAGAACCTAGCTTTCTTTCACACTTTCCATGATCTCTTTCTGGACCACATAGCCATGCTGGGGATTTAATTCATTCATTTATTTTAATGGGTGGGTTCTGGAAAATAATAATTGTTGTTTTGACTTATTTTGTTTTACTTTTATGTAATAATTTATTTTTGTAATTTTGCCACTTTGTAGTAGGCCTACAACTGCTGCTAATGTTCTTTCCTCCATTAGTGTACTTGCATTATTTTTATTTATTTTTTACTTAAGAATGAATAAATTTGATCTTCGTGTTGTCTTTCAGCTCATGGTGGTGAAACAGGAAGACAAGCTGGAGCTGATCTTCAAGCACTTCCTGGTGGAGGATAAGAGCAACAACGGTGGGGCCTCTTATGTGGACTTCCTGTGTCACATGCACAAGGAGATTCGTCAGCTCCTGAGCTAGGAGCATCGGGTCCACCCTCCTCCTCCTCCTCCTCTTCCTCCTCCTCCCTTGGCTCTGTACTCAGAAGCGCTTTAACTTTTTATTTAACATTATAAACAAAATCCCTTTGCCCATCATCTTCTCTTCCTCAAGTATAATCTCATCCACCCAGACTCTTGAGGAAGACGCCACCATGTAAAGGAAATGTTGCTTCGTCAGATTACGGTGTTCTTTTGGTTTTAGTGGTGGGAGCTTTGACCCGACCTTCTCCTCCTCTCTTTTGATGGCAGGCTTGTGAGACTGTGTGATGGGAAGCAGATATGCTGTTATTACCGCTCTACAGCTGATCTGGGATCAGGTTACGTAGCTTCAATTAGAGCTTAACCCACTTTGTGACACGAACATCTTCAGAACAGCTACCTGGTTTTAGAGTGTGCTTGACTGTGACCTTCGATGCTGATTGTACTGGGTGTTTTGACTGTGAGAAACACTAGCACTGATTGATGGCCTCTAGGTACAGAGGGACAGAAAAATAACCGCATTAGAAATTAATCTAGACCTACTCGGAATACAGTGAAATGAAATCCTTCATCCTACTCCAATATGAATCGAAAGATATTTTAGAACAAGTTAGATTCATTTCTACCCGATTATTTGTATTTTTTTTTCTGCTTAAGTTCTGTTTCCCTTTGATTTATCGCTCTCAACCTTGGCCTTACTGATCGTGTCTCTCCTTTTTCATCCGTTATTCTGTTTATCTTGTCTAATTTTTGTAATTTTCACCTTTTTAATGTGTGGCGAAAAACCTAATAGACTCTGTGGGAGTGTGAAGTGTGCTGTTAATCAATCAAAATGTCTTTTACTCTGAGAAAACATTTGAAATAAAAGTCTATGCATTAACTTTATCTTTGAAAGAGAGAGGGAAAGCTGTTCAAGAGACTGACAAATATTATCTGCACGCTTTTTTTTTTCTCCTTGCCATCACCCTCATCCACCGTAAGACGGAGATACGCCTAAAACATATACGTAAGTGTCGTTTCTTCCGACGGATGCCCGGACAGGGAGTTGAATTTCAGATGAGCCTCTCGGGAGGATGGGAGTTGTCAAGATGGTTCAGTAATTGGGCATACATTACAGAAGCATTCTGGCATTCATTGAGTTCCCTTTTAAATTCTCTTCTTTTCTTTCTTTTTTTTTTTTTTTTTCTTTACTGTATGGTCTGTTAGTAACCTGTATATTACATGTGCTTGATCATCATGCATCAGTTATGATTTAATATTATGTTCTAAATCTGTGTGAAGGCTTATGGTTTTGTGCAGGTGGAGTCTCTCTGCTCTAGGATATTAATCTTTGTGCAATGGAAGCCTGTGTTGAGAGTGGAGTGTGGGACTCATTAGAAACTGACCATTTCTAACCGCTTTTCCAAGCGAGCGACGTCAAGCACATGTGGAATTGTGACCTTAAAAGCAATCAACACTGAATACCTTGTCATCACATTTATTACATGTACAGAATTAAAAATCACATTTTAAAAAGGATGTCAAGCTAGTGTGCTTTGTTGAATCTTTAATTGAACTGCAAGATGATGTTTGGACGAGCTGAAGAATGATTCTTTTCTTGTCAGTGCTCTTAAGTCTTTTACAAGCTCATCTTAGTCCTTTCAAAGACTTTCTGAAATATATCTTTATCTCTATCCAATATTACAGAGCTCTTTTATATAGATGTGTGTGTGTGTGTGTGTGTGTGTGTGTGTGTGTGTGTGTTTATTTATTGGAGGTGTTATCCTAGTGAGGTTCTCTTTAGAACGGAGGGATCAGCCTTTTAGTTTTTTCTTCCTTTATTTTGTTTTTGTGTTTGTCTCTAACCCATATTTGTTTATGTTGGCCATATACTCCTCAATGTCTTTCTTGTTGCATCTATGCCTCCTGACTGCAAATAAATAACTATATAAATTCATTGATTGACTTGAGTCCTGCCCGTACAAATTCAATTCAGTTTCTTAACTGGATTCGGGTTACAATTAGATGGCCAGATGTTGCAGAAGTGAACATTGTAATTTCAAGTATAAGAATTTAACATCCTGGCCTAATTTTTATACATCTGTTTTGAATGAGGTAGATCTTGTGTTGTGATCTCTGATCTTAATCTCGGCTCAAAACACATGCATCAGACTAGCAACAAAAAAACAAAAAACCTAAGCTCTTATGTAATGGAAGAAGTCAGGCTTAAGAGGAAGTGATGTGATGGTTGCATTAAAGGTGTGTTTATTAATGCCGTTCTAGTTCTGAGTAGACCTATATGTGTAAAAATTGTTAAAAAAAACACACAATTTTGGGTTAAACCCCACGAAACCGACAGAGAAAGACTGGTATACACATTGCATCAGTGTGTGTCAGGTTGAGAATTAAAGACATGCCAACAAACACTCCTCAAGCTTATATGCCTGAGCAGATATCTCTTCTAATCAAGTCCATGAGAGAGAGCAAGTGAACGAGACACTGTTTGTTAACAGACCGCAGCTGCTGGTGGACAGATTACTGTTTATTAAAAAGCAATAAAGGCTCACATCCAATAAATGATGACTATATTTTTAAGTATTATCAAATGTCAAACCAAATTATAACATTTTAAATTAATAGACATAAGAAAACAAAATTTTATAAAATAATGTAGGCTACACTACAAAAATGTGGGAAGTTTTTTATGCTCACCAAGGCTGAATTTATTTGATCAACAACAGTAATATTTTGAAATATTACAATTTAAAATTATTCCTGTGATGGCAAAGCTGAATATTCAGGATCGTTACTCAGTCACAGGATCCATCAGAAATCATTCTAATATGCTGATTTGATGCTTAAAGGGGTCATATAATGCCATTTTTGTACGAGCTAATATGATTCTTTAGGGTCTAAATTAAAAGTTTGTAATATACTTTAATTAAAAATTCTAATTAGTATTGTAAGAAAACACTCATTTTACCTGGTCAAAAACAGCTCTGTTTTCAGCACGCCGTTTAAGTGCATGTGTCTTTAAATGATAATGAGCTTTGCTCACCCCGCCCCTGTGTTCTGTGGGCGTTTTGCCACAACAACACATGTGGTGTGTTGCCTTGCTTGACACAGTTGAGGGTAACGTTATATTTTGAAGAATGGCAGTGGGAGTCTCTGAGGACACTGTGCAACCGAATCAATTTGAACCGGAGTTGGAAAACAGGACGTTTCTGAATGGTTGGTTAACGTAATGTCACTTTGATCTATCTTTGTGTGTACTGGCAGGGTAGAGTAGTGAGATATGAACGCTGTGTTTACTGATGTATATGTTAGTTCATTGACAGATTGATGTTACAGCTAATGGTCATGAAAAACTTTTTTCCGTGATGCGTAATGTTATCTATGCAGTGTTAGGTACAACTGTCAGGGCTGAAGCACTAACATTTCACTGTTCTGTTTAAAAAATAACCAGTCTGTGAGACTATGACAGTCATTAGGCACATAAACAACACATACTCAGACAGGAGCTAATACCTTTTTCAATGTTCTCATTTATAAAGCAGTCTGTCTGGTGAAATGATTCGCGCAAACATGAAAGCATTGCTGTTGCGCGGACTATGATGACAGACAGCTTGCTCACGAGCGAGGGCGGGTTGCAATATTTTTTCCCCCAGGATGGTAGGGGAAGACTCATGAATATTCATTAGGGAAGTCATCCCTGATTGGTCTTAACCCCAGTGACGGGTAGGTCATCAGACCCCCAGTGATGGTTAGGGGTGGGGTTAGGGGTAGGTCATCAGACCAATCAGGGATGACTTCCCTAATGAATATTCATGAGTCTTCCCCTACCATCCTGGGAAAAAAAATATATCGTGGGCGGGTCTGTGTTGAAACGCTGCTGTCAATCAACAATCGTGGGAGGGGCGTCGATTTTGTGATGTCACAAAATCGAACGGCTTGATTTGAGAGAGGGGAAAACATATAAGGAGATTAAAAAAAAAAAACACTGGATGGATTTGTATCATTTTATGATGGTTGTGTACAGGCACTGCCAACACACATTTCAGTACAATCAACTTGTAAAAGTGCATGTTCCATTATATGACCCCTTTAAGAAACTTCCTGATTATTATCATGTTGAAAACGGCTGCTGAAACTAGTGCAGCTTATTTGTGTAAGTTAAACGGTGATAGATATTTTTGCCAGGATTCTCTGATGAATAGAATATTTAAAACAACAGCACTTTTGATCAATTTTATTTGCATCTTTGCTCAAAAAAAGAAAAAGAAAACTTTTTTCAAAATAAAACATCTTACTGACCCCCGAATTTTTATTTGTAGCCTAGGTGGTAGTTGACTGTGAAAAGTTGCTGATATGATGCTTAAAACACTTCTACAGAAATATGCAGTCACTGCATCAGAAATCGAATACTTCCTTACTGTTAAGTATGCAGAAAAAAGGTACGCCAACAGAGTACCGGTAGTATGTCTGAATAAATAGGCTGTGTCCTAATTCAAAGGCTGCATCCTTTGAAGGGCGAGGCGTGAAGGTCGGACTGAGCGTTTTCTAAATGAGAAGGGCTTGTCTACGGAGGACTGTTCATCAGCTGCAGAAGCCTAATGTTTGTACTGGACTTTTTAATTATATTAACGGTAAAACAAACTATCAAAATTTGTTCACCATGGTCCATTTATGTATATAATAAAGAGTAAACTATTTATAATTGCATCTTAGTTAGATATAAGTCAACATTTGAACCGCTTTAAAGGTTTTTATTTTTACATTTGTATCATTAGATATTTGGGTAAGCCTTCAAATGCGCCCTTTGAAGAATGCAGCCTCTGAATTGGGACGCAGCTTCGAAAAACAGTAGAGGCGAAAAGTACCTGAATGACCTACGACTTCAGCCAAGATTCTGAAGTGCCCATGAGATGGACACAACTTTTACGGAGCCCCCCTAGTCCCACTTTGTCAAAAAAATTTATTATAACTATCTCGTGGCCTCAAGATAGTAACTCGTGGCCTCAAGATACTATCTCGTGGCCTCAAGATAGTAACTCGTGGCCTCAAGATACTATCTCGTGGCCTCAAGATAGTATCTCGTGGCCTCAAGATAGTAACTCGTGGCCTCAAGATAGTAACTCATGGCCTCAAGATAGTATCTCGTGGCCTCAAGATAGTATCTCGTGGCCTCAAGATAGTATCTCGTGGCCTCAAGATAGTAACTCGTGGCCTCAAGATAGTATCTCGTGGCCTCAAGATAGTAACTCGTGGCCTCAAGATAGTAACTCGTGGCCTCAAGATAGTATCTCGTGGCCTCAAGATAGTATCTCGTGGCCTCAAGATAGTAACTCGTGGCCTCAAGATAGTATCTCATGGCCTCAAGATAGTAACTCGTGGCCTCAAGATAGTAACTCGTGGCCTCAAGATAGTATCTCGTGGCCTCAAGATAGTATCTCGTGGCCTCAAGATAGTAACTCGTGGCCTCAAGATAGTAACTCGTGGCCTCAAGATAGTAACTCTTTCTCGTGGCCTCAAGATAGTAACTCTTAGTAACTCGTGGCATCAAAATAGTAACTCTTTCTCGTGGCCTCAAGATAGTAACTCTTAGTAACTCGTGGCATCAAGATAGTAACTTGTGGCCTCAAGATACTATCTCGTGGCCTCAAGATAGTAACTAGTGGCCTCAAGATAGTAACTCGTGGCCTCAAGATTGTATCTCGTGGCCTCAAGATAGTAACTAGTGGCCTCAAGATAGTAACTCGTGGCCTCAAGATAGTATCTCGTGGCCTCAAGATAGTAACTAGTGGCCTCAAGATAGTAACTCGTGGCCTCAAGATAGTAACTCGTGGCCTCAAGATAGTAACTAGTGGCCTCAAGATAGTAACTCGTGGCCTCAAGATAGTATCTCGTGGCCTCAAGATAGTAACTAGAGGCCTCAAGATAGTAACTCGTGGCCTCAAGATAGTAACTCGTGGCCTCAAGATAGTATCTCGTGGCCTCAAGATAGTAACTCGTGGCCTCAAGATAGTAACTCGTGGCCTCAAGATACTATCTCGTGGCCTCAAGATAGTATCTCGTGGCCTCAAGATAGTAACTCGTGGCATCAAGATAGTAACTCGTGGCCTCAAGATAGTAACTCTTTCTCGTGGCCTCAAGATAGTAACTCTTAGTAACTCGTGGCATCAAGATAGTAACTCTTTCTCGTGGCCTCAAGATAGTAACTCTTAGTAACTCGTGGCATCAAGATAGTAACTTGTGGCCTCAAGATACTATCTCGTGGCCTCAAGATAGTAACTAGTGGCCTCAAGATAGTAACTCGTGGCCTCAAGATAGTATCTCGTGGCCTCAAGATAGTAACTAGTGGCCTCGAGATAGTAACTCGTGGCCTCAAGATAGTAACTCGTGGCCTCAAGATAGTAACTCGTGGCCTCAAGATAGTAACTAGTGGCCTCAAGATAGTAACTCGTGGCCTCAAGATAGTATCTCGTGGCCTCAAGATAGTAACTAGTGGCCTCAAGATAGTAACTCGTGGCCTCAAGATAGTAACTCGTGGCCTCAAGATAGTAACTCGTGGCCTCAAGATAGTATCTCGTGGCCTCAAGATAGTTATAATTCATTTTTTTGACAAAGTGGGACTAGGGGGGCTCCGTACAACTTTACTGTCGAGGCCACGAGAGAGGATTTATCAATGGCAGTGAAGCGATGCAACCGATGCTGCAGAGACATTAACAACATGGTGGACGTAGCAATTTCATTCATACTACTAATATTCATATACAGGGGCGGACTTGGTGATTTGGGGGCCCTAAGCAATTCCATGGGGCCCCAACAGTCAAACTTTGAACACAAAAACACTCTTTTTCTATATATACTTTTTTCAATTATGTTTTTTTATATATTTTTTTACATTTGTAGATAAACTGCATGTTAAAAATATCTGTAACCTGGAAGTGGAACCTTTATTTTCTCAATGTAAAATCAAATACAATTGAATTCACAAATAAATAAAAAACTAAATTCACAAACTAACTATTTAACCATATTTGTGATTACACTTTAATATTAATGCGTAAAAAAAAATCTGTAATCTGGAACTGTTGTATTTCCTCAATGTAAAATAAAATGAAAATTAGCAATATATGATTTATATTTTAACTTAGAAATGACTAGTACATTTCACAAATAATAACAAAGAAATGGTAAGTAACACAATATTATTTTCTCGTAAACATACTCCAATTATCTGTTTTATTTACAACTTCGAAAAGTCATTTTTACAGTGTCTGATTAGCAATAGCAATTATTATCATACACAGTTTTTGTTTGTGACATAGGTTAAAGACTATTATCATTGAAAACCGAGGAATGAGCCTTTTGATATGTCATATCCATTAAATAGTTCAACGCTGGACAGAAATCTGCATTCATCAAGTGAAGTGGAAACTGCTTCCTTTAACCATATTTTTCAGAGCCTTATAACCCTCACGCTGAGTATGAAAATGACCTAGGCTATACATATATTACATTAGTTAACTCAATAAGATAAAATAAGAGGCTTACATTATTCATGTTATTAAATTTTCTTGGAATACCATAAACATCCCTAATGCCTAACAGATGTCACTAAAATCTGTCCTGAAAAATCTAAATATGTCCTATCAAATTAAAATATGTCATTCCTGGATGATGAGGACTAGGTTTAATGCAATTAATAGGTTAAATATATGACCACTTGCAGTGGTGTTTTGGAATAAATATTTTGAAGGTTGGAACTTGAAAGTGCTGTCCAATTAGAGTGCTGCTGACTCTGTGACATCATGGAGAGTGAACCCGGGGAGACTGCAGCTCATGGAGAATTCCCTGTTTGTGTGAAGCAAATCAGGCCTTTGACACCTGCAGTGAGATCAATTGCAACCCACATCTGACGCTTAGCATTAACAAGGCCCCTGCCACCCTCCTCTCTCTCACACACACACACACACACACACGACACACCTCACGTTCAGCTTTGTACCCTGTCTCTCTAAGTCCAAGGCAGAAGTGATTAGTCCGTCCCGTGGGACTGCTGTTTTGATAGCCCGCTGAAAGCACTGTGTGACGGCTGTATTATCTCAGCTATCTGCAACCAAGTCACTGAACATTTGTTCCTCTGTTTTCAATACGAAGCCTATTTACAACCCTAAATATTTAAATAACATCTCAAATCATGGCTTGTTAGGAAGAGATATGCTTCTACTTAATTCTAATTAAGTGAATTTTTAATGTTGTTTAATGCATTTCTGTGGTGGAAATGATATTTTTAATATAAAATTCACTCAATTTTAGAACTTTTGAAAAAAGACAGTAGTAATTTCTTAAGAAATAAAATAATTTTCACTATACAATGTGCAAACATTTATATTTTTACAATGGATTTTGTATTTTAAGATTGAGAATATATGCCTGGATAAAATCTTTACATAAACAAATGTTGCAAAAATAAATAATTAATGCATGGACACTGTTTCTAAGACATTTTAATGGGACGAAGTTGAATTAACACCCATGTACAAGTCTGTATTTGGGACAAAATGCTAAATAATATTAATGATACAAAAATGCTATAATATTTACATTTATTTTAAAATGTTTTTAGCGCAACAATATAAGCGATTTAACCTTAGGAGAAAATAACAAAAATGCTAGAAAACAAAATTCAAAGACTGGCTATAAAAGTAGAGATATATTATAATAGACTACTATGCCTACGTCTTAAAAAATAAAACAAACGTTTTCCAAGGAATAATTTCCAAACTTTGTCCAGCAGGTGTCAGTGTGTTGAGGATAGTAGACACACACACAATCTCGTGTTCTGTCCTCGTATAGCCTGTTTCTGTCATAACACATTCAACTATCTGAGCGATCGCACGAAAGCTTCAGGTCTGTGTGTCCTGATTAAGACCTGCAGATGAACTTCGAGATTCTTCTTAAGGAGACAGAATGAAGGCAGAGTTCTTGCGCCATCTGCACGTGTCCGTGTGTCTGTCTGTCTGTCAGGACAGTTTTCCCCACCCACCAGATGACCACCTGCCTACCCGAGCATCATCACCTGTCAGCTATATGGGTCACAGCTGTGCATATGCATGCGTTTGTGTGTATGAATGTGTGTGAGCCGTTGCTTTTCCTAGCCCCTGAATCCAAACTCCAAAGTAAGCCAGAATATACAGTTCCACATCTATTTTCATTTCCAATCAGAGAATGAAAGCTTTGTATGCTTGGAAGGACTTTGTCTTTCATACACATTAAAATGTACAAATTCATGTCATTTCATATTTAGCCTACATGGAATGTTAGCATTCCCAAACTTTTTTGTCAGCTGAACCTCTTAATGACCTTGAGTTGAACTAATATATTTACTTGAAGTACCCTCTGAGATTTTAAGTTAATAGGTTAGGTCAATAATAATAACAATGATAAATGATAAAAGTTCATAGTTCTCTAATGCCGGTGAATGATCACGTGACATGTAGGTAAACAAAACATTTTATAGGCCTAAATTTTATACAATATAATCTTTTTAGTAACTTTTTTGTATATTTTAAATAAAAACATTTAATAAGTGATTGTTACTATTTTAATTTTACACTTTTATGATTTAATTAATAGCTTTTAATTGAACTTGTAATGTAATTTTTAATGCACTTCATGTTTTTGATATTTTGATATATCAGTACACTGTAAAACCCAACAAGTTAACTCAACTCAAACCGATTGAGGAAACTGATTGCGGCAAACCATTTAAGTTTAAAAATAAATACATATGAGTATTGTGAACTTATATATATTGATGACTCAATATGGTCAGTGTATGGTACAAGATTATCCTATTTAAATCAATGTGATAAACGAGTTAGGTCAAAAGAAATCTAAAAGTAATCAAAAAGTAGTCAGATTACCTTAAATGTGTAATGTAATGGATTCCGTTACTTACTACAATTTTTGTCATGTATCTTGAAAGCACTATGAACATTGTTGCTAGTTTGAACTTTAAAGTGGGACTGTTTGTCGACCAATGATACCAGGGAGGCGTTGTCTGGAAACCAAACAGCGATTGTTTTTACATTTGTTGATGCTGATGGAGCAGAAATTACAGTTTACAGTTTACAGCTTATTTTAGCTTGGGCACGAAGTGAAACATCAAAAAAAACAATACAGACATGCAGTTTGCTGCTGAGGCATTGTAGCCTATGTGTGTGTGCATTCTAATCCAGTGAGGTCAAAGATGTGCGATATAGGCCTAGATAGGAGGCATTTTTGCTAACAGAGATAGAGAGAAAAGAAAAAAAAGCAAGGAATGAGAAAAGAAGGCAAGGATGCTGCACTCCCTCGGTCCCTTGGCTCGTCTATCACTGCGTTCAGCACCCGCCGAGGACTTGCCAAGGAGACCCCTGGAGTGCTCCTCCCAGTGCTCTCTCCGCCTGACCTCAGATCAGTCTTGATGCAGTGAGTGCAATAAGCCACAAAGTAGAAATGAAAACGAGAAACTAATCCGGAGTCAGCTATTAAAGGGACGTCTCTACCCTAGAGCAGACGTGCTCGGGCTTGACCCACATTGCCATCCGCCCGTTCGCGCTGCCGCTCCGGATGCTCGCATTGCTCTCAGCGGCTCCCCATCAAGGGCACCAAACAGTCGTGCCTCACGGTTTCACACTTTACTGCGTGAACTGGCTGGGATCTTTGATATAAGAGGACGTTTCTCGTGCAATATGGCAGAACAATAGATATCAAAATCTTCTGGAGCATAGAATGTTTCAGGCATCTTTGTAGCTGTTCAAATAATCGTTTCACTGTACCTTTGTCACAAGTTTTTACCATATTGTGGTAATTTAGAGAGCAAACATTTAACTTTAAGTAACAAAAAAAAAGAAAAGTAATAATTAATTCTGACTAATCATATACATTTCTGTTGCTAACACATCCAGGTCCTCGAAAATCTTTTGTAAAATTGAGAGAGGTCCCGGGTTCAAATCCCGGACGAGCCCCCAATTTATATTATGACCCCGTCTTAAAGTCACAACATAACTTTAAATTTTAGGGTATTTATTTATGACACTGGACAGATGTCCTCTTTGTCTCACTTGCTTCTTTCTTCACAACAAGAATATAATGCATTTTCATATTCTTCTCCCATCATATGTCTTTAAAACATGACCAATATCCAAGTTAATGAAGTTATAACTTGTGAAAGACAAACAAGCTCGAAAATCTTTTGTAAAATTGAGAGAGGTCCCGGGTTCAAATCCCGGACGAGCCCCCAATTTATGTTATGAACCCGTCTTAAAGTCACAACATAACTTTAAATTTTAGGGTATTTATTTATGACACTGGACAGATGCCCTCTTCGTCTCACTTGCTTCTTTCTTCACAACAAGAATATAATGCATTTTCATATTCTTCTCCCATCATATGTCTTTAAAACATGACCAATATCCAAGTTAATGAAGTTATAACTTGTGAAAGACAAACAAGCTCAAGCGGAGGAAGCTGCTTGGTGAGTCAGTTTTTCCCCCACAGAAAGGGAATCATTGTAAAAATGAATAACTTTTTGGTTAATAATAATAATAATGGTTATTGATGTGAAGTATAATATGAGTAAGAAGAAACAGGTTTAAAGTGAGTGAAGGGGTACGTAACCTTTATGATGGGGGATACAAAAGACAAAAAGGTCGGGAATCACTGTTTTAATATTCCATGCTTCCTATGATAGTATCATGTGAGTTGTCCTTGATCCAGATGGTTATTCCTGAGATCATCATCCACCTTCCCCCATAACAAACATAAGCTCCACCTGAGTCATCTATCTATTGACATCTAGTGATGTACGGCATAGAGGACAGCTGTAGGATGACTTCATGTTTCGTCTGTATCTGCCGATCACCAGGGATGCACTGCAAACGTTTAAAAAAAAGTCTCCTCTAGGGTTTTGTTCCATGTGTTGATCGGTCCAATGTGTCCTACTGTCAGTCTAATCTGACTCTAATAGTCTGTCTGTCTGTTTCACAGTCTGTCATGTCAGAGTTGATGAGGCGTCGACTTCACATCGTAACTCAAGGTGACTTTTCTGTTTCTCTGCAGGTTTTTTTTGTTTTGTTTTTTTGTGGTATAATCATGAAATTGACGGCTAAATAAAGGCCGCTATTCACTGGGATGTGTCTTCAATGTCACATGATCCTTCAGAAATCATTCCAATATGCTGATTAGGTGTTTAAGAAGTAATATATATATATATATATATATATATATATATATATATATATATATATATATATGTGTATATATGTATATATATATATGTCCTTATTATCAATGTTGAAAATTTTTTTTTTTTCAGGATTCTTTTATGAATAAAGAGTTAAAAAGAAGATTTTTTATTTGAAATGGAAAGCTTTTGTAACATTATAAATATCTATCAAATGTCACTCTGACCCCAAACTTTTGAATGCTGTGTATTATGCACAAAAATTCCTCCTCAATCCAGAAAGACCTTTTTTTCTTTCTTTTTTAAATCATGCTGCAAATATGACTGAAAGCTTGGTTCTGAAATCTCTCTATTTAATGCCAGATGGATGAACACATGAAGACATTGACCCAGCAACCTTTATTTGATATTTGGTGTTCAGGAACTTGGCTCACCTACAGTCATACAATAATAAAGATGAAGTAGATTCATAATATTACTTCAAAATAAGACGATTATGTTGTTCACATGAGTAAGAGCTGTTCCCCAAATGTTTGTGAACATAGATGACTTCAAAGTCGATATGAAAATCAAAACTGACCATATTTTTGTTTTCTTACACATCCCTGCTCTTATTATGATCATCAGTGCACACTGAAAAATGAATACAAATAAAATGTTTGATCCAAGCAGTTCCAAAGGCCCATCCAGATCACACTATACATTCTGTATCCACATTACAGAAGTAAAATGTGTTGTGAATCTCAGGCTGACTAAATGTAGAAAAAACAGTCTGTTTAATTCTAAGAGCTGGAAAGAGGGTCATAAAAAAATGATAAAAAAGAAAAGGAACAAAAATATCTCCTAGTAGAGCTCTGATTTAAAGGTAGATATGAGTATTAACAGGATGCTCAGATGTTCAACCCACTGGATTTTCCTCTAAATTCCTCAGTGAAGCATTGAGAGGAGAGAACATTAATGCTGACTGTGTCTGATCTCCAGAGCACTTCAGAGTCTGATTAGATCGCAGGATTACAGCATGAAGAGCTGATGCTGCTGCAGCCATCGCCCAGTTATAGTGAAGGTTTCATACACTGTAAAAAAATAAAATTACATGATCAATAAGTTATGAAAATATATGTTTTTAATTTGTTTTAACTCATCAAAATAAGTTAAGAAATGTTCAACTTTTTTAATAAGTTGTACAATATTCAACTCATTTTTTATGTCAGTTTAATGTAATTTAAGTTGAAATGACTTAAAGATCCAAGTTGTACTTAAAAATAAGGCAGCAACTTTTTTTGTTTACAGTGTGGGTCCAAAAGTCAGATTAATCCTAAATTTTCAGTTAGATATTACTGTATATTGATGGCATGTTTTAAAATTCTAAAACGTTAATTTTATTTCCAGGTTTAAATTAGACTTTGAATTCTCGAAAATTGTGCTGGCTGAATAATCGATCCATCAAACATTAAACACATTTATGCTCACTAAATGTTCATGACATATTGATTTCTCCGTGACTTTTCTAGACCTTTTCCAGAAATGTTATCAGTGGTCAACTGATATGGGTATATTGGCTGATGTATACACATACACTAAAGTTTAAGTTCAGAACCATTACTTCTCATATTTTATTCAACAAGGATGAGAAAAAGAGACAATAATGACTTTAAAATTGTCAACCAAAAAAAAAATATATATATACAGTGAGGAAAATAAGTATTTGAACACCCTGCTATTTTGCAAGTTTTCCCACTTAGAAATCATGGAGGGGTCTGAAATTGTCATCGTAGGTGCATGTCCACTGTGAGAGACATAATCTAAAAAAAACAATCCAGAAATCACAATGTATGATTTTTTAACTATTTATTTGTATGATACAGCTGCAAATAAGTATTTGAACACCTGAGAAAATCAATGTTAATATTTGGTACAGTAGCCTTTGTTTGCAATTACAGAGGTCAAACGTTTCCTGTAGTTTTTCACCAGGTTTGCACACACTGCAGGAGGGATTTTGGCCCACTCCTCCACACAGATCTTCTCTAGATCAGTCAGGTTTCTGGGCTGTCGCTGAGAAACACGGAGTTTGAGCTCCCTCCAAAGATTCTCTATTGGGTTTAGGTCTGGAGACTGGCTAGGCCACGCCAGAACCTTGATATGCTTCTTACAGAGCCACTCCTTGGTTATCCTGGCTGTGTGCTTCGGGTCATTGTCATGTTGGAAGACCCAGCCTCAACCCATCTTCAATGCTCTAACTGAGGGAAGGAGGTTGTTCCCCAAAATCTCGCAATACATGGCCCCGGTCATCCTCTCCTTAATACAGTGCAGTCGCCCTGTCCCATGTGCAGAAAAACACCCCCAAAGCATGATGCTACCACCCCCATGCTTCACAGTAGGGATGGTGTTCTTGGGATGGTACTCATCATTCTTCTTCCTCCAAACACGTTTAGTGGAATTATGACCAAAAAGTTCTATTTTGGTCTCATCTGACCACATGACTTTCTCCCATGACCATTTGGATGATCATTGGCAAACTTAAGACGGGCCTTGACATGTGCTGGTTTAAGCAGGGGAACCTTCCGTGCCATGCATGATTTCAAACCATGATGTCTTAGTGTATTACCAACAGTAACCTTGGAAACGGTGGTCCCAGCTCTTTTCAGGTCATTGACCAGCTCCTCCCGTGTAGTTCTGGGCTGATTTCTCACCTTTCTTAGGATCATTGAGACCCCACGAGGTGAGATCTTACATGGAGCCCCAGTCTGAGGGAGATTGACAGTCATGTTTAGCTTCTTCCATTTTCTAATGATTGCTCCAACAGTGGACCTTTTTTCACCAAGCTGCTTGGCAATTTCCCCGTAGCCCTTTCCAGCCTTGTGGAGGTGTACAATTTTGTCTCTAGTGTCTTTGGACAGCTCTTTGGTCTTGGCCATGTTAGTAGTTGGATTCTTACTGATTGTATGGGGTGGACAGGTGTCTTTATGCAGCTTTTTTTTTAGATTATGTCTCTCACAGTGGACATGCACCTACGATGACAATTTCAGACCCCTCCATGATTTCCAAGTGGGAGAACTTGCAAAATAGCAGGGTGTTCAAATACTTATTTTCCTCACTGTATATATATACACTCACCTAAAGGATTATTAGGAACACCTGTTCAATTTCTCATTAATGCAATTATCTAATCAACCAATCACATGGCAGTTGCTTCAATGCATTTAGGGGTGTGGTCCTGGTCAAGACAATCTCCTGAACTCCAAACTGAATGTCAGAATGGGAAAGAAAGGTGATTTAAGCAATTTTGAGCGTGGCATGGTTGTTGGTGCCAGACGGGCCGGTCTGAGTATTTCACAATCTGCTCAGTTACTGGGATTTTCACGCACAACCATTTCTAGGGTTTACAAAGAATGGTGTGAAAAGGGAAAAACATCCAGTATGCGGCAGTCCTGTGGGCGAAAATGCCTTGTTGATGCTAAAAGTCAGAGGAGAATGGGCCGACTGATTCAAGCTGATAGAAGAGCAACTTTGACTGAAATAACCACTCGTTACAACCGAGGTATGCAGCAAAGCATTTGTGAAGCCACAACACGCACAACCTTGAGGCGGATGGGCTACAACAGCAGAAGACCCCACCGGGTACCACTCATCTCCACTACAAATAGGAAAAAGAGGCTACAATTTGCACGAGCTCACCAAAATTGGACAGTTGAAGACTGGAAAAATGTTGCCTGGTCTGATGAGTCTCGATTTCTGTTGAGACATTCAGATGGTAGAGTCAGAATTTGGCGTAAACAGAATGAGAACATGGATCCATCATGCCTTGTTACCACTGTGCAGGCTGGTGGTGGTGGTGTAATGGTGTGGGGGATGTTTTCTTGGCACACTTTAGGCCCCTTAGTGCCAATTGGGCATCGTTTAAATGCCAATTTCACATTAATGCCATAGTTTGAACTTTCTATCATGGTTCCTTATGGTTCCCACAAAAAAATATTAAGCAGCACAACTGTTTTCAACATTGATAATAAGAAATGTTTCTCGAGTTCCAAATCAGAATATTAGAATGATTTCTGAAGGATCATGTGACATTGAAGACAGGAGTAATGATGCTGAAAATTCAGCTTTTAAAATGGAACAATGTTACATTTTAAAATGCTTAACTGTATAAAATAAAAGACTGTTATTTAAAATTGTAATAATATTTCACAATATTGCTGTTTTACTGCGTTTTGATCAAATAAATGCAGCCTTGTTAAACAAGAAACTTCTTTTAAAAAATCTTACCAACCCCAAACTTTTGAATGGTAGTGTATATACAATATATAAAATGATGACATTAAAATGAACAAATATTTAAAGCTACACTGCATAATTTTTTTTAAGTTGATTCTTAGCCAAAAACACTTTGTCTTTCAAAATGATATTTGCTCATTAATGTGTAATTACTTCTACCAACTAATCAAGTATTCTCGTATGCGTAGAATCTGCCATTTAGAATACATACGAGCGAGTTGCTCAAATGGCGGCAGCCATGTTGCACCTCCATCTTGAAAATACATTAGCCAAAGAGGGACATACCTGGAAATTCAAGCTTCGCCTTTCGCGTTTTTACACTCAGTGGCACCGTGACGAATGCGAGGGGGAGATTACTCGCGACTGCCGGCAGATTTGAAATAATACGGCCACCGTATGAGTTAAAACGCCCTCGGAATGGGAGGGGCTAGAAAGTAATACTCAGTTGGTAGTCATAAACAATTTCACCGCTAGATGGGAGAAAATCCTACACAGTGTAGCTTTACAACTATTTTGATACACAATGAAAAAAATGTTTTCAGCCTGACCAATCGATCTATGATTATTTTCAGATTCAGTTTGAGAACAATGATTCAGATTCAGAACAATGGAAAAAAAGATGAAACTCATTTGTGTAATACTGATAATTGTCCATGTATCATATATTATAATTTGCTGTAGAGAGATGGGGAACGTCTCTTTGGTTTCTCTGTGGGTGTAAGGAAGAAATTTGAACTGTCATGTACCATCAGTACTGCAGCCCATCTCAGAGCACTGCAGCGACCCACGCAGCTCACACACACACACACACAACAGATAACACAACCGACTCTCTCTTTGTGGCGCCGATGACCTCTCTCTGTCTGCACTCATGCAAAAATCACAAACACGCACACAATGAGTAATGAGGACGCCTGGGCTGCAGTTAAGTGTACATCACTGTTTATGTCTTCATGCATTATTCACATGTACAGTCAAAACATCTGCCAACATGACTGTTCCACTCATTTGCACGGACTGCTTCCATCTACTTATTAGCATTTAAAATTTCCATTCATTTGCACACGCACATTTACTGTAGCCTACATACGCACACACAGGTTGCTTCAAATGTCGCCTCAGCTGACAGGAAGACAGGTCATATTGACTTTAAAGAGGCCTTAAAGTCAACATAAAATTAAAATGATTTACTATTTACTTTCTTAATACATATTCCTACTCTGTGTTTTGAACGATTTATCAGTGGATGTTATTGCAGATAAAAAAGATAATTTGATCGACCTGTAAAATAACTTTCCGATTCAGTTGATGTCACATAGGTTGCACGGGTTGGAAAAATAATGGTAATTAATAGGTAAATATCTGTTTATACATTATTTTAGGATACTGTTTGGCAATGCAGCCTTTCTTAAACATGTAACTGTTTAATGTCTGATCATGCATATACTGTATAGCACCATTCAAAAGTTGTTTATTTCTTTAATGATACTTTTATTCAGCAAGGATATGTAAATACATGTAAATACATTTATAATGTTACCAAAAACATTTTCACTTTAATGCTATAATATTAAGCAGCACAACTGTTTTCAACATTGATCATAATAGAAATGTTTCTTGAGCATCAGATCATGAAGGATCATGTGACACTGAAGAATGGAGTAATGATGCTGAAAATACAGCTTTGCCATCACAGAATATATCTTTTTTTAATTATATTAAAAATCATAAAGAAATCATATTTCTCAATATCATTGATTCACTCCAAACTTTTGAGTAGTAGTCTAAATATGGGTTATGGCAATGATACTGAATAACAATACATTAGAAGTGTTACAAGTGGTCTCATTGAAATTTTAATTCTTTGAATAGCATGCTAAATGTATTAAAGTAATATAAAAAAAAATTCTTTCACCTCTGAAATAATTTTTTTCTGCTAATTTAACCAAGGCCAGGAGGAATTATATTGTATTTTTCTTATTTGGACTTCAGTGTACATCAAAATATCTTCTTTTGTGTTCTGCGAAATGGAATGACATGAAGGTGAGTAAATGATGACAACGTTTTTGGGTAAATCTATTCCTTTAAGACTTGCATTACGATATGCAGAGACTGTGTCAGAGAAGCCCTGTACACTTGCATCTCATCACATTAACCAAAACGGCATAATAACAAAACAGGAAACGCAGCCCACTGTGCACTGTGACGGAGGGATAGCTCTCCAGAGATAACATATGAAATTGCATTCATTTTGTCTTTCTGCGCCTATCCACTTATATCTGGTTTCATCTCTCTTCCCAGCATGTCATGCTCTCCATCAAATCGTGTCTTTCTCCTTCCGTCTCGTACAACCTCTCCACACATTTCTTTCTGTCCAGCACGGCTCTTTCCATTTCTCTCTTTAATAATTCAGAGCAGGAGAGGTGTGTGTGGCCAGCTCTTCATCTGCCCTGTTCTGAGAGGACAGTCCCACCTGCTCGCTCCTCCAGCCACTGAGATGATCTATAAAATGCTCATATGCTGCCACATACTCATACTGTTTCTGTAATATGCATACTATGCGATGTAGAGCTATGTTTGGAATAGAATACTAATCTACTATACAAATGATACATGATGTATATATAAAAAACAAAACAACAAATCTATCTATCTATCTATACACTGTGTATTTATATATATAGGCTATTTCAAATAGAAAACTATTGTTATTTTAAATTTTAAAAAATTTAATAATATAATAATTATATATAGGCTATATATATATATAATTATTATAATTATATATAATTATGATTTTTGAATTGTTTTTGAGCCAAGGCTGCATTTATTTGACAAAAAAATACAATAAAAACAGTAATACTGTGAAATATTATTAAAATTTAAAATAACTGTTTTCTATTTGAATCTTTTAAAATGTAATTTATTCCTATGATGGCAAAGCTGAATTTTCAGCATCATTACTCCAGTTTTAAGTGTCACATGATCCTTCAGAAATCAGTCTAATATGCAGAACAGGTGCTTAAGAAACATTTCTTATTACCAGCAATGTTGAAAATAGTTGTGTCACTTCATATTTTTGTGGAAACCATGATGCACTATCTTTTAAAAGTTTGGTGTAAGTACGATTTTTTTTTTTTTTTTTACGCACAAATGTCAAAAAGACATTTATTTGTTATTATTGATTCAGAAGTATATATCAACAACGATTTTTTTTTATCATCTTTGACTCATCATTTGATTAGATGGTCATTATATTTTTGGAATAACTAAATATAGTATACACCAGTTTGGAATATTAGCATATTCCATTACAGTTTTAAATACAATTTGAAGAAACGGATGTTGTGATAGTCTTTTCTTCTCTATTGTGACGTATGAGTGAAACACCTTCTCGAACAAGAAAAAAGAAAAAAAATATGTAAAAAAATGGACTTGATTTTGTCCATTTGGAATTGATTGGATGGTTGGTTTGTTATTGGTCGATCTCATGTGAGTGACAGGTTGTCCCGCCCTCGGGCCAGTAAACACCTCATCAGAGAACAGAGAAGACATGACACTGCAAGAGGGAAGGGAAGCTATTTTTATAAAGATTAAGAGGGCATGTGAATTGAAAAAATCATGAATAAATCATTTATAATAAATTCTGCAATATTCCTTTACATTTTTTTTTTTATATTCCTATTTTATGTTGACTTATGGTGAATAATAAAAAAGCAGTAGTTTGCAGTATATGCTAGCATTCCATTCCAAACAGAATTCCACACACACAAACTTCATCGGACCGGGATCCATTATCCAGTTCCTCTGCAAAACATTAGCAATATCTGCTAGTCTTATCTCTGCTGAGCTCAGGCTCAGAGTAAAGCACAATCTTTCTTGTCTCCATTTCACCGCTCCCTATATCTCACCTCTCTCCTCGTCTCTCCGTGGTCTGCTGTGTAAAGCAGGTCAGTTGAGGGGGAAGATGCTAACACAAGCTGAAGTGTGCTGTTACATAAACACTGTGGGAGAACCTCCGGACACCTTCCCACAGGCCTCTGCTCACTAACGCTAAGCTAACATTATTATCATGTAGCGCTCTGTCCTTATACACCCCCTCCACACACACACACAGGCCGTCGGCTTGCTTAATTCAACTGATACGCACAACCCCTGTCACTCAAGGGCTCCGCTCAATGTGAAAGAACACCACTTACAGTACATTGAGTCACTTTAAGTCACTTCTGGGGCATATCTGAACTATAAAGAAAGCTTAAGAAATGAAAGCAGAGAATAAAATGCATTCATGCAAGCAAATCCATACACAAACCCCTCGAAGGGGCTGTTCGGAGGTGACACGTGAATTATACTGAGAGAATTCAGGATGCATGAATTTTTTGCCTATGTCTGATACTTTGATTTATTCTATAAATAAATAAAAATAGAATTACGAATAGATTTTTTTTTTCTTATGCTCACCACGGCTGCATTTATTTGGTCAAAAGTACAGTAAAAACAGTAATACTGTGAAATATTATTACAATTTAAAATGGTCGTTTTCTTTTTTTAAATATTTAAAAATGCAATTTATTCCTTTGATGGTAAAGCTGAATTTTCCGGATCATTACTCCAGTCTTCAGTGTCACATGATCCTTCAGAAATCATTCTAATATGTTGATTTGCTGCTCAAGAAAGATTTCTTGAGCAGTCTCTTCCTACGCTGCCTAATCTGTGTTTTGTGGATCCGCCCCGGGCTGATAGTTCGCCAGCTCAGCCCTGGAGTGTCGACCCTTATAGCTCCGCCCAGACCCTCCAAGCCCATCACTTCACCTCAGTCTGTCGACCAGTCAGCTCCACCTTGGCTTCTTGCCGCCTCAGCTCCACCTGGGACCGTCGTCCCTACGGCTCCGCGTTGGTCAGTACTCTAACTTCGCCACGGATTGATGGGCCTTCGTCGTTGATTCATCCCTCCACCTCTTTGGCTTCGTCGGGCTCCTTCTTCCCTCCGGCTCCACCTCAGTCCTCGGGTCCCACGGCTTCACCTTGGCCGCTCGTCCCCATGGCTTCGCCTTGGTCTCCAGGACCTTCAGTGTCGCCCGGTCTCATCGGCTCTTTGGCTCCTGGTTCCACCTGTCAAGGCTCCGCCCTGGCTCCTCCTACCTCTAGCTCCTCCCTGGTTTCTGCCGCCATTGTCTCCTCCCTGGTTCTTCATGGCTGCTCGGCCCTGGTTCCATGGTTCCTGGCTCAACCTAAGCCCCCTCCTGCTCTCCTCTGTTGGACTCTTTATTTTTAGTGATGTTAAGTGCAAGGATGCACCTTCTTGATGAGGGGGATATGTAATGGGTTACCTGTTTTTGGTGGGTTTTAGTTCAGTTTGTGTTTCAGTTAGTTTCTATGATTTTTCATTGATTTGATTATCATGTGCACCTGTCATTCATTTCACTGATTGGTTTGTTTGTATTTAAGCTCTGTGTTTTCAGTTCATTGTTTGTTCTCATCGGGTCATCACGGTTGTTCTGTTCCTGGTTTTTATTGTTCTGAGTATTCTGTTTTGGAGGTTTTGTCAATAAAATCTAAAATGCTGCAAATAGATCCATTCTCGTATTTATTTGCAACTGAAGCTGACAATTGTTCACTTATGTCTATTTTTATTACCACAAAAAAATTGTATTATCAGATTACTCGGTTAGTCATCAAAACATTCGACCAATTACTAAAACACCCCTAAAATAGTTCAAACATTTTAAAATGCACATGCATTGTTTAGTAAGATCCAAGATGGCGGCGCGAGTACATCGCGAGGCTCGCGGTCTCTCCAGATTCTGTAATTTAGCAGTATTTTTCTTGCTCATTTCGGGTCTGTTCGTCCAGAACAGTTGTGCCTTAACATCGTACACCCAAGGTGAGCTTTTGGATATTGGTTTGCGAATTTCCGACAGTTTTATGGACAACCTTCGACTCCTTCCTGAGATCGCCAGATCACCCGAGGCTATGCACTCTGCCCGGCCGGGCGGAAGTGCTCGCAGGCGCCGGCGAGATCGTAAACAAAGGCGGGGGAAGCGCGGAGGACTAAGAGCTAAGCTAAAGCTAACACCACACCGGCTCTCTTTACCCAGCATTTTCCTTGCCAATGTACGGTCGCTGTTGAACAAAATGGAGGAGATTCGACTCAACATCACATACAGCAAGAGACTTTTGAACTGTAATGTTCTAATTTTCACGGAAACATGGTTAAACAGCGGAATACCGGACAACGCTATTGAGCTAGCGGGACGCCATACATTCCGGGCGGATAGAACATTACATGGCTCCGGTAAGACCAGAGGTGGTGGATTGTGCATTTACATTAACAAAGCTTGGTGCACAAACTCTGCTATTGTTGGGAGACATTGTTCAGCTAACCTTGAGTTTCTCATGGTTAAATGTAGACCGTTTTATCTACCGCGGGAGTTCACTTCCACTATTATAACTGCAGCCTATATTCCCCCGGATGCTGATGCCAAGTTTGCTATGAAAGAACTTCACGCAGCCATCAGTAAACAACAGACCGTTCACCCGGAAGCTGCGTTTATTGTTGCGGGTGATTTTAATCATTCAAACTTAAAGTCAGTGCTACCGAAATTTCACCAGCATGTTTCCTGTCACACCAGAGGAAACAAAACCTTAGACCATGTTTACACAAACATGGCTGAAGCTTACGTCGCGACACCCCTCCCCCACTTGGGACAGTCAGATCACCTTTCTTTGTTCCTCACCCCCAAATATGCACCTCTGATCAATCGCGTGAAGCCATCAGTGAAGACCATCAAGGTGTGGCCTGCGGGGGCAGATTTCTCACTCCAGGAAAGGTTTCTACACACAGACTGGAGTATGTTTGCTTCTCAAGCCACCAGTGGCTCTCACACGGACATTGACTGCTACACCTCCTCTGTACTGGATTATATTAATACCACCATTGACAGTGTTACAACCCAGAAGCAGATCACCACATACCCAAATCAGAAGCCATGGATGAACAGGGAAGTGCGACTCCTATTGAAGACACGCAATACTGCCTTCAGATCAGGAGATGCACAAGCCTATAGCACATCCAGAGCAAATCTGAAAAGGGGCATCAAAGAGGCCAAGCACTGCTACAAGCTTAAGATAGAGGGACACTTTTCCAACGCTGACCCTCGGCGCATGTGGCAGGGCATTCAGGCCATCAGTGACTACAAACCCTCTCACTCCACCCCCGCAGCCACTGATGTCAACTTCCTGAACGAGCTAAATGACTTTTATGCTCGCTTTGAAAGAGACAACAGAGAAACTGCCACCAAGCTCAAATCCTCAGCTGACCACCCACCGATCACACTCTCCTCCACAGATGTCTGCAATGCACTGAGCAGGATCAGCGCGCACAAGGCTGCTGGACCAGACAACATCCCTGGACGCGTACTCAGGGCATGTGCGGAGCAGCTCGCTGGGGTTTTTACAGACATTTTCAACCTGTCTCTTGCCCAAGCAACTGTACCAACATGCTTTAAATGCACTTCCATTGTGCCAGTGCCAAAACACTCCAGCCCGAAGTGCCTTAATGACTACCGCCCTGTAGCACTCACACCCATCGTAATGAAGTGCTTTGAGCGGCTGGTCCTGGCACACCTAAAAGACTCTCTACCATCCACATTGGACTCACACCAGTTTGCCTACCGTAGCAATAGGAGCACAGAGGATGCAGTCTCCATGGCACTGCACTCTGTGCTCACACATCTGGACAATAAGAACACTTATGCACGCATGCTGTTTGTTGACTTCAGCTCAGCATTCAACACTGTCATCCCAACTAAGTTAATAGCCAAACTAGGAGACCTGGGCTTCAACACCTCCATGTGCAACTGGATTTTGGACTTCTTGACCAACAGACCCCAGAATGTTCGATCAGGCTCCAACTGCTCCACATCCATCACACTCAACACTGGTGTACCACAGGGCTGTGTGCTAAGCCCGTTCCTCTACTCCCTCTTCACCTCCGACTGCAAGCCTGTGTACGGATCTAATTCCATCGTCAAGTTTGCGGACGACACTACGGTGATTGGTCTCATCAGCAACAACGATGAGACTGCCTATAGGGAGGAGATCAAGCACCTGGCCACATGGTGCACCGAAAATAACCAGCTCCTCAACACCACCAAAACGAAGGAGCTCATCGTGGACTTCAGGAAAGTGTCAAGAGGCACACACGACACCATCTACATCAATGGAATGGCTGTTGAGCGTGTCTCCAGTTTCAAGTTCCTGGGGACCCACATCTCGGCGGACATGACCTGGACAACCAACACCTCCAGCCTGGTCAAGAAGGCTCACCAGCGCCTCTTCTTCCTGAGGACACTGAGGAAGAATCAGCTTTCCTCCACTATCCTGGTGAACTTCTATCGCTGTGCAATAGAAAGCATCCTGACCAACTGTGCTACAGTGTGGTATGGGAGCTGTTCTGTTGCAGAGCGCAAGGCACTGCAGCGGGTGGTGAAAACCGCCCAGCGCATCACTGGGACTCCACTACCTGCCATCGAGCACATCCAGAGGAAACGCTGTCTGCATCGAGCTCGCAGCATCCTTAAGGACTCCTCTCACCCAGCCCACAGACTGTTTTCTCTCCTGCCTTCCGGCAGGCGTTTCAGGTGCCTCCGGACCAGGACCAGCAGACTAAAGAACAGTTTTTTCCCCAGAGCTGTCTCTTTATTAAACTCTAACCCTCATTGATCCCACTCCCCTTATATACTGATTGACTCTCCTCTCCCTCCTCACACCTGCCTCCATTTTGTTATTTGCAATACTATAATGTTCATTTGCACTGCTGACTGTTATTACAGTAACAACTGTTTACATATGCATCTTGCACTACTACCTTGACTGGAATATGCTCATTTGCACTGCCGACTGTTTATTTACAGTACCGACTGTTATATATACATTGCAATATCGTACCTTAACTGTAATATGCAATTACTTTCCACTGCACTCACTCGGATAGCTTCTGTCCAAACTTTATTTGCACTACTTTAAATCCATTGTTATACTGCTCATTAGCCTAACTTATACATATATCTATTTGTAAAATTCTGTTTATAGTAATATCCATCTGTATATTATGCTCACATTCTGTTTATAGTAACAGCCATCTGTATATATATTCATAGTACATATCTATCTGTAAAATTATGTTTATAGTAACAGCCATCTGTATATTATATTCAGTACATATCTATCTGTAAACATTCTGTTTATAGTAATAGCCATCTGTATATTATTATATTCAGTACATTTCTAGCTGTAAATTCTGTTCACAGTAAGAGTTATCTGTATATTATATTCATAGGACAATCTATCTGTAAATTTTTGTTTATAATAGTATTCAACTCTATATTTATTCAGTACATATCCATGTTCTGCACTTATGAACCACTGTATATCCTGCACTTGCTGCTATTGCACTTCTGGTTAGACCTAAACTGCATTTCGTTGCCTTGTACCTGTACTTGTGTAATGACAATAAAGTTGAATCTAATCTAATCTAATCTAATCTTGCCTTTTGTGACTTCCAGTCGAATAAAATTTCTTGTATTTGCATCTTGTATATATATACATATATGTGTAGTCGATAGTGACTGATACAAGATCAGTAACAACCATAACAACAGTTGATACACTGAGCATATGATAATGGACAGCACTCCATGTTAAATGTGATAATGTACTGCACTTGTGAGCGTACAGTAGGTGCAAGAAGTGACAGTGATTCCACAGGGGCCATGTGGAGACTCCAGCTTCTTCACCAATGACAAGTCAGAAAATTAGAGCCAGTGACATTAACAGCTGAGAAAAGCTCATTCTCCTGTTGTTTCCACCTGTTAACATCTCTTTCTCTCTTACTGTCACTTTCAATCTCTTTTACACTCTGTTTCTCTCTCACTCACTCTGCACTCTCACTGAAAACATG
Source organism: Rutilus rutilus (assembly GCF_951802725.1). Lineage (NCBI taxonomy): Eukaryota > Metazoa > Chordata > Actinopteri > Cypriniformes > Leuciscidae > Rutilus > Rutilus rutilus. Next base: position 29,713,680 of record NC_140224.1, on the reverse strand, counting down.
TAGAAGTCACATACCAAGTATCCTTGACATTTAACTTCAGACACAACATGTGCCAACATGTTTGCAACACTAACTGATGCAGTGTTAAAATATTTAGGCCTGAGTGACTGGTCTTTAAAATGATCCAAATGATCTTCATTCAGGTATATGTGAAGATGTAGTGTAGTGATGGACTGTGCATTCTCAATTGTATATTTTTCATCTTAGACCACATTGGAACTGGAGTATCATGAAGATTTAAAGAAGCATTCTGACATAAAATTAAGGGTACGCCCTTAATAATTATAAAAAAAAAAAAAAAAAAGTAAATAAAATTGTTAATTGTTAAATTGTTAGTATAAATTGTTAATAATAAATTGTTTATTTAATTCATGTTTAAAATGTAGTTAAATATAATAAATAAAATACAGCAAAAATGAAGGGATTCAGGATTTCAAGAAGTTTGAAGTGCCAAATAAAAATTATGAAGTGGTTTCTGACTTTTATAAATAAATAAAAATTAAATAAAAAAAAAATTTCAAATGAAAACAAATCGATTATTTAATTACATTTTAATTAAATTTGACATTTAATTAAATAAAGTATATCAATATAACAATCAACTTGAAATTTTTTAATACATTTCAGAAATCTTAAATGTTTCTTATTCATTTTGTCATGATACGATATACATATAAAAAAGTCTCCGACTTTGAGATTAAAATGTTTTTATAATTCAAAAATAAACAATGAAAGTAAATATTTTTTTTCAATTGAAAAATAAATATAGCCTACCTAAACTTATTCAATTCCTGTTTAAAATGTATAATATAATAAATAAAATACAGCAAAACCCATGAATTAAGTTTTTTTTTTAGCATTCATAGACATGCCTGATTTTATAAATTGAGGCTATAAATATGTCGTCACAAGTAAATCATTCAACCCATTCAATGGGTTGCACACTATTTATCCTTTGCAGTTTATGATTTCAATATGGAGCGATTAGAATGTGCTTTTCCTCTGTGTGCCCATGTGTTTAGAGTAGACCTCTCTCCATTGCACGGACAAGAGCTAAACTCTGTGCTCCTAATTTCAGCCTGGTGAAAATAAGCTCATTGATCTCTATTGACTGATGACTAATTTATGTGCCTCCATCCAGAGTGTTATGTCTTGCAGCATGAGTAGCAATGTCCGGAGTTTCATTTGGCTGCCATAGAGCCTTTGCAGAAAGTCAACGGTCTGCATGCTGTGGTTTCAGACCAACACCAGAACTGCAAACACTGTTGTGGTAATGAATGCAGAGTTTGGGGATTTCCTTAATAAATCATCTTATAAAACGGCATAATACCCACATTGCTTTGGAAGGAGGTCTTGATCTAATTTGCATGTGTTCATTCATTTGATTTGATGTTGAGTTCTGCCTCTGATATCATTGGCTGAGTGATGTCATGTGCATATTTTACAAATGTGTTATGATATTGAATAATCAAATGATTTGCATGTTTTGCATGTTCAGGTCAAGCTTGTAATTCCATTGGTTGGATATTTTCTGCATGTGATATCTGTGCAGTTATGCATATATTCTGATAAGGCAAGCAGGTTTCAAGCACTATAAGGTGGAAGAGATGGACCACTTACAGTTCAGTTCAGTTTTGAAACAAAATGCATTTTTGTGTATTTGATTTAAAGTCAAATTTATGAAAGCATTGCTGTCAGAATGAATTGTTAATTTAAAATATATAGAAATTAAATCCTAACCACAGTTCTGGAATTCCTGTTCCCTCTTGAACTGGAGGAATTTTCATGGACCAGAACGGATTTATGTTTATGAGGGTCTAATGGATGAAAGTGCTGAATATTTCAGATGACCAGTAAAACCAGGCATCAATTATGAATGGTTTGTATTTAGTGATTACACAGGCCAATAATTGTGAGCTAAGGAACATCAACAATAGACGCCCAAACTGTTTTTGAACAGTTTTTGTAAAATAAGCTTCATTTAGTAGGCTGTAACTAAATAAACTACTATAATGCTAATCATGACATGGGCTCAATGATCTATAGTGACTTCATCATTGTGGGAATCATTCATAAGAACGGATCTTCGGCAGCCAGAACAAACTTATAAACTATAGATGTCCTCTCTCATTTGTTTTTATGATGAAACTCTATGCCTGACGCTTTAAATGGAGTTCATCTTTGCACTCTGGCACGAGAGTGAGAGAGCACACTGTCCCTTGAGTGAAGGAACAGAAGCACTTACAAGGTGAGATAACCTAACAAGCAAAATCTTTTTGAAAGTGCAATGGGATTTATAGGAGCTTTATGGCCAGGCGATGAAGTAACGTACTCCGATATCTGAATGGCAGCAAAAGCAATGAAATCTGGAGACGAATAATTGTTTGTAAAATGAAATTTGTAAAATATAATTCAAGCTGCTTAATCAGTATCCTGTGGTCTGACATACTATTATTCATCTAAAACTATTTTGCACAAAATCTTTCTGATTATTCTATAATTACTAAACATGCTGTTTACATACTTCATATTCATTAAGAGACAACTGAATGTGGCAAAAGGACCACTTAGTGAAGGCAAAAGGTTTATTAAAATAATGAAACTTTTTAAATAAATTGTCACCAGCTACAAATTCTTATGCATAAGTTAATGTTGAACAAAAACAGTTTATGGACATGCCAGTTACCCACTAACCTTTGTTTATTTTAATGTATGTTATCCTAGATATACTAGTAGTACATACTAGTAAAACGTTTGCGGACTATTCATAAAAATATTAACACAAAGTACATAACTTGAAAAACCTCAGAGAGAGAGAGAGAGGGGAGGAGGGACATTTGAACGGATGAATAACCAATGTTGTTTTATTATACTCTGTGGCACCTTTTTATTGTACTATCTACACAATTTATTCAATGAAATGTTTTCGTTGTATATTATGACTAAAAATGACTCTTTCTTGCCATATATATAAACGAAAAGGACCTGACTGTCTGTCACCCTACCAGTGACTTTGCTGATTGCATGGAAGTCTCGCGTTGTCTCGCGTTATGTTCTCTCCACCCCCACCACCATCAGCCCCTCCTCTCCGCTCTTTCCGTCGTCTGTATCTCCCTTCTTTCTCTCTCTGGAACACATGAGATTCTCCTCCCGAAACCTGAACCGCAGCAGCAGAGGCATCGACCCCCCTCCCCACACGCACACACATCATGGCTACAATCGTAACCTCGACCAGGTTTACGGACGAGTATCAGCTTTACGAAGAGCTGGGAAAGTAAGTGCGCGCAACATTGTAGCAGTGTGACGTCATCGGCGCAAGTTACTCTTGTTTGTTTCGTTCCATTCTTTTATTTGGATGTTGACAGCAGGGGAAACGACTTGCTAAGAGACTCGTAAACCTCTCCGAAAGCCACGCACAGGGGGCTTGATCGGATCAAGACAGCACTACGCTACAGCCCTCGGTTCTGGACTTGATCCGATCAAGCCCCCTGTGCGGATCTAAGCTTTAGGCGTTTTAAATGTCAGGTTTGAAGGGCTGTAGTGGTTTTGAGTAATGTATATGTAAGCGTAGAATGTTGAATATAGCATGCACTGTGTTTTGTGTTCACGCCTTGTTTTATTTTAAGGGCTTGCTGATGGGCAGGAAGGTTTCCTCGTCACTTTGGGTATTTGGCTGCCACTTTTCATGGCATTAACATTGTGGATTGTTTTATGCTTGTAACCAGAGGTTTAATAATTTTCTTCTGCGGCTGCTTAAAATGATTGCAGAGCAGTGCACTATGTAGTGCACTAAAGAATATGTAGCTGTATACTTGATATTACAATAAAATATTGAATGTGTCGCACACACAGTTAATCACACTTAAATATCTTAGGAGAGGAGCGATAAAGAGGGATTATAAAATCAATAAATGAGCAGTGACGCCTTTCTGAGAATTCAATCTCACTTTTGGAAAGAGCATTACAGCCTTCTAACATGCAGATGCGAGGTGCTCTTCACGCCGCCCGTTTTTCTAGAGGCAAATGTCATAATTGTAGTAGGCTACTAGATAGTGTTATGTTAAGTCATTTTTTTTCCATACATGAGCCAATTTGCTAATTCATACTTCTTTTTTTCATACTTAAATGTTTTGACGTCTCGCTATGACCGAATGACTCGTCTCGAATCTTTTCAATGAATCGGTCGAACCGGTTCACAAAATTGGTCTGAATGACTCGTTCACTAATCAGACTGAACCGGTCCGAGCGGCACTCGAGTCACTATAATGATTTTTAACATAATTTAATGTAAATGTAAATCATATTTAGATTACACATTACAATAAAAACCTTTATTTATAACAGGAATTGTTCACCCCAAAATGAAAATTCTGTCATCATTTACTCACCCTCAAACTGTTTGGTTACAAACATCCTTCAAAATATCTTCCTTTGTGTTCAGCAGAACAAAGACATTTATTCAGGTTTGGAACAACTTGAGAGCGAGTAAACTATCCCTTTAATAAACAGCAATATGATTCACATAAAGCATAAAATATGCTACGCCGGGTCTGGATCTATGCTTAAACCGGTTCTTTAAAACGAAGTATCAGACTTCTCATCAATAAATTATAATGGAACTGCTGTTACGTCATCTGTGACTGACAGCTCTTCCTTGTTTGCAAGAGTCAGGTGCGTCTTTTACTTTCAAGGGAAATCAAACTCTTGTGTTCTTCTGTGTATTTGCAGGGGTGCCTTCTCCGTGGTGCGGAGATGTGTGAAAAAATCCACTGGCCAGGAATATGCTGCTAAAATAATTAACACAAAGAAACTGTCAGCAAGAGGTAAGCTTTCGATTCAGCACTCTTCCAGTGTGTACAGTACAATGGGATAAAGGTGCTTTGTGTTTTATTTCGCTCTGCGTTCACTGAAGGGAAGAGAAAAGACATCGTCCTCTGAAGTTGTTCAGATCAAAGTGGGAGTTTTGTGGCTTTTATTCTACGTCTGTATATTTGAGGGCGTCTTTTTGGTTGCGCACTCGTAAAAGTTGACATACGGTAATTAACTTTATTGCAGATACACTTATTTAAGTCATCTGGGAAAACGGACCAGAAATATTGATGAATCATCCTGCATTCACAGGCGTATCCCAAAAAATTGTTGTCCAGTGAAATGCTTTGTAGAATGAGAACATCTCCTCCCCCTAATTCCACTGTCTTCTGACCAGCACTAGACAAATATAGTGTTAAGGCTGATTAAAATTGAATTTTTAGATTATTACATTGATTAGTTGGTTAACATAAGTAGTTATTTCACCAATTGTCAGTTCCAAAATCTACTGACAACCTTGTCAGTGGACCGGATACAAGTGTTTTAGTGAATTTTGAGTATATATATATATATATATATATAATATATACAACGTTTTTATTTTACTCAAAATTCATCGTCGAGTCACCAAGGGCAACATTTTTAATTTTCAGTTTAGTTTTAAGTTTAGGTTTTTCATGTAATATTTATATTTGAATGTATTTCAGCTTTATTTCAAATGGCAAAAAATTGTTTTAGTTAACACTGTTGAAAAAACAAGCAGTAAATCAGAATTCATGGCTGTGACGTCAACTAAAGGCTGTTGGCTATTCAAAAAAAGGACAAGCCCATTGGTATGCATGTCCTATCCTAACTTCCTGTTTCAATAGGAAATAGTCAAAATAGAAAAGAAAACTGAACTCAGTGGCTGTGTGTTGAACCCCGGCCTGCTGGAATGGTCGCAGTCCTTCAGATAGAGCCCAGTGTGTTCATGTTTCTGTAGAGGAAAAGCACGCAGAAGAGTTTGCCTCTGTCCAGCCCTGTTTTTCTCAGAACTTGAAGAGACGCATGAGAATACGTGCTGTGCCCTGCAGCACAAATCTGGCAAATGGTCCCACCTGCAGTTTTGCAATAACTTTGTGAACCTTTTTGTGCAAGCATGTGTTTATCAGTACCATGTGGTGTCACAGAACTTACATGCTTTGTTGTGCAGCTCCTGAAGACGAAAGCTGCTTTTGATTAGAGAGGGGGAAAAAAAGAGAGATGGCGCTTAAAAGGGGATTTTTTTGTAATTTCAGTTGAAGAATGGATTTGTCCAGGAACAGAAAGATGTAAGGTGTGTTTCAAGGCCCGTGGTGGTTACTATAGGATGCATTCATTGGCATGTGTTCGTTTCTCTCATTTGAATGTTCAGTTGCTGCCCTGATAAACGGGAAAACGTGTGGTATTATGGGAATGTCAGAAAGGCCAATAAGCTGAGTCATACACAAGAAAGATTCTGAGTCAATTCAGCTGATAGTAAACTTTTTTATTGGTGAGTAAAATAATGACTGTGTTAGAGCCAGGGTGAAGCTGTTATGAGCCATTGACGATCAATCAACATGTTCAGTGATTTGAATTTCGTAATGAAATAAGTATTTTTCTGCTTTAGCCGGTTGAGTTTTGGTCTGCTGCATTAAATCTAATTGTACCTGCCTCAGCAGGTTGGAGAAGCTTGTTTGTCATAACGGCGGAAGGTTAGTAAGTGAAGTGTCTTGTGCAGTACGTCTTTCCGCCTTCCTCGATTTGCTGATTTGCAGTTTTCCATGGAGCTAATGTGAATTTAAGTGGAGGAGAGCATGGACAGTGAGGGTCTTGTTTATGGCACAGCCATTTTCTTTGTTGAGTGCTTGTCTCCAGCAGCCCGGCCAATTAAGACTGGACCGTGCTTCAGCCGTCCGGGTAGCAGAGGAAGAGGGGCGTGACGGAATCCCTTTAACGGCTAATATGGAGATTCTGGAGGATGCCCAGGGAAAGGTGTGGTTCTTGTCATCGTGGTGCAACTCTATATTCAATTCATCCATGTCTCATTTGAGATGGATGATCGGTTTAATGTTCCCTCAACTTTCGCTGATGTGTGTGCATTTTAGTTCTAGTCCAATTTGAAGGGATGAGAATCTAATGATTCAATTGAATGCATTGATTCAGAATACACTTAATGATGTTTGTTCCTTAGCGATTCCATTAATTATTCCTTTCACTTTTGAGGAAGTGCCGGCTAAGTAATTGATCCTTTAAAGCATTTACTTCATTTGTTGTTATACATTTATAGACAAAAAATCCAAGTATACAATACTGGTTTTGAAATGTATATTTTGTGAAATATTGTGTATATTTTACAGTATTAGTGTTTTTTTACTGTATTTTGGATCAATTAAATGCTGCCTTAGTGAGCATAAGAGACTTTTTTCACAAGCATTAAAAATCTTCAGACTACACGATATCAGCCCGATTTTCACACGATCTGCTTGTCGTGGTGATTCGTAAACGACAGTGGCCGTCAGGATACTAGAATCAATAGTTTTATCAATTGTTTTATCCAGTGTTTCACAGTGGACGACAACAGACACAGTGTTTGTGACGCTTCACGATGTCACGACAGAAAGACAAGCATGCTTAATGTTTTTCCCGGCCCTCCATGACGGATATTGACCAACAGAAGCTCTTCCGCACACAGCTTTCAAACATGGCGACACGAAAGAGAGACGATGGTATTGGTGCTAACAGATCACTCTAAATTGTAATGTAGACGTGCATGTTTTTGTAAAGCTGCTTTGAAACAATATGTATTGTGTACTGTTTTAGCCTAAGAGTTTATCTGTAATTGACTTGTTCTTTGAAAAAAGAACCAAGAGTCAGTATAGAATCGGACAACTCTGCTTGTATGTTTGTTGTTGCATTCAACGGTTTGGACGAAACGATCTGCAAAGCAGTGTTATTTATTTACTGGCACCCAGTCTATCCCTCTAATTCAAACTGTTAGCTCACAACTACAGCATTATGCATCATTTAGTTTACTGTGACACTGAAGGAAATAAGAGAATGCAGACTTTTAAAAAAAACGCCAACAGAACTAAACATCATGAAAATCATTTAACTCCTAGTGTTTTTCCAAAAATGAACCTTTTTGTACTCTCCTAAAAGATGTATTAAAGTTGTGTTGCTGTAACGCTTCACTCATTGGCTGTTTTGACCAAGAGCTTGTTGCAGTAGCTAGGCAACCGCTTTGCTTGGGGTGTATTTGATTGGTTGCCTCAAACGAGGAGCCTCAAGACTTGTGTTGATGGTCTGAGTTGAGGATGAGAACGAATGAGAAGGGACAAAAATCTCTCATAATCCCTTACTGCCTGGTGCCCTGACGCGCACCACACGTCTGCAGAGAAGCAACACGTCAGCCTGACAGGGGCTTAGAGTAGACGAGTCTCACTCCGCACACCTACTGTCCAGATACGTGAAACAACCTGACAGCTTTTCAAAAACTGGGGTTGTTTTGGTTCATTCGTTTATAGTGACCTTGACACACAGAGACCCCGTGCCATATGCAGGAATCCCTCTCTTATTTGCCTAAATTAATATTTGTGCGATTAGCGCTCTGGCCAGGTCATATGACGACCTTATTAGCGGGTGGGGGAGGGTTTTACGAGCCAAGGAAATGTATGCTGTAATGACAGCAGCTGTGTGCGTAATGCTTGCAGCTTAGCTTATTCGGAAACACGAAGGTTGAATTGCTATAGAAATGGCAACAGAGGTCTGATAGACACGTGTACCCCCCTCACTCCGTTCATTTGAGAATTGGTAAAAAATGTAGGATTTTTTTTTTTCTGCTTGGCTGTGGTATCTGGTTTTGTAATGTATTATATAATAATTAATAATAACTCTTGGGAAAAAATAGTCAAAATGAAAATTTTGTATATTAAGATAAAAAATACAAAAGTTCAAAAGCTTTGGGTCAGTAAGATTGTTTTTGAAAGAAGTCTCTTTTGTTCACCAAGGCTGTATTTATTTGATAAAAAAAAACAAAAAAAAAAACATTTTTGTGAAATATTACGATTGAAAATAACTTATTTCAAGCAAAATAACAAGCATCATTACTCCTGTCTTCAGTGTCACACGATCCTTCACAAATCATTCTAATATGCTGATTTGCTCAAGAAACATTACATATTATCATCAATGTTGAAAGTGGTTGTACTGCTTAATAGTTTTGTGGAAACCATGATAACATTTTAAAAGAACAGCCATTTATTTAAAACCAAAATCTCTTTTAACATTATAAATGTCATTACTATCGTGTTATCAGTTCAATGCCTCTTTGCTGATTATTCATTTCTATAAAAAAGTAGTTTACATTATTTATATGAATGACGGTTTGGCATATATCTGACCTCTTCTCTCTTACCTTGCAAGGGGGATTGCTTTTGTATTGAGGTTAATCCACTTATTTAATTGTATTTCATGGGCTCAGACCAGAGGCGGGTTGCCATAACCATTTCTTACATTGTGCTTGTTTTTTTTGTCCACCATGTGGTCATAATTTCTGTCTTTGCAGACATATGTTGTTTAAACTTAACCTTAAACGGTTACGAAAGCGGCACAGGAGATTCAATCAGCTCCTCGGATCCAGTGGATTCAGTTTAAGCTGCTATTGAGAGGACTTAACCTCCCTAAGGCTGACTTGAGCCCAATGACTAGTTGCTTGTTTTGCTTGACAAAAACCGACATGGAGTCTGAATTACCTCCGAATTTTGTTGTGATACCCTGGATCAAAATGTCACAGTTCAGTTGTCGAAAGGGCCAAATGATTCCTGTCCTAGTGTTTGCACACACAAACGCACACCCACTATGCATATATGTTTTGTGTACACATGCATTATTCCTTTGAAATGGCTTAAAAGGGTGTGACCCCTGCAGTAAAATGATCAAATAGTCCTGTCTGAAGACTTGTCCTCTACTATGTGAATTGCTTTGCCTGCCCTCCAACATCATACTCTCCCTCTGACTGATCTGACTAGAAGCGTTATAACGCATTTTCATGTCGTGGGTCATTAAGATCACTGTCACTTATCCTGCATGCATCTTCTCGACTGCTCTCTCCCTAGCGCTTCATCATTGGCGTAGTCATTTCCAGCTGCCCTGTTCACATTTTTGCCATGCCGCTAGTTCCCCTAGACGAGAATGTTGGGCAAAACACAAATGAAGCTTGAAGTAGCACATGTACATTGCAGATAAAGCTTCTTTGTCTTCAGTACTTTGGTTCAGCGAATCTAAATCTCAAGTTTTTTTGAGATTTTCTCTTTTTTAAAATCTACTGACGGCCTTCTAAATGGATAACAAACCATGTTTAAATGTGAAATAAATGTTTATTTCAGCAATTTTGTGCATTCACTATCATTGTAGTGTGTATAGGATTGAGATCCAATAACCATTTCTTATTCATCATAACATGTGAATTTAAAAAATCGAATGAAACATTCGGTTCTTTTTAGTGAATCAGACATACATCTTACAGCTAATTGTGAGACTCAGTGTAGTTACTCGCTAGTTGATTATATGATGTATTCTATGTAGTTAAAGATATACGTTGTTGTTTTTTCAGTAGTTTAAAAAAAATATTTTTTTGTATCGTTTTTAGAGATGCACCAATTGATCGGCTGGTGACCGGAATTGGCCGATTTTCACGTGAACGGCCATGACCGGCGACCGGCCGGTCAGTCTGACATATGCCGATTTTATGCCGGTCAAATGCACTCGGGCGCCGCATGATTAACCTTTTGAGCGGTACAGTCTCATATATGGGATTTTTATTTCTGTGCCCCTGAGAGTACGGCGCCACATTTAGAATGTTCAGTGACGTCGCATAACTGCCAGATTCAAACTGTGCTTTCGCGCGTCCAGCGCTGTCATATATCACAACTAATAAGCAGTGTTTTCAACCTCATAATGTTTATTTTAGGTTTCAGATATTTAAATACACATAAGCACGAGTAAAACAATACATTTGGAGTTTGTAAAATACACACTGATGTCTGTGGAAGCAGCAATAACAATCTATTCAAATATAATTTGCCGACATGTGTTATTCATATCAGACAAACATAGTGGAAGTAACTATAAAGTTTAAAATATAGTTAAAAAAAGTTATAACTATAAAATATTCTTCTCAGTTCACCGGCCACTTTCTTGCATTTATTTCGGGAGAAACTGACGAATTCACGTGCTGTAAATAGGACAACATTGCGGCGCCCATCTCATGTTATAGATCAAGATTATTTAAAAAGGGTTTTAGGGCTGGGAAAAAAAACGATTTGATTTAAAAATCGATTTTTAGATTTTTTTTCTCCCATAATTAGATGGTTATATATATTATATGGTTTCATATTAACCATGTGTACAATACATACATTTTGCATTCGCCAAATCTTCCTTCAGGGTTTCCGTAGCACGCTCCCTGCAGCGCAGCCCTCGATGCTTAACGACATAAAGACTAGCATGTTTGATTTTTTTAACAGGGGGGAATCGAATCGAATCGTAAATCGAGTTTTTTATTTAAAAAATCACAGATTTTTTTTAGGGGAAAAAATCGCCCAGCTCTAGTTTTAAACGACCAAACACACTCACTCACACATATTTGAAAATCGGAATATCAGATAGGCTAGTTGATGACATGGTAAGCAAGTTTGTGAATATTTTGAATAAAAAAGGAAAAGCGAAATAAAATATACTAATATTTTAAACTTACACGTGAAAGGGTTAAAGAAAAGATCGAAAATAAATATTTGTGTGTGCTGTAAAGTGGTTAGAATTTTTTTTTATCGGAATCGGCTAAAATCGGTATCGGCAGGTCAAACTCAATGAAAAATCAGAATCGGCCTAGAAAATTGTAATCGCTGCATCTCTAATAGGTTTTCTACTAAACGTTTGCATTGAGTTCAGCTTCCTTGTGCGACCCATTTTTGTTGCATCCCTTTTGAGCCATGGGTCGTAACAAATGGGGGCTTGTCCGTTGCCATAATAAATGAAGAAAATGTTTTTGCATTTTGTCGTGATTTCAATATTTAATCAGATTTTAAAGGCAGGGTAGGTAGGACTTTATAAAAATAAAAGATCCAAATTTGTTAAAACTTTCTATATATATCAATACATAATTAAAATGTAAGTACTCTGAAAAAAAGAGTATAAAAATCAAGTGACTCTAGACCGTTTAATCTGTATTAAACACAGCTCATTATTTCGATTCGGGACGAATCAAAGGATTGGCTTAGGCGACTGTCACTCTCTCTCGCAACCATGGCAACCACCCTTTTGCCACGGGATCTGCCCACTTGCGCGCGCACGTTTGATTTGAGGAATTCAAGAGGCACGGAACCTAGGAATAGCAAAACAATGGCAGAGAAAGAGCAATCAAAATTCACATTACAGGCATGCAGTTAGCGAAGGCAAACAAGGCAAAAAAAGAAGACAGTACAAGAAAAGGTAATGAACAAAAAGTCTTTGGATAAACAAAGAAATAAAACGTGTGTCAATATCGGCGTAGCTTTCCAGCGACCACCCTGTCCTCGGCCTCTACTTCCTCGGACCCTAGTTGCACGCCACGGCCTCTTGCACGACCTCCTCTGCTTCGCCCTAAAATTATTTTTATTTTACAAAAGGACATTTTAAAAACCTACATTTTGCGCATGTGCTCCTGCACGCACTTTTCCAGTCACAACACAGCAATCAAAGGAGGACGCGCTGAAAACTGTAATGCTGTTCTCTTCCTTCATAACTCGTACTGAGAAGGTTTGAGTTGCAGAGGAATTTGTGACTGTTTCACCTGTTCAACCACATCAAAGTTTCGTAATTAGTAAGTCTGTGCTTTTTCTCTTTTTGTTCTTATGTGCTGAAGGGCTGCTGTGCCTTGGTGAAACGGTGTTTGTACGTGAAGAGCTCTTTTCCAAAACGCCATAAACCTAAAAAGCTGCCTCAAAGAACCAGCAAAAGTAATGATTATGAATGTGTAAAATATTGCAATAAGACATTTTAATTGTTTATTAATTTCTGTGTCGGCTGCAAAGATGAAGTTGACGATATTTGACTCGCGATCTTCGCAACGCATGCACCGGAGAAATGCACATTTATTAGGCTACATAGTTTTATTTTGTTTTGGATGGTTTTGTTTAGAACCAGATTTCTGTAAATATATTCCACATTTTTTAGGCCTGTGAGGCGAGGCTACGGTTCGGTTCACGATGATATACACACTAAAAACTCCTGGGTCAAAAATAACCCATAATGGGTTATTTTTGACCCAACTCCTGGGTTAAAAAGGGACCAACTAATTTCTGGGTTATTTCAACCCAGAGAATTGGGTCATTCATTTTGACCCAAATTCTGGGTTAAATATCTGACCCAAATGTTGGGTTAAAAAAACCCAACATTGTAGTTAATATAACCCAACTTCTGGGTCAGATATTTAACCCAGAATTTGGGTCAAAATGAATGACCCAATTCTCTGGGTTGAAATAACCCAGAAATTAGTTGGTCCCTTTTTAACCCAGGAGTTGGGTCAAAAATATCCCATTATGGGTTACTATGCCAGTATGCCTTATTTCAGAAAATAAAACTTTGTTTTAAATCTATATAAAAGAAACACACACTTGGACATATTTATTTTTCTATTTATTTTAGTTCATACTGTAATAACAATATTAAGAGAGAAAAAATAGAAAAATAAACAACTCTTAAACATTCTCTCTCAAACATTCGACACAAACATTTGACAACATTCAATGACTGGACTTAAGGCTTTAAGTCTTCAAACATTAGTTGTGTCATTTACTGCAGCTTTAACACAATTAAAACTCATCAATTTACTGCAGTTATAACACAATTAAAACTCATCAATTTACTGCAGTTATAACACAATTAAAACTCATCAATTTACTGCAGTAATAACACAATTAAAACTCATCAATTTACTGCAGTTATAACACAATTAAAACTCATCAATTTACTGCAGCTTTAACACAATTAAAACTCATCAATTTACTGCAGCTTAACACAATTAAACAGTTCTGCAATTAAGCAAGGCAGTCTTAAGAAATTTGACTGGTTTTGATTCAGATCCCTCAATCTGATACACAACTTGCTGCAGAAACTCCCATGCGGGAGCACACTGCTTTGGGTAGTTGATATCAAGAACATAAAATGCCTTGAAGCACACGTCAACTGCCCCAAGCAGTGTGCTCTGAGGGAGTGCCTGACCAGCTAATATCACAAATGCCTGAGAGGCACATTGCTGGGGATCTCCCAGCGCCAGGACAGAGGGGAATGGCTTCGAATGATGGAGGTATTCCACCATATTTGTTCCAACCTAAAACAGACAGAGACAGAAAGATAGATAAAAGAAAGTGAATATTGTGTAGAAGGTGAATTGTAAGCAAGATAATAGACTACCAGTTTGTGTTATGCTGATACTAACTGTACAAGGAAGCCAAATGAGCTGTGGTTTTTAACTGTGTGTTCATTTTGAGTGGGTCATGAATGTGTACAAGAAAAATGTGGGTTGAGAACCACTGAGTAATAAAACTTAACATCTTTAACTTCACTTTCTAGTCAGATTGCTACCTTGGATGGCATCGCCCAAAACTGAAATAATAATAATAAACATTTATTTGTATAGCACTTTTCATACATGGAATGCAACGCAAAGTGCTTCACAGGCATAAAAACTAATTCACACAATGTCAATATAATATATATAAATAACAGATAAAATTAGAGACTTATACAAATTCACATAATATTGTACCGATAAGCAATTTTAGAAAGGTATGTCTTAACCTGCCTTTTAAATATATGAATGCTAGTAGCCTCTTTCGCTTCATTTGGTAAAGAATTCCAAATTTTTGGAGCATAGTGGCTAAAAAGAAGCATCCTGATCCAATCATGGATTGCCTTCTTTCACCTGTACAGTATGGTTAGAATTAAGAATATTCTCTCTCAGAGTGGTGCTGAGAAACTGCTCCAGTGTACTTACAGGCATTCGGTGTATGAACGCTGTCCGGGACTCTTCAGTGGAGTGCCGGATAGTCTTCTGCCCAACCCTGTAGACGGCCTGTGGCACCATGGTGGGTAGCAGTGTTAGAGCTAGTTCCCCTTTGGCATCTGTAGGTTAACAATATTCTAGGTATCAGTATGTGTGTGTGGAAAATAAAATGACTGTATAGAAATATGTAAATGAACAGATATTTGAGTCTCAACATACAGACAAATGTGACCAAAAGGAAAGGAATCCCAGGACCCTTGCCATTGAACACACAAAAGGTCAGTTTTAACTTACCCAGTGTCATGTCCTCAACATTAAGTGAAGGGAGTTTATTGTCCTGCTTGGCCAAGTACAGGACCTTTTCAGCATATTCAGGGAGCCAGGTCTCAAATAATTTAGGTGCAGCCTCACCATGTAGAACCAGGAAGTCCTGCGCAATCTAAAAAAACCCACAGGAAACAAAGGAAAAAATGTGATATCCGCTACTTTGATACAAAATGTAATTAAGGTATTACTACTATATGTTCCAGTAGAACCATACCATGCCCATAGTGGTGAGATGAGGATACTCTGTGAGGATTTCCAGTATGTCCTTGGAGCTATTAGCCCGGATCCAGTTGGCTCTGCATAACACTGTGTCCTTCATGTAGGACTGCACCTGGGTGAAAGGCTCTGAATTGTGTTTCAGCCATTCCTTCTGTTGGAGGGCCCTTTCTTCTGGAACGGTTGATTCTCCAGAGAAACACAAGAGTTTACAAATAAGTTTATGAGTTTTCTTCCTGTAGCATGCGTTCAGACAGGGACAGGGAAGCCGGACGCCAGCGATGTTTTTCAATTAATTTCAGTGGGGGTTGTGCGTTTCTGCACCCGCAGCCCGCAATGCAGGGGTTGCTGCAAAAAAATGCCACCGGCATCCGACGAGAGAAGTTGAGCCAGATTCAACTTTTGGGTAACCGGAGCCCCACGTCACGTTCCGGCTGCCAATCAGACACTTAGATCAATCAAACCCTCCACAGACAGCCTGAAATGTTTTTGAAACAGAGACTATCCAGGTGGATTCACGGACTAAACTCTGATAATCTACCTGTGTGTGTGTTCTGACTAGGGCTGGGCGATATATCGATATATTTTTGAAATGCGATATGGAATTAGATCATATCGCATATATCGATATAGTTCAAATTTGAGCCGTGATCCTTGCTCCCCGCGCCTCCTTTTCCATTCTATCCCTTATCGGGATATATATCGTATATCGATATTCAGCCTAAATATATCGCGATATGACTTTTGGTCCATATCGGCCAGCCCTAGTTCTGACTTTGTTTATTTCATGTACTAGCTTCTAAATCTGAATCTGACTCACAATTTAAGGCGCAAAATAATGACACAAAGAAGTTAAATTTGATTTGTGTCCGATGATGAGAGAGAGAGAGAGAGAGAGAGAGAGAGAGAGAGAGAGAGAGAGAGAGAGAGAGAGAGAGAGAGAGAGAGAGAGAGAGAGAGAGAGAGAGAGAGAGAGAGAGAGAGAGAGAGAGAGAGAGAGAGAGAGAGAGAGAGAGAGAGAGAGAGAGAGAGAGAGAGAGAGAGAGAGAGAGAGAGAGAGAGAGAAGTAAGCGAGTTCTGGCAAGTGGCAACCCACCTACGCTCCCCCCACCCGCCCCACCATCGCACTCCTCCATCACTGGTTGCCGGCTTCACTGTTAAACTGATATATGGTATCGGAACAAGTTCAATTATGACAACTTTGAAAACCTTTTCAATACGCATAAGGGGGGAGTGTCAAAAAATGCAAAGTGCCTGTTGTTGTGGAGTCAGCTATTTTAACTTTTTCTTTATCTGCCAAATTCAAGAAACAAACAACAGAGACGAATATACAAATCTGATCCTTTCACTCCTACAAGCCATACATTTTCTGTCATTTTGGGAGCCTGTGTCACCTGGTATGTATGCCCTTCGTGACTGGCTGGCTTCAGGCATCTGTTGGGTGGACCCATGGTTCGACCTCTTTCTAACGTTCCGTAGTCTTTCTTCGAGGAAGCCCGTGGCTGGGTAGTAGATAACTCCTCCATCCTTCATTACCTTCCTGGCTTTTGTGTACCATATTTCCTGGGAAAAAAAGATAGAACTTTCCTTATCCAAGAGGGACATTTATAATCTTTTACAAAGTTTTGCAGTAGAGATAACACACATCAGGTACAGATAAGGAACAAGAGAAACAAGGGTTAAAAGCAAAATGAAAGAAAATTATACATGTACACATACAATATATTATGTCTTGTATGACCCGTTCATCTCATTAGACACCATTGATTATTAAAGGCAGGGTAGGTAGCTTTTTTCTAAAAAAAAGTGTCGAGTGTCTGTAGTCCTCTCAGGGCTGCAATAAACACAGCTACTTATTTCCATTCGGAACGAATGAAACGATTGGCTGGGCGACTGTCACTCTCCCTCGCTACCACCCCTGCTGCTACAGGAGCTGCCCACATGCGCGCACTAGAGTGCGGATCGGGCTGAATTTTTCTGTCTAAGCCCGGCCCGCGTCCGACAGAGCAGTAAATAATAAATATTTGTGTGAAGGGGTGGGCGATATGGCAAAAATATCATATCACATTTTTTTCAGGAAAATCACGATTCACAATTTTATCACGATTCTTTTTTATGTTGGTTTTACTATTTTGTGACTGAGCATTACAGCCAAACTAATGTCCATATTTTAAAAACAAAGCCTTAAGTAACAAAATAAAAAATAATGGCAGACAGGGGCGAAGATAAAAATATTTGTCATTATTTTCTTTGTTATCAAATATTAAGATCAAAGATACACATTACACATACACAACTACAAATTAAATAGTGCTTTATGTTTTCAGCTACAGTAGGTGTATTTAACAGTAACATTGAAGAAAGTAATTAAATGAACAAATATGAAAATAAAACAAAAAATAGACTTCATTGTATAAATTATACATTGATACTTATTAAAGCTACTATTAAAGTTATCAGTCAAGAGCAGTGAGTGATTTTCTATTTGCATTTTGTTTTATTAACATTAAAGGGATAGTTCTCCTAAAAATTCAAATTGTCATAATTTACTCTCTCAAGTTGTTTTAAACTCGAATAAGTTTCTTTCTTCTGTTGAAAATAAAAGTTATTTGGAAGAATGTGGGTAACCAAACAGTTGATGTACCCCAGTGACTTCCATAGTATATTTTTCTCCTATGGAAGTCAATGGGGACCAGCTACTGTTTGGATAGCCACATTGAGAAACGCTCACGTTAGAACTGCGCATCAGCACACAAATTAAATGTTTAATTGTAATCGGCTAAAATCGGTATCGGCAGGTCAAACTCAATGAAAAAAACGGAAATCGGAATCGGCCTAGAAAATTGTAATCGGTGCATCTCTAATTGGTATATAAATGGTATATTTTAAATCAGCATCAATTTCCATATGAACCAAGATAATTAAACTCACATAGCCACTGTCTGATCCATCATTCAGGGTCGGGAATGTCTGCACCAATGATAGTGCCAGGGCCTCTTTTATGTTTGTGGATGGCCTGTAAATGTAAAAAAACACTTTCAGTAAATAAACAAACAAGTGACACAAATGTACAGCCTATACATTTAAATTTCCAGATATTTAAATATTTCCAGAAGTAAGATAATCTCAAAATATCAGCGACATTGAATTTCAAATACTCAACCTAATACTTTTGCAGGCATCAACAGAGAACCTGACCACAAAACACTTATGTTTAAAGGAACACTCCACCCATTTGCATTAAAGGACAATTCCGGTATTTAACACTTTAAGTCTATTTTGTAGTTTGTTTTGGATGAACAAGAGTGGTGGACAAAGAAATTTTGACAATGGTTCCTGTCTCGACTTTTTGACTATTTTAGAATTGCCCATGACCGCTTTAGAATGGAAGTCTATGGCCATGCACAAACATGCCCTTAAAACAACCCTTAACGTTCGTTTTCAAAACTGTTCAACTCACCGAGTGGTTAGTGGTGTTCGTTGATGATTAAAAACAAATTTATCGGCGCAATGTATGATTGCAATCCGTTTATTTTTCTATAGTGGAACTATTTTTTCAGATACCTCACAACCACGTATAAACTTCCGCTCTTCCGTAACTTCCGTTGCTCTGCTCACGCTAGCCTTCTGAGAGACAGAGAACCGAGCGAAAAGACTACAACCAAATGTAAACAGCCCCCTTTCCGTTTCCAGTAGCGCAGTAATATCAACGAGCAATGAGTCCTCCAATGGAAATCAATAGGATTTTACAAAATGCCAAATAAAACACGACAGAATCTGTATTTCGCTACGCTACTTGGTGTGGAACATCAACGAACACCACTAACCACTCGGTGAGTTTCACAGTTTTGAAAACGAACGTTAAGGGTTGTTTTAAGGGCATGTTTGTGCATGGCCATAGACTTCCATTCTAAAGCGGTCATGGGCAATTCTAAAATAGTCAAAAAGTCGAGACAGGAACCATTGTCAAAATTTCTTTGTCCACCACTCTTGTTCATCCAAAACAAACTACAAAATAGACTCAAAGTGTTAAATACCGGAATTGTCCTTTAAGCTTTGCTTAAAGGACAGGAACCCAGTCATACTATTGAATGGTCGTGCAACATTTTCTCATTTTCCCCTGAGACGAGAGAAATCTGTATTTACCTCTTTACACTTCCTCCTACAATGACGCAAAAATCGTTTTTTGTTGATGTTAACTTTAATATGTGCTCCACAGGTCCAATACCATACTAAAAGCCCCTGAAATGAGCATAGTATGACCTCTTTAAGTTATACCAGATGTATCCCATATTTAACATACCTCTCTCCAAACCTCTCAATCAAGGAAGAAACAAGAATTTGGGTCAGAGTGATCCTTTGTTTTCTATTGATGAATCCATTGTCTTGAAGGTTCTTCATTATTTCTCTGCCACTGGAGACTGCAGAAAGAACCTGTTGGATATCCTAAAATAAATGACAAGAATAGTTGTTGAGGATTCATTGCAATTTACGAATTTAACCCTGGCATACCAATTTTGGACAAAGTCACAAATCTAAACGTGAATATTTAATATCCTGACCTGAAGTTTCATAGTCAAATATTAGCAAAAGGAAAAGGGGAACAAGTACTAAAAAGACTTGTAATATATGTATTAATAATGTATTAGTGCTTCATTCCATCCATCAACTTCTACTTGATCTGTAGTAAGGTCACATATTTTCCTTTCCCCAAAACAATTACAGGGGTGATAGTAGAAAAAAATCCTGAGCCTGAACTTTTTTCCCTGGGAGGTAAGCGGGCCCCTAAGCCAAATATGCCCTGATCAACATAATTGTCAAGCGGGATCCAGGGGTGTGCTCCCCTAGGAGAACATTTTGATAAATAGTCCCTTAAATGATAGATTCTGGTGACTTTTGTGGATATAAATGGACATCATTCAGACATTAGATGAACAAACCCAATACAAGCCTATATTACAGTAGCAGGTTTCAGTAAGTCAAATTTAAGACCTTTTTAAGACATTTTAAGACCATAAAGATTGAAATTTAAGACCTACACGACGTATTGCCAAAAAATGTTCAAATCAAAGAATTCATTTTATTTCAATGAACTCAGTAATTGAAAAAGCATTAATTTAATTTACAGATAAAGCAATCACATTATCCTTCCACACTAGTGTTGCACGGTGTACCGATACTTCAAAAGTATCGCGATACTCGGAAATCAAAAACGTCACGATACCCAAATTTATCAGTATCGATACATAAAAAAAAAAAAAAAAAAGCCTCCCTATGGACGTCTGTGTTTTTTTTCCTGACGCACGCAGCAAAGAACCTGCCGCTGTCAGTGTCATGTGACAAAACACTACAGCGAGATGGCTGCATGTGCGAGCACAAGTGGTCCACGACTCGTAGAAAAAGATGACGCGAGGAGTGACATATGGAAGTACGTTGCCTACCTTGCTCTGTTGCACGGTGCACCGATACTTCAAAAGTAAATCGGAAATGAAAAACGTCACGATTCCTTAATTTATTAGTATCGATACTTCTAAGAATGACCGCGTTCCAGATTTGTAAGGCCGGCGACACACAAGTTTGGTGTCTTCCCCTGGCTTCATATAGTTGCACTCCATGACTTTGGCTACGTTTTCGCGCTGCCAGTGTGGGAAACACATTCGTAGTGTATGGGAAACACAAAACAAATTCGCACGTGGAGTGACTGCTGTATCAATCTGATTGGCCAAAACCCAAGACCAGCCCTTACCCTATTACCGATTGGCTGAAGTAGGCTTACTGGTGTGGTTTAGTGAAAGCGCCTCTCAGATCTTGGGATAATTGTCAATTCACGCGAACGTGAACCTGATTTTTTTTTTTTTTTTCGCAGACACGTCTGTACGCCGGAAATCCGGCGTGGCGCCGGAGTGCTATCAGGCTTGCAATTAGCTACTGTGAGTGGCAATGTTTAAACAGAGAGAAAAAAAAAAAAAACTTACAAGTGGTGGAACTGTTTCTAACACCAACACCTGATCTGCCTCCGATTCTTCCAGGGGGCATATGGGGTCAGCATCATGGCCTCTAGATTCATTAGAAGTCGAAGGTTGAGGTGACGCAGCAGCTGGCAGAGCATTAGAACCCTTCTGCAGAAAAGAAAATATATAAATAATATTTTGAGCTTAAGATTCAATGGGTTAGGCTACCTGTGTACAGGCACAAAGTAAAAAAAAATATTCCTTTGTCAGCAGTACACTCTTGTCTTAAGTGACCAGTGCATCATAGATCAAGGTGAGTGTCATAGGGTTGTGTATAGTGTTTAGTTATAAAAAAAAATTAAAAGAAATAAAAAAACCACTTTTACTTACAGTCCAATTTATCCAATCTCAGTAGCCCAAGTAGTGTCCCCTCCAAGTTGTCCAAATATTTATGTCATTCATTGAGTGATAGGGGTGATACTGATCCTCTTCCACTGAGGCAGAATTACTTGAGACTAACTTGGTTGGTGTGTTCCCACGTCAACAAAGCAGTGTAAATAGTGCAAGTGGCTGTTCACATGCTTAACTGCAGTCTAAAAAAGTCTGTAGCGCAGAGAGATGTAAGAAGTGTCATCATGTTCTCTGTATGACTTGACTGCATGTAATGGGTGATGATCAAGTAGCTCTTCCACGTCAATAGCTAACAAATCCTTAGTGGGGATCACACTGTACGCAAAAAGATGTTCTTCAAACCCCAGTGTTTCCCACTTCTGCACAACAAGCTTTATTCTCGACCTGCCCATTTGCTCCAGAACCAAAATGGTTTTTATAAGCCCAAACTGAGGGTCCCCATCTTTGTCATAGGACATAAACACCATCATGCCTGATCTATAAGTGGTACCCTTAACCGTGACCCTGGCCGGTACGTACAGCTCTGTGAAAAGTGGGAGTCCAATCAGACCACTTTGGATCTCTTTATAGCCTTCGAGGTTGGCTAGAAATGTTGTGTATCCTGGACCAATTTCTGTGGTGTGACTTAACAAAGACCCACACATGAAACTATAGCACTGCATAATCTGGTGTCTATATGCCATTGTTTTACAGATGTTTCGGAAGTTGCAGGTGACATGACTGACACGTTTGAAAAAACCATGTTTGCCTTCAAAACGCATTGACCACAGGTGTATCAAGGGTCCGAGATTTTGAAACACCTTTGGATAATGGAGCATGAAATGATGTTTTGGTCGCAGATGTAAATGAGGATAGAGCTCCAAGAAAAGAGAGTGGTGGTCTTCAATGATTTTCCTCAGGTAGCGTGTTGCTGCAAGAGTAACAGATGGTGAGAAGATGATTTCCATGGACTTGAGTAAAAGTAGGAGAAGCTCCCATTCCTTGCTATCAGTGGGGATCAGGTCACCTATCATTAAAGGCAGTAAACGAAGTAGGCACCACATCTGAGCTGCAGACTGTCGCAGAGGGCTGTCAATATTCTTGAGATCATTCTTGCTTATTAACGATGGCTTGTTTCCCACATCAGAAAAGCCATAATCAAAGCTTGTAATGCGGTAGTTAAGCTTATCTAGTGACATGTGCTTTTGATCAATTAATGATTTTAACACAAGCTTGACTTCGTACGCCCCTACCCCTTCCAGAATGTCATGCATTATATCCACAGCTACATTGTCTGTCACGTGGTAGAAAGACAGGCTGTTTAGGATACTGTCCCTTTTAAGGCCTGTCTTAGAGGGGTTGTCTGTCTCCAAATCTGCCCTGTGAGTATTGGCATCACGCAAAAGGGCAAGATCTTCCTGTGTCTGTACTCTCAAGACATCTCTGTGTACTCTACACAGCCGACACACATGATTTCCACTGAAACTCTCACTATACCCAAGAATAGCATTTAAACCCAAATTGTCCCCGACTACCTGGACAACTGTGAATTTCACTACTCCTTGAAAGTCACGGGTGTTAACAGTGATGCCATCCTTCTCGAGAGACTTTAATTCATCCACGATTGGGCGCAACACTGCATCAATGCCGTAGGTCTTTGCGTCGTCCGATTTATAAACTGCTAGCAGGAAGTGTGACTGTAAATTGGACAGGAGATCTGGTGGCAAACTCTTCAGGATGAAATATATAAATCCTAACTTGTGAACTACAGTCTTGGACCCAAGAGGATTAACCGTTTCACAATCATCATTGTACAACAACAATGGTATAGACACCTCTTTCGAAAAGAGTGGATGTGATTTACAAAATTCTCCGTCAAACACATCGTGAAGAAAATCCCTCTTTTTCCTTTGCCATTCCATCATTGCCTGTAAAACGCCAGGAAGTTCCAGTATCTTGTCTAGAAGAGGCTTGAGCGGAATACGCTGATAGGTATCAGCCACAGCAACTTGTCGGACACTGCCAGTGACTGAGTCCCTCTGCTGAACATAGGAGACGCTTGGTAAAACCTCCTCAACTGGCTGAATGAAGTTTCCCGATTTTGTGAAATACTTTATCTGTTTGTAGTCTGTCTCCAGTCCTTTGAAAGGCTCGGCTGCATCTGAAAACTCCTGCCGGAGCTCTTCTACCTGTGGGCTCTGCTCATGACCTAACTGACTAAACAGTGACATTGTCTTGGTTTTTAGTCTGTTCACAATGTCACCAATTAAACTTGAGGTGTGTTGAACCACATAGTTTATGTTAGTAAATGTATTGGAAGACCTGGATCTTAGATGAGCAAGAAAAAGGGCTACTCTGTCTGTAATTCCCTCTTGCTCCAATTCATCCCAATCATCGTCTAACTGCTCTGCTTGTACACCTTCAATTTGTTCTTGATTATCATCTTCATCAACATTAAAAACATTAGCAGGCTGATGCAATACATTGGCAGGCTGGGCCAGAGCCTGGTTCTCTTCGTGTTCCCTATGTAGGTGCCTTCTATAAGAACGAATGAAGGAAAATGTTCTGCTACAACTGCTTTCACAACACTGAAAATATGTTGTTGAACTATTTACATTGTGAACTGTTCGTAAATGTGATAAGAGAGACTTGATATCACCAGGGATTAGTCTTTTGCACTTAAAGCATGTATACGCCATCTGCCTGTTGATCAGCGGTGATGAAAGCCCTTAGTGCTCTAGTGGAGATAACTTACAAATTCTCTGAAGAGCCTCAGGAATTTAAGCCTGGGGCCAACTTTGGGGACAAGATTTTTGATAGCTTCCTCATCCAAGAGAAGAAATGCCTCCTCATCTATGTCTTCATCTGAAAGACAGAAAACAAGACAACATGAATATTGTTAAGTCGAGACAATTGTGAACCACTCACCAGACACTCTTTGATTATCAAGCTAACAATTTATCACTTTTAAAGGTCCCGTATTATGCCCCTTTTCACAAGATGTAAAATCAGTAACAGTGTTCATTTCGAGTCAGACAATACTGCCTACAGAGTCAGAGTGCTGTATGGAGATGGAACAGGTATAGTTTAGTAGTTTAATTACGGTTATAACGTATTTGTCATTTGCTTGTATCCATTATTAATAGCCTACAAGTCTGCTGTTTCGGACCAGGTCCGAATGATGATCATACATATCGTCGCTGTCGGGCGGAATCCTCGTATCTCCAAAACCATAATTTTTCAGGAAATTAAAAAAACTGCATATTTTTTGAGTTATTAAACATTGTATCGTTAAAGTTGGTATTATACCTTGTATTGCTATCATATACTGTTGTATACCAACATTAACTCAACATTTCCCCCAAATCATATTTAATCGGAGATACGAGATTTATGACTTGGGAGCGGGAGATATGAGGTTACGCTGTCATTGATTAGAATGGTACGGACACAGACATCGCTGCTGCCAGCAGTGTTCATCAATGTCTGCGGTCGCTGACAAGAGATAAGGCTTTAAGAGCTATTCAAATCTAATGACTGTGGTTACATACATCTTCCTAAACTCCATTTTAAACGTTTAAGAGATATGACTGATGCAATACCAAAATATTAGGCAAACAAAATCGGCGGTCGCGTTGAGCCTTTTGACAAGAGAAAAGGCTTCAATAGTTAATCAAAGCTAATGACTGTGGTTACATACATCTTCGTAAACTCAGTTTTAAAGGTTTAAGAGCTATAAGTGAAGCAGAACGAAAAAGGATGAGCTGACTAACGTTAGCAGTCTAATAACGTTAGGTGGAAATTTGCCTAATCTGCACGCAAACTTACCTCCGTGGCTCACGGGCTTCCTTCTGCACCAAAGCATTACAGCTATCGATTTTTAACAAAACAAGCCGACTTAATTGTATCTAACCTAACTATTTTCACTCGTTATTGTCTAAAAAACAAACAGAGTTATGCAAAGATAGGCTAACTGTACGTTCACACCGCCGCCGACTTGAGCAAAAAAGTACGGGGAAGCTTGTTGACGCTTTGGCCGCTCTGAAGTCTGTGTCACACCATGAAATGTAGAAGAAAAAAAAACAAGCAATACATTGATACTAGGAACCTTTTCTAATGACAGCATTTTTATAACCGTTGTGGTCACATTTGGTCGGGAAAAAAAATATTTTGATTAATATGCGCGAGGGAGAGAGAGCAAGACGTATTGTTTGAAGACGGTGAAAGTGAGTGCGCGCGCGCGGCCGGGGCTCTCTCTCTTTTGTAACTGGTCCCTATATGAAAATAACGTCATATCATAAATGATAGGAAACCCAGCAACAACGATTATCAGTTTCTCCTCCATTTTCTCTGAACTAATGTTTTGGTAGGAACGAAAGTTTACATCGTATGTTTCTCCGGAATCAGCCAGCGCGAAGGACGTCTATATTCCGATTGGTTGCTGGCGTCTGCCGCTGCTTGCCGCTGAACCGCGTCATAGCTCATTACCATAAAGTTGAGATACTTTCAACTTTCTGATTGACGCTCAAAACGCCCAAAACGCGACGCCGATGGATTTGACGCTCCTTGCAGCTGAGAGAAGCCAGCTTCCATTGAAAATGAATGACTTCCGGTAACTTTGGAAGCTCAAGTCGGCGGCGGTGTGAACGTACAGTTACTGGCGCCAGTAGACCCTTTTTCTCCCATAAATAAAACCTGCTACTTGGGGTATTTAATATGCACAGTGCCAACTTCGAGTCAGTAAAATAATAATAAAAACAAGAATTTAATGCTGGTATCCAAAACATTTAATTCAATTCAAGTATTATATTAGGGCCCTTTCACACCTGAAAGTCCGCACCAAGGTCCGAACCAAAGTTCATGTTTTGATACATTGTATACATTTGGTTAGTTTTGGTTTGGTTTCACATTGCAATTATGCGAGCGCACTAAAGAACTTTTCATGACGTACTTGCGTCCTGTCGTCATCATCTACATGGCTGCATATTGACATTGATTGGTTTGTAAACAGACGTGCGTCTGACGTCAGCGTGTTGTCAATTCGGCGGGTAACTTTGACAAGAATGAATGAACAGACGCATATTATCGTTGCCACTATGCTGTTATTATTACGGCATTACTCCCTCCAGCACCAACTATACTCGACGCTAGTTCAAATTCGCCAAATGAACGTCCTCGTTGTGCAAACAAATCATCGCCGGTAGGATGCAGGACAAATGTGTGCGTGTGTGTGTGCGCGCGCGCGCGAATCAGCTGGAAGAAACGCTGTGGGCAGGACTGACAGATCTGCACATAAATATTCTTCTTCAGTTGTTTATGCTACGCGGGAACCACCGGAACTTCCTGTAAATGGTCCGAAAGTCCGAACCATACAGAAAATGCTTTCACACTAGAAACGAACCAAACCTTTGAACAGTTTGATCCGGACCGAGACCACCTCTTTTCGTCGGACCAAATTTCGTCTGTTTGGTCCGGACCGTGGTCCGGGGGAGGTTTCACACCTGTAATTTTGATTCGGACCAAACTGAAAAGTCCGAAAGTCCGGACCAAACAAGGTAGGTGTGAAAGGGCCCTTAGATACATTTTAAAACTTCAATGCACACGTATAATAAGCCTAGTAATAATAAGCCTAGTAATACGTAGACATTTAAAATACATCAATAACTGATATCATAGTTTAACACAGATAAAATCAGAGTTAAGGCTTGCTTTACGCGTTGCTCGACGAGGGTTTCTTAATCGTTGCGACTTTCAATCCTGAGGAGACAAAATGCCGCGGAAGCTCCTGCCGCGGAGTGAAGAAGAGGTGGAGTTACAAGGATTCTCAGACAGTTTAAGTGTCCAATGGAGTTACGAGATTTGCTCTCAAGCTATTTTCAACACTTTAGATTGGTTAATAATTTGTAAAAATAACAGAACCACGTGGGGACTGACCAATAGCATCGATTTGTGAAAAAATATGAAATTGACCAAATTTGGACATACGAGGTTTCCGCCCGACAGCGACGATATACTGATGAGTTTAATAAAGTTTATTGTACATCACACAAAAGATGAAGCGTCAGTTTTACTTCAGAAAATCACCGTAAGAGCTGAGTAAACACAGTAAGTTATAAGAAGCGTGCAAGTACATGAACGATTTTTGGTAGAGTTGAGGGAGCATTTTCTTTAAAAACAAAATAATTCCACCTCGTCTTCAGCGGCTGCCTCAGATTTCGGGAGTAAATAGAGAGAGCTACGTGGATTAATGCATCCAGCCACACAACACCTACAACGCTTTGGAGACATTCTCGTCAGTGCAGCAGCTGTGAACTCAATCAGGGCGGGTCTATGTTGAAAAGTTCTGAATTTCACAAAATCTTGCACCGACACATTTAAGCCTTATTAAAGAAAAATGTTTAGGTATAGAGAGATGATATAAGGGCAGTAAGAGTAAATGCTCACCTCTAAAATTCTCTGTCAGCTCAGACAGCCGCCACTCAGTTAGTTTATCGGAGACAAAGCTGTCCATTCAAAATGACCTGGAGAAAACATAGCAATATAGAGGTTAACAATTCGAAGACTTGACCGCTTCTTTAACTTTCACTACTTCAGCCAGTAGAGCACTGTATAATATGATAAGCACGGCACAGCTGGTAAACATAACATTATTCTCTATGAGTGTACACACACAGGCGGGTCTGTCCGCGGTGCCCAGCAACGGCTCAGGACCGTGTTCAAAATCCTGCCGCGCCACAGAGCGCCAGTTATATAGTTTTATATTAAATTGACATTATATTTTCTCAAATCGTTGTTAATGACTTCACCCTATGCTACAATATACATTTAGTTTTACATTTATTCACAGAAATGAGCTGATTGAATGAAAATGGCTGATGTTATCGTATTTATAGGTGAGATTCTCAATTCATTCAGTTAACTTAACGGACGCTCTGAGGTAAAGTGTTTTGACTGCAGACTTAGCAACGATTGTATTTAATTACAGACATTATCTTAGTTTCATAATGTCCTTAAACATAATATTGCTGGCCATAAACTGAGAAAGTGCGCGTTCGTTACCTCAGGGACTCATTTCATGAACCATCGTTTTTTTTTTTTATCATTCAAATTTGGCTGGGTGGTTAATAACACTTTGTTCTTTAGTCTGACAAACTCAAAACACATATTTATTTTGACTTTACACGGACTTTAAACTAGTTAGATGTTGTTGCGATAGCCGGCCGCGCCCGCGGCTACAGGCCAACCACAGAATTACCACAGCTAACGCCAGTCTCAACGTAATTTTTTTTCAGCAAATGGTGCTAAACTAGCAACGGGGACATGTACACAGAAAAGTTTATGTTACATCAACACTGAAAATACTCTCTTACCTTGAATACACGACGAAGTTCCACCGAAGAAGCACAGGCCAAAAAATCGACCGCGAAGCGAGTCAAGCGACGGTTATTTCAAACGACTGACTGACTGTTGTGAGAAAATTCCAGAACAACTGCGGGCGGGGTCGGGAGGGCGTGTCGTTCTTCTTCCTCTTCTTTTGAATTTCTGGCAGACTGATGTGTATGTTTATAATGTACACAACTGATAATGTGATTGTTCGTATTATAAACAATTGTTGACATGATAATATAATAACTCCATAAAATACACCCCTCCAAAAAAAAAAAAAAAAATACATTAGAGAGAGAGAGAGAGAGAGAGAGAAAGCCAACCCTATAACCCAAAACATGGGTTACTCTTTGAAAAATAACCCAGAAACCCAAACAACCCAGGACTTGGGTCAAAATATTAGCCCTATAACCCAGAAAATGGTTACTCTCTGAAAAAATAACCCATAATTTTAACCCAACACAAATAACCCAGAAAATGGGTTGAAGAAATAACCCAGGAGTTTTTAGAGTGTAATCTCCAGTTCAAGCACCTTATGTTGTGATTGATAGCCTATATTTACTTTATGTATTTAATCCAGGAATGAAAATATTAATGAATTAATGAAAAAAATATATATATTAAAATTAAGATACAATTAATACAAAACGAAATTCGTTTTAAAGAAAGGCTTTGTGCTTTCTGTTTTGAGGTCTCTCTCTGTTAAAGTTTGAAAGTCTTAGTGCAGCTTTCAGAGCGCTTGCGTCCATAATGGAGAACTGTCAAGTAATATTGTTTTTTCCTCATAAATGCAAACACGAAAAATAAAAGACAAAAAACTTTTTTAAAAAGACAAACCATAAATTAAAAAAAAAAAAAAAGATGGATTTATAGCGTTTTGGGGGAAAAAAATGAATGGATTTATACCGTTTTGAAAATGTTTTTTTTTTTTTACTTTGAATTGATCATCAACAATATTGTTGTTTGATTTAATAATCACTGTTGCAAGAAGTGCCTAGTTAAGTTTTTTTTTTTTTTTTAAGTGGAAAAAGTAGGAGCTGCCACAGATTCTGTTTAGTTAGCTCCTTTATTGTTTTTTTCTATAGCCTAGAATAATATAGGTCAAATGCAGCAAGTCAAAAGACCAACTGGACCTTCTTTGCCAGTTTGCTCACATTTCTTTGAAGGATGGCAAAAATATCGCCTGAATATCGATATCTAGATATTGGAAAAAAATATCGAGATATTCATTTTTGTCAATATCTCCCACCCCTACATGCAGAACACCATATATGTTATGAATCTTACACGAAATTCATCTTCATCACAATGTAACTGATGGTAATGTAAAAAAGTGTATCAATGCAACCTGTTTTTAGCTTATATAACTAGCTCGTTAGCGAATCAAAAAATATATATTTTAAATTTACCAATATCAATATGCTAGCTTGATAGTGAGTACTAAAATACATCTTATTTGTTTATATTCATAAGCAATTAGCGTTAGATTTTTTTATTACATGTGATTCTGACATGATGTCACTACATGCACTTTGCTCCTTCCTCTCTGCTTCTCTCAGGTAAATAATGCGTCTTCAGCTCAGCGGTTGGAGTCTCGCGTTCATGTGTTTTGGGGGCGTGGCTTTGGAAGGAGCCCAGAAGGGAGGGGGTGGAGTGAATGGAAATAATGAGCTGTCTTTAAAACAGTCGTGAGAGGTCTACAGACACTCGATTTTTATACTTTCTTTTTCAGAGTACTTACATTTTAATTATGTATTGATATGTACATAAAGTTTAAACAAATTTGAAAAAGAAGTTTTTTAGACCATTCCTACCTACCCTGCCTTTAATAGAATGTTTAATTGTGGCAGTTTTGAGGGAAATCCCATTTGATATATATATATATTTTTTTTTTTGGTGAAAACGGTAGTAGCATTTACAAAATTATTTGTTTGTTTAGTATCGTTGTTCAAGCCCAAAGTATACTTCAGCCATCCAGGCCTCCATTAACCTCCATTTAAGTATGTTATATTCAGTTCATTTCTGAAATGACAGAATTTTTAAATTCCTCGTCGGAGTTGGTCAAATGTTTTTTTTTTTTTTTTTTTTACTGTAACCACAGTAAACGTGTCTGATTAGACCCAACTGCTAGTCTGATGGTTTAAGAAGAGACTGTAAACAACAGACTGGGCACTGGAGATCACGTCGGGAACACCATCAATGGGAAGAGACCATACTAGGGTTTCAGGAAATCAGGAAACCGCTTGCAGCTCAATTTTTGCGTCCATGTGGACGGTGCGCATACAATGCACATGTGAGTGATTTGAACGCTTTAAAACAAAAGTGTACTAGATGTGCGCATGCACCGAACGCATCGTTCGACTCTCACGGCCTTTGAAAGGCTTGCGTACTCAACTGTGCATGAAACGGAGCGGAGCGTGGAAAATGAGTTATGACACAGAAGAGAAGAAATTGTTGAATAAAGTGCACACAAAAAGTATTCTCGTGGCTTCATAACATTAAGGTTAAACCACTGTAGTCACATGGACTATTTTAACAATGTCTCTTTTCTACCTTTCTAAGCCTTTTGAAGTGGTAATAATGTTGGGTCAGAAAGCTCTCGGATTTCATCAAAAATAACTTAATTTGTGTTCCGAAGATGATCTTGCAGGTTTGGAACGACATGAGGGTGAGTAATTAATTACAGAAATATCATTTATGGGTGATTAACCTTTTAATTTCTCCAGATGTTTTATCCTTAAGAGTACTAAAAGAATCGTAAATGTAACCAGAATTGGAACCAGAACCAGAAAATGAATTCTTTACGATTCCCATTCCCATCCCTAATCGTGTATACCCCCACATTATATCAGTCATTTGGCTCTAGATATCGGCATCAGCCATTGAAAAAACCAAACTGGTCTTCCATTAGTGCACACACACACACACACAGAGCGTATTCAACAATTGGTTGTTATCAGGCAGTGTATTACATGAGAGGAATGAATCGGAACACAGAGTGCGTGTTTGAATTCAATTTACCTAGTGTGTCGAGCATGTATATATAGCCCAAATCTTAATCCCCTTTCCTCCGGGATCATTGGCCTCTTTGTTCTGCCTCATTTTAAACCCCATTGTGTGACAGAAGCATAGAGCATGGAGGTAATATAAGGACTGATAGAAAGATGTCCTCACTACAGGGAACGGAGTGGCATTGTTCAACTCTTCTCTTCCATCCATCTCTCTCTGTGATAGGAGCTGCGATGTTCCAGCCACACTCATTTTGCAGTCTTTGTTCTGAGCTGCTGCGTACTGTGCCTTTAGTAGAACTTCCATCGATTGCTCTCCCTCCCGTTCCTTCCTGCTCTCTTTCCCATTTTGTTTCGCTCCGCATCCCTTCTGTTCCTCTCTTCTTCGGCTGTGATAGCCTTATTAAAATCAGGTTATTGCGCAATCACTTTGCTGTTTTCCCGACAATAAGGTTTGCTCAATTTTCACACACTATATTTAGAAAAAGAGGGGCAGTAAAATGAATTGGATTTAAGTCTTTAGGAGGTAGAATTAGAAAAGTCTGATTACTCACCTTTTAAGGGTGTAAGGGGAATAGTTCTTTCTGGTACATAGTGTCAGAAATTAACTTCTATTAAGAGGCAAATTTTACTTCCTGGAATTGATTTCTAAGGTCTTTAAAACACTTCTTTTTTTTTTTTTTATTAAGGTATGTTTGATTTAAAAACCTTATTAAAATGCACAATTTATTTAAGTGGTTCTCAACCTTTTTTTCAAAAAAATCTTCCTATCTGACAAAAAAAAACAACCTCAAATCTAATGTCAGTTTAATGTTGTAAATCTTTATTTTCTTATTTTATTTTTTAGTAATTTAATTAATATTGATAATATAACTAAATTCTCAATCTGATTGATTATGTTGGCTTATTGCTATAGTTGAATGCATTTATTTATAGATAACATTGAACAGTTGCTAATGCACAAGATATTCTAACTAAACACGAGTTTTGATATCCTGTGCATCATCTCATTCTCATCTAATATATTGTACTATATTCCAATTAAACTATATAACTGCAATATAAACGGATTTCTAGACTTTGATTTAGTATTAACCATGTAAAAATGAAAGTATGTAATTGCGTTCTTTAAAAAAAGTTATTTCAAAACATTGCTGTGTTTGCTTGAGAATCCCACCCGTCTGACACAACAATATCTGCTCAACCAATGGTGTGAGATTGGGGCGGATACATCTGTCTCACCGACCAATGGCATGACGTTTTTTGGCCTTCGCCTTATAAATATCTGAGACATTTTTGTCATTTTTGGTAGTTTTTGCCACGGGCACTGGTTAATTTCTGACCCTCGTCTAGCACCTACTGCATAAATCCTTCTAGGGAGAGAGACAGGAAAGAGGGAATGAGATGGAAAGAGCAAGAGAGTGATTGCAGGCAGAAACCTTTGCCAAGTTTTTCTAAAAGTGAATAGAACCTGCGAGAGGGAAACTTAAAGTGAGTCAATTTATCTTTTGAAATGTTGACTACCATGCAAATGGCTCTTTCTAATCAGGTGAGGACGTGGGCTGTAATAAAATGTTAATGGACGGTGTAGCTGCCAAGCTGATTGCGTACGATTGTCTCTAAGTGTGATATGATTCCGCTTTAATGAGAAGTGTTCATTCCACAATGGATGACGTGCTCTGACCCACAACCATGAGGAACCAAAACCGAGAAGGTTACTTCCTGTCCAGATAGTGATCGGAATAGTTCAATTACCCAAAGATGATCACATACACACTATACGTTCTCTTCCCTTTCTTACAGTTTTGGAAATGTGAGAAAACATTTATTCAGAGGTGAGTCTGGGAAACGAGTGGGTGGTTTGAGAAAACATTACATCACTGTATGAGTAATTTTTAATTACGATGATGGTATTTATTGCAATATACTTGTTTTTCCTCAAAGTTTAACTTCCAGATATTTTATATCTTACAAATCTCTGTCATATCGACATCAGCCATTGAAAAAACCCAAATAATGAAGTTTATATGAAAAAATATATATTTTTTGTTACCAAAATGTACGATTATTCATAACTATTGAATGATATGTCTGTAGTACCTGAGACTTGTTGTAAAATAGCCGCTGCATGTGCAGTTATAAGAAATATTGTTTTGTAATTTGCTGACAGTTGCGTTCAGGGCCTTGGCTGCATTTCATGTTATCCAGATAAAACTGTAGCTAGTGAGTTGGCGCTCTGGGTGGCATTGAGTCATTGATCTTTTCTTCCAGCGAGGTTGAGTTAAGCCAGGGTCCTCGGAGATCCGCACAGGTCCTGGCACGCCGCATCGGAGAGCTCTGGATACCCACTAACTCAGACGCAATGGAAATGCTAAATTAGTCAGCTTGCTAGTTCAGCAGAGACTGAGGGACCCAGTAGAGAATGACTTGTGACACACTTTAGCTGCTTGAAGCGAACTTGGAACAGAAACGGCAGCGATGCTGAGGGAATATTTGAGTCTCGTAATGTTGAATCTGGAGTGTGATCCATTGCCTTTTGGGATTGTGAAGTTGTTGCACTGCCCGATACTAATGTTAGCTTTATTTCTCTCTCTCTCTCTCTCTCTCTCTCTCTCTCTCCCTCTCTCTCTCAAGTGTTTGTCATGTAATCCTCACATACTCCTCTGACACTCCAACCTCCTGTGGATAAATATTTGCCTACTTTTGTATTTACTTATAATGGGCCCTTACTTTTTACTGTGTGTGTACTGAAGTGTATGTCATGTGAGCTAACTTACTGCTCATCTGGCACTGGTGCCTCTGTCGCTGCTTGTATCTCTGTCATGCCTTTCCCTCTCTTTCTCTGGCTCTCTTTGTCTTGCACAACTGTAGGTCTGGCCAGTATACAACATGTAATGGTAGAAACTGTAATTTTGGTTTGCATCCTTTAAGTTCCTAAAATATATACAAAATAATAATAATTATATATACACTGCTGTTCAAAATTTTGAGGTAAGAATTTTCTAAATTGTTTTTGAGCCTACATTTATTTGCTCAACTTTTTTTTTTTTTATATCTGTTTACAATATAGTTTAAAGGCAAAGCTGAATTTTCAGCATCATTGCTCCAGTCTCCTCCAGTGTCACATGATCCTTCAGAAATCATTCTAATATGCTTATTTGCTCAAGAAACATTTCTTATTATTAGAAATAAATGTCTGATACTTTTACAGTGATATAAAATTACTCGTACTGTGATATATCATTTTGGTCACACTGCCCACACCTTGTTATAAATGCGTTTACAGTTTGTTACCATTACATATATTTCAGCAGATCTATTTACATCTATTTAAAACACTCTATTTTTTTTACACATACGTATATTTGTTTTTACACATGCATCTCTGTTTCCTACGTATTTTCTTTACTCTCAACCTCATTTCTCTTTTTTTTATGTGCTTGTTGTGTTGTTGATTCTCTACACACACACACACACACACACTGTTCTGAAGCATGCAATGTCATGAGGTGTTCCTCTTTCTCTGGATGAACTGCTGACCTAAAACACACACACATTTCCCTCACTCTCTTTTTTTTTTCTATCCTGTGAAGTTGTCCTCTATCTGTCCCTTAATCACTCTATCGGAGTCCTTCACAGTTCACACAGCACAAAGCTCGAGATCTGTCCTGCCTCTAGAGACAGAGAACTGCTGAGCTCCCAGAACACAGAGACCCATTTCTAGCCAGGACTGTGTGCCATTCAGTATTGAAATAAGTTTATTTTTAAATCTAGTTCAGTTCCTCAATATCAGTGAAGTTTGAATCGAACAGTTTGCAGAATTGAATCCAGTAGAATTAAAATAACTGAAATACAAAGAAATTCATATAACTGCGTCACACGACAAGTGTCATTTAACTAGAAAAGGATTGTTGTCAAGATAAACCTGCCTGAGAGTTTAAAATCTTGTCTGGCAGTCTAGAATGAAGTTTAAAGGTGTTGTCGGCTCTACAGACAGATATTATATTATTTTGTCTTTATATACTCTATAGTTCAGTAAAAGTTTGGGGTTAGTAAAATGTTTTCAGTGTCACATGATCCTTCAGAAATCATTCTAATATGCTGATCTGCTGTTCAAGACACATTTCTTATCAATGTTGAAAACAGTTGTGCTGCTTAAAATTATTGTCAGAATTATTTGATGAATTGAAAGTTCAAAAGAACAACATTTATGGTCACTTATGAAACGCTTATGATTTTAATGCATCTTTGTTGAATAAAATAATTAATAAGAAAAACTTTATTGACCCCAATCTTTTGAAATGTACTGTAATTAATTGTTTACACACTCACACTCACACTGCTGTAGTGTGAAAGTCTTTCTGTACTTTTTTCTGCTATGAAAGGAGGAAGGGCTGTCCGCGGGTTATTGAATGTGCTGCTGTTTCTCACACGTTTACCACTGAAAGTAGAGTACGTTGTCTCTCTGATACATCCAGTGAGGCCTAACTGTGTAAAAGGATATCAACACTTATCAACACACAGCTAGGTTTGTGTGTTAACACTTTAACTGGTATATTTGACTGTTGCTAGGTTTTATTTTATAAAGACACCATGACACTACATTCATAAGCGTGTTAAACTTCTACAGTGTGACAATTTAGTGAGAAATAAATGTAGGACGATTGGATGTTTATTGGGAATACTGCTGTTAGGATGTATTATTTTTATATTATTATATATTCCCAGCCTATGTGAGCTTGGTTGCATCTGCAGGAAAGGCCATTTAAGATTTTTTTTTTTACCTGTACAAGTACAATAATAAAATGTGTACCTTGAATGCAGTACAAGTCATTTTTATAAAAGCTTCTGCCAAATGCATTAGTGTGAATGTAATGTAAATGAATCATGCACTATAAGGCCAGGAAAATGTATTAAAATAAATGAATTAATATGTTAGACAGGTAAACCATCAATAACATATTGAAAGGGTTAGTTAAAACTAGTGCTTGTAGAAGCAAGGCAGTGTAAGTCCTTGTTTAGCCCACACGGTCTCTGAGGGCTTTCAGAGGAGAAGACCTGCCGTTGGCTGTTTTAATGAGATGTATCTTTGGTGGACATCTCTGCTCCTGCTTTCTGAGGAATTCTGAGTGAATTATTTCTTGAGTATCATTTGTGGTATTCATCTCAATCATTCATTGGAATTCCTTTTACAACATTATCTTGCTAATCTGTACCTGAATCAGGAGCTGAAGTATCTGTGAAAGTGTATGTTTTCTTGATTTAAATGGGGTTGTTGCTCTTGTGCTGTTGTGTTTGTGTGTTCTCCTGTTTTTCTGAGCAGCATGGCCCTGCAATATTGTGTATTTTATTTTATTTTATTTTATTTTATTTTATTTTATTTTATTTTATTTTATTTTATTTTATTTATTTTATTTATTTATTTTATTATTATTATTATTATTATTATTATTATTATTTTATTTTATTTTATATACGGTGGTAACCAAAAGTAATATCCAATCTAGGAAAATCAACATCTTCATTGTTTATTCAGATTAATAAAAATGTATTAAAGATTTTGTGAACATATTGCGTATTTATGCTTGGAGTCGATTGTTTTATTTGTGATAACGCATTGAAGTGCGAACATAATTTTGGCCAGGTTGTCATACAAACAATCAGTTAATGATGTTGTCAATGCATGCTTTTTCCTGTGAGCTTTTTGTTATTCTATGTATATTTTTGCATACTAAAATAAATAAAAATGTATACCCCAATCATGGTATTTTTCACCAAATCATGTAGTCAGATAAATACCTTAACCAAGTTCACTGTTTTGTTCTTCCCTCATATTTATAAAATATAAAATATTTTCCTCATATTTCGATGGTTTAATCAAAATTGTAGGTTCATTAAAAATAAAAATAAATCAACCACTTTTGGCCACTACGGAGATAGATAGATATATACTTTTTAATAATTTGTTTCTCTTCCGTTTGCAATCGACACGAAGTTTGCGCATATATTCTCAGCATGTTCTTATTTTGGTTGAAAATGAATAACTAAGTATGTACTGATCTAATGCTATGATCTGTGCTGGTCATTTCTTTTCTTAAGTTTTCATATATAAAAAAAAATAATACATTTTTGTAATGAGAATATCACTCATGAGGTGAAATAACGCAATACTTAAAAAAAAAAAAAAATGCCGTTCCCTGCTGTGTCTCACACACAGTTTTATCAGGACTGGAACAGATTATTATTATTATTATCTGTGCTGAATTATTAAAAAAATCCAATTGGCAAAAATCATGCGTAAAACAAAGGACTTCATCTTTAACAACAAGATAAAGTGCGCTCTCGTGGTGCGCTTTCACGTTTTTGCTGTCACACCTGATAAGACTCTGTACATGTTTGCGTTCTGACTGGCCTATTAGCAGCGATCTTATCTCGTATGTAGTTATTTGTCAGAAGAAAGTGTGTGTGTGAAGTATGGCAGGCGAGCTCTCAGCAGGGGATAGTGTTCATGGACTCTTTGAAATTTGTTTTGAAATGAGCATTCTGCCTTGAGATACGAAAAACAGTGAGACGTGGTGCAGATCTCTTTAGGATGTAGGAAAGGAAAATTGACAGCATGCATAAATACAGTGCAAAATGTGCTTTTTAAAAAAAAGAAGCTCTGCCAGTTTACATAATTCACAAAAGGCGAAATAGTTGACGGTGTATTAAATGAAAAGTCCTCTTCTTCGTTTCCTAAATTGGCCAAAAGCTTCATGTCAAATGTGAATCTTTCTGTAGTGAACAATGAGTATTTTGCTCTGGTGTTTACATTATATAATCCCTCTGATTTAATGAACACTCCTTACTGCATCACATGCGCGTTGCTGTTCTTTGGCGTGGGGCGTTCGCCGTGCTTTTGTTGTGCTGCCTCATTAAACACGGAGTGAGATTTTCCTCTTCGTTCTTCTGCACAGTCATGATTCCTCAAATATGGCTCTGCTGGTTACTGTGAACAGCTGTTCCTGATGGAACATCTAATTTGCTGAAGATCAGAAAGCCTATATACTACGGTCCAATGGACTTGTGTTGTTGCCCTGTCTGGATTTATAAAAAAAAACGCCCCCCCCCCACCCCAACATAGGAAAGCCTGCTGCATGTATGAATGACAGCGTAGGAGTGAAAAACGGTGGACTAAACAGTTTACGTGTGCTTGACTGTGTTTGTGCTTTAGGTCACTCCCAGAGGGCCTCATCTCTCCAAATATATCTGTACTCATGTCTGAGGGGACGCACACCTTCTCCCTGGGCTATTCTTAGGTCCTCTCTCTCTTTCTCAGGTCCTGTAGTGGGTTCATCCCGTTGTGGAAATGTCAGGCAAACGCACTTCTCAAACCTTTATCCAAACCTCTCACTGTCGGTCGCGCATATCTGCCATGTTTTGTAGTTTTTGTAGTTCCTCCTCCAAAGCGCAATGGGTTGTGGGCAATATTAGCCTTTAGAGTGTAGTAGACCATCCGAGGAAGGGCTTCTGGCATACTCTTTTTAACATACTATGCTTTGGGACCACACTTTTTTTAATCTCACATACTGTTTAGGATCTTGCACAAAAAAAAAAAAAAAACATTATATAACACTTAATTTTAATAGTTACTCTCCCTTTTGAGTGTCATGGCAAAGCATGCTTGGAAATAGAAATCCCAGCCCAGTTTCAGATAAATTTAGTCCATAAAACTCCAAACGATGAAACAATTCAGATAACTTAAAATGTGTCTGTTTGGTGAACTCATAATACTCATAAAAGTTAATCTGAACTAATTTGTTTAAGTTTACTCTACTAAAACCAGTTATTAGGGTTTACAGTGTATGATAGTATGGACATTGAGACGTAGGGGAATTCTTAACTCTTTCCCCGCCATTGACAGAATTTTACGCCAATCCATGTTTCACTGTTATACGGTAGGGGGCGCTATTACACAGCTTATAAAATAGAATAGAATCTCAGGATCCAAAAACAAGCAAAGAAGAAGTAGAAACAAGTGATAGAAGCATTGCTTAGGCACATGTAAGCTAATGTGATCATAAAACATTAAACCTCATAAATCGAATCTGCCTAACGTTACCAAATGAAATGTCAAATCGACTAAGTGTTACAGGACTGTGAAGTTTTGGGGATGTTAATGGACTGCCCTATAAAATGTTTTATAATTCTGATTTATGGTTTATGATTTATTATAAATTTATCATCAAAAACAGAAGTAATTAAATGAACGCTTAACTGAAATGTTAATAATTCCACTTAATTTACATAAAGTGCTGCAAAAACTTGCAACATGGAAGGAAAATTGTGTGGTATTGCTAAAAAATAAAGTTTTAATAAAAACTAAATTCTTACTTTGAGAAGTAGATTCTACTGTGCAATGGTAATATATTTCTCTTAGTTTAAACTTTTATTTTTATAAGTTGGAGTGAAAAACTAGAGTGATAGTTTTATGAAATGAAATAGTAAGATGCTCATGATATGAACTCTTGTGTCCTCATATAGTGGTGCTGGCTGGCAACTTAAAAAAAAAAAACACTGGCGGGGAAAAAGATAAAAGCACTATTTTGTCATAGTTTGCACTGTGCGGAACATAATCTAATTTTATAAATTTAATAATCTAAAAAAACCAAAGAACCTTTTGTGCAATGGGAAAGTTCCTCATGGAAGCATAGCATTAAATAACCTTTATTTTATAAACAGAGTAACTCTACTGGTCCAGAGAAGTTCTTAAGATTTGTCTCCCATTGAGAGTTCCTTGCAGCCCTGACGGCACCTCTCTCCGTTCATCGGCCCTGACACTCCCATTCCTCTTCCTGCTTGCCCCACTTTCTCTCTGTCCTGCATCTCATACTTTCTTCTCTTTCTTCCTCCAGAGGGCCACATGTGAATAATTCAGTCGGTCACATGTTACATTACAGAACGGGCAGTCACTCGCTCTGTCTCTTTTATTACAGCGTGAACAAACAAACGCTGTGGCTCATTCACAGGCGCGCCGCTGGAGCCAGCAGTTTAGGTGTAATCAGATGCTACGGGACGCGTCTCCGCACGCCTCCCTGATGCAGTTAAAATGCAGATGAAATGAGCTGAATTGGATTATGCAAATCTTGAAACATGATACAAGTTATGTTTGGTGACGTGCGCCTTTCAGACCGTCGAAGGAAAGATGATGCAGTCGGGTTATAAAGACTATATCATACACAAATTTGCATGTTTCTCTGCGAAGATGTTACAGTTGTTGGCTCAAGTCATTAAAATGCTTGCAAAGCAGTTTTATATTAATATACCTCAGGCATTCTGATACTCTCAACTTGCAGGAAATATTTATCCCCTTCAAACTTTGTTTTTTAGATATTTAATTGTGATTTTTTTTATTTTTTTTTATTTTAAAGGTCCCATACATATAATGTAAAAAAAATGGACGTAGTGTCCGTGACGTCACCCGTAGGTTTCTGAAGACCGTTTTTGAAGCCTAAAGTGGGCGTGGCCGACCGTCGCCATCTTGGTAGCGCGTCACTCCCGAATTTATTTATTTTTACAGTCAGACAATGAGCTGAGGTAACGTGACGGCTAACAAACAGCAGACAAACGGCTAATGATGACTAATGACCACTGCAGCGGGAATCCACCTGTCACTCAAAAGTGGACACCCTTAATTATGCAGAAATTTAAGGCTTAATATAATTTAAACGAATGAGTTATTAAAAAAAATTCACCCCCCTCACAATTGTCATGAAGGGCAGAATTAGCTCTATAGACCAAAGCCACTTTTTGCTCCAGGCTGTAAACATGTTTTTTTTCTGCTGTAAAGTTGGGCATTTTAACATGGGGGAGATGCAGATGTGACTCACTTTTGCAGCCAGCCTCAAGTGGCCAGTTGATGAATTGCCATTTAATTCACTTCCGTGTTGGTTTCAAGAGAGAGACAGGGAGGTTGCCGCTTGGTGCCATATTGTCAAAACTGAAATTTACTGGCTTTTTTCATGATAATAGAGGTCTAGGGGCTATGTAACTACCATATAAGTTTCAAAACAGTCAATCCACAGACAAATGCACACAGCCTGCATAAAGTAAGCCGTGCCTTTTCACGAGCCGTTGTGACTTCCGTATAAATGTGACGTCTGAACTACTCAAGTCACCGCCTTCAGTCCCGTCCCGAGCACTGCCCACCGTCAGGAAAATACATCATTGCACAGGCTTCCGAACAACATTAATATAAGAGAACAGTGTCTAATGTTTATTTATTCAGCACAGCAATTTAGTTTGACCTTAACCGTCTGTTCTGCACATTTC
This sequence comes from Rutilus rutilus, assembly GCF_951802725.1. Taxonomy (NCBI): domain Eukaryota; kingdom Metazoa; phylum Chordata; class Actinopteri; order Cypriniformes; family Leuciscidae; genus Rutilus; species Rutilus rutilus. The sequence goes on along the minus strand of NC_140224.1, from coordinate 29,671,237 downwards.
ACAAGTGTCTTCTTCGTCAATCAGGCACAAATCAGTGCTGGTTTTTCAAAGAAGCTACTCATCAAAGATGCTGCAGTCCCTACAGTTCATAGTTTTACAAGTTTACCTTGGGCGTCAATTGCAGCATGTTCTCGCGTTCTGTGTGCATCCTTGCAGATTTACCACAAGTACAGCTTTTACAGAAAAAAGTAACATTGTTTAAGAAATTGTAGCACGTCAATTTCAGTAGCACTATCAGCAGGGAAGCAATAGTTACATAGCTTACTGCATTATTATAAAGCAGTTAAGTGTTTCAAAATCAGTGTATAATTAGCTATTAGCGTACATATTTTGGAATTTGACCAAAAAAAAAGCCTGAGTTTGTTTACAGACAGTTTAAATTAGTGTTAATGTTAAATCTGCGTGCAGCATTGATGTAATGGTAATTATAATACTCTTGTTTGTCTCCCGTTGTCGCCGATTCGGGGTCCGGCTCGAACATTTAAGGCCGGGTAACATTTCCCTCAGCAATGTCCATCATTACAGGTGTTTTATTTACCTTACTTGTGAGCATCACCAAGCCACAGCAGGCTACAGCATACATGACCCTAGTTACCTGTGGTTGGCTTGGCCTTGCGTCACTCAGAAAACAACAGGCCAATCAGAAGAGAGGCTCATGAATATTAATTAGACAGACCAAAATCGACCTGTTCTAAGTAGAGCTCCTGAGAAAGGAACTGTAAAAATATATTGGGATGGTTTTTGGTACTTATACCGCAAATATATATTCTTAAGGACATTTAAAACCTAAAATAAAACTTCAGAAAGGTGTACAATATTGGAGCTTTTAGATTCGAAACTTAAATCCAAATTTTTACCCTCATCTGAGATTCAGAAGTGGACACTTTGTTGTCCCATGAGGTTATGGGAGCGGAGGAACTGTCAGATTTACAAAAGCTAAAAAAATAATTGCGGAGTATTGTTAAAGGTGCTATAAGCGATCTCGGTTGGCGTAACCCTTTTGTTGATGTTTGAATTATTATCAAACAAAACGGAGGCTAGCTAGACCCTCCCTCCTCCTCATCCGCGCACTAACCCCCGAACCCCACCCCCACATCATTCTTGTTGGTTATTGGCTGGAACAGTTTGTTATGTTTCGTGGTGCGTGTCGCTCTGTTTGTTTTTGCTGTAGTTTGTGGAGCGTGGGCTGTCTGCAGAGACCGTGTTTTTTTACAGTGTGTTCAGGGGACAGGCAGCGAGCGGATAGTGAGGAGATGTTTGCGGTATGTGAAAAAAAATGTTTTAGCCTAAAAAACGCGTGACATCGCTTATAGCACCTTTAACCGGGCACGGGCAGTGTACCAAAAAAGTGTTTCCTTGTGGTTAAATTGTACATTTAGCAAAGCCTACGTAAGCTTTTGCGGTTGTTTTTGTTAGTAGGTCATAAGTCAAAGAACTTGTGGGTCAAGCAATGTAACAATGGAGATAGTAGTATGTATGTATTTATACAACATACCTTTATACTTGAAAACAGTCTTTACTAACAGTCAAAAAGTAAGCTCTTTAAATTCAGTACATACTCTGAAAGTATAAAAATTAGGATGTAGTTTATGTGAGAACCTATGATGTGTTTTCCTAAATTTGTGTGTTTTCCATTTTAATGGTTTAATTAAATTTTAATAATCAGGATGTCAATTGAATTCATAAAACTTCAACAATTTAATAATTTATTAACAGTTTAACAGCAATATTGCCCTATATAAAATGTATCATCAAAAACGGCAATAATTAAATGAACGCTTAACTGAAATTGTAATAATTCCTTTCATTTTTTTTGCACAAAGTGCTGCAAAAACTTCAAACATCGAAGGAAAATTTTGTGATTATTGCTTAAAAAAAGTTTTAATAAACTTTATTATAATTATTGCTTTGAGAAGTAAATTCTACTGTGCAATGGTAATATATTTCTCTCATAATTTCTTCAAGTTAAAGCAAACTTTTATTTTTATATGTTGTAGTGAAAAACCTTGAGTTTCACTGCATGTGCATCTGATGAGTTTATGAAATGAAATGGTGAAATGCTCATGATGTGAACTCTTATGTCCTCATATAGTGAGACCGCAGAAGCTGAAAATACCACAAGTGTGCTTCAGTTTGTGTTCTCATTCATACTGACATGCAGAGCATGCAGTCTTCATATTTTAATAGTCTTTTATGGTTTAAGTGTACAGCTTTAATTTTTTATTCATTTATTCAGCATTTAATATACACAGAACCTAAGCCTAAAACAGCTTACCAAAAACCTTAGTCAATAATTGTATCCCTTAAAACTCATCTTTGATTATCAAAATGACATATTCAAAAGTTTTTTCCTGTGAAAATAATTTCTTCATGACTTAAAAGAGCTTTAATTGAACTCTACACCCTTTCTTTATTTAGTATTGTATAAGCATGAATATGCAAATTAGCCCCGCCTCCACTCAACCACACCAGCTCGGACTACCTGATCCGATCTGTTAACTTTAGCAAATGCTACACAATGGCAAATGGAAATATTTTTTTGCCATATTTGAACCAAAAAATTATTTAGAAGAAAAAGAGCAAGAGCAAATTATACAGTTTTGTCTACAAGTCGATGTATCATAATAATAATGTGCTTTGTTTCGCTCTCTACAACGTCGGACACATAACGGTAATTGATATGATTAGTCTTTCCAGATTTTTCCTGTCTCTTCTTAAAGGTGTTCCTGAGAACAAATTAGATTTTATGAATCTAATTGGCATGCATATACTGTAATTAAAAGTTCAAATGACTTTCTTTATTAGGTCAGAGGCCAGACTGACTCCATCAGCTGTAGCTTCGCCAAGCTTGTTGTTGAAGCTTATATTTTCTCTCTCTGTGTCCATTTCAGATCTCGTGTCGTTGTGCGTTAGCACGATGTTCTTTGGATCCCTCTCTCCTTGACCCATTTAACGCCCGTGGTCTTTCTGGCTCTGGGCTTTGCTCTCTCTTATGGTTCCCTCTCTCTATCACTCACTTTGGTGTCTGTGGACACAAGTGAGGTTTTTATCTTTTATTTGACACCGTGTGCAGTCATCCATTTTTACAGCTGTGTCATGTGTCCCTCAGTTTCACCGTACAAACTTAATCTTGCCTAAAGTCAAATAAAAAATTCCCTTTAGAACTCCATATGGTGACACATGCGGTATATTCCTTGCATTAAGCCACCAAAAACGTGAATATAATGATCAAAATTGCAAAATTTCTGTTTTTGTGACACCTGCTGTTTCATTGAGTGGTGGAGACAGGCTCATCTCAACTCATTGTATTTTCACTGTGTATGATACCTCGGGGCAACATTATTCGTAAACATGAGATGAATGTTTGTTCGTTTTTATGCTGATGACACACTGTTATGCCCAATGACACTGATGCATTAAAGAAATGTATGAATGATCGTCAACTCTTTTTATGAGAAGGAGAGTATAGCGACTACCAAGTATAGACAAGCTCCAAACATTCATGTTTTTAAGGTAAAGAAATCTTTTTTTAATATTTATATATTTTTTTTATCGTTTGTTTTTTTTAAGAGATTGTATTGAAGAATTATTATTATTATTATTATTATTATTAGTTCTTTCCTAATTTTAATTTTAATTTTTCTCTTGAATTGTTGCTTTTTTACAATCTTTTATTTTCTTACCGTTTTTTTTTTTATTCTATTTAAATTCTATTTTTGTATGGTATTTTGTTTTATATATTTGATAATCATTTTAAGCTGCATTTAATGTATACTACTGAATGGTGCTGTAAATATCTTTTTTTTATTATATTAAGAATTTTTTTTTTTTTACAGAAGTTAATACTTTTTTTCAGCAAGGATTAAAAAGTGACAATGAATACATTTATAATATAAAACATTTCTATTTCAAATGCATTCTGTTCTTTTGAACTTTCTGTTCATCAAAGAACCCTGAAAACGACTGTCACACGGTTTCCACAAAAATATTAAGGAGCACAACTGTTTCCAATATTAATAATAATAAGCACCAAAGATCTTGAGCAGCAGATCGGCATATTAGAGTGAAGTGGATGCACATTTACTCTTGCACTTCTGAAAATAGAACCACTGAGTGGTTTGGTTTTATTGATGGCCTTCATTATCACATAAGAGCTCGACCAGATACATCTTTTCATTCAGTCGCTGGTTTGTTAATTAGAGTTGTGGTAAGTGTTTGGTCTGGGACTCTTTATTAGTACACGCTGCGTGGCCCGTCCCGTTTGTGAGAGACTCTAATAACAGCAGCATTTGGAAAACAGAAGATCTGTCAGAAACGTCAGAGGAGAGAGAGGCTTAAATGGCTTGTGCGAGATGACCTGGGGTTATGGGACGTCACGAAGAGGGGAGGGAGATGCGCAGCTAAAAGCCATTACATGACGCACGCCACCTTTGCCTGCTGCTCTGAAATATTCGTTGAGAGGCTCTTTCTGATGAGGCGTAGCTTTCAGTTTCTGTCCAAAGGGAATAAACTGCTCTAATTTGCCCCCTCAGGCCACGGCGGGGGCTGAGGTGTATGTTGGGAATGTATTGTTTGCGTCCGTACCTCCTGTGGCTTGGTTACCGTTGTTTTGCACCACAGGTGCAGTGAGCATTGAGCTCAGTTCCGCATTACCCAGAATCCCCTTCTCGGATGATTTCGCTAGCCCCTGTGGAAAGTTTGAATGCGATGCTACTGTCTGGAGATTCAGATTCCTGTTGTGGATGGTGTAATTCTTTGAAGCTCATCCAAATGTCCAAATGCTGTTTCTAGGGAAACACTTCCCTGAACCATTTCCACTAACTGCTGAATCACTTAGATTGGTGATGTAATGTTTTTGATGTTAAAATACTTCTTATTCCAGCTTAATGTGCAGAGACAACCATATTGGGGTTAACACATGTTTAAAAATATGTTCATTATGAATAATTGGCGATTCCATTTGGTGCCGCTACGGGCAGGAAGGTTATCCTCCGTGATTTTGGGAATTGATCAGGCATTGAAGCTGAACATCTGTAAAAACCTGCAAACTTTAAGCTAGTTTTTATTAATATTTTAAATTAGCTTTTATTTTTTAGATTTTCAGTTTTCATTTTAATCTTAGTAGTAAATCGGAAAAAATATATAATTTGTATTAGTTTTAAAATAATATTTCTATTTAGCTGTATTTTTGTTTTAGTCATTTTAGCACTTCAGTTTAAAGTGGACCTTTTATGCCCCTTTTCACAAAATGTACTATAAGTCTCTGGTGTCCCCAAAATGTATCTGTGAAGTTTCAGCTCAAAATATCCCACAGATCATTTATTATTGCTTGTCACATTTGCCCCTATTTGGGTGTGAGGGGAAAAAACAGTTTTTGTGTGTCCTTTTAAATGCAAATGAGCTGCTGATCCTGGCCCACTTTCCTTTTAGAATGCAACTGGACTTTTCTGAATGGTTAGTGGATAAATGTATGCAGTTGTTGTGGAGTTAAGTTGATTCAACTCATCTACTAGCCTAAACTGTCATGTAAATCTACAAATCTTGCAGTCCGGCGTACAATGATTTGCGCAAATATGACATTTTAACAATGTACGTTGGTACGTCCAATAACACAACATTTTGCCACAAACATTGTATCTCTCCAGCTGGTACAGTGAAACAGAAATGGTGGCCTGCTGCGGTTCACTCAGAGTGGGGTCTATTCTAATAGGGCAGATCGTCTAAAGTCAAATCTGGAACCGCTCGTTTGGAGAGACTGTTTAGGATTTATGGTGATTATAAAAAAGGAGTTGCTGAATTTTTACCATTATAGGCTGGTTGTTTACACACACTGTGGACACACTGCTGTGTTCAAACACCTTATAAAAGTGAATTTTGCATAATAGGTTCCCTTTTCAGTGTGGCTTTCCAAAAAAAAAAAAAGTTCAGTAGACGACAACTCCATAATTAAATTTTTTTGAAAATGCGTGATTACGGAACTGCAAGTACATAAAATTACGTAACCAGCCATTTCTTGTGTGTGTGTTAGACTTCTAGGAAGTGTTCGCGTGGGATTGCAGAAATCTTGAAACCTAGTTTTCCCCTCAAATGTCTTGCTTGTCTTCATTTGACTAAGCTCTCAAGGGTCAGAGAATTAGTTTAAACTGTTTAATTGCAGATTCATTTTAATTGTAACTAATAAAGGACAGTTTCTTGCTCTTTAGCTTTTATTTTTACCTCAGGTTCAATACCATTTTCCATGTTTGTCTGGATAATCAGAAATGATTCTTTCTTTCTGAAGGTTTTCTTTATTTATTCATGTAGTCTGTTTATTAACATTCTGTTGATATGCTCTCCCACAGTTTTTACTTTTATATTTCCCTCAAGACAGTGGTATAGCAGTGTTATCATGGAGAGAACAGAGGAATGGCGCTGAGGGCGCATGCGTGTGTTGAAAATATCAGTTCAGAATAGTCAAAGAGCGGCATTCTGAAAGCGAGAAGGGCAGAATAGCAACAGAGGAGGACGTAGCGATGGAGATTTGAGATTCAGATGCAGTGGCCTTGCCAGCCAGTGCCTAGGGACAGCTCTGTCTGGGTCACATACATTCTGATAGCCTGCTGCTCAGTGCTTTTTGTGCGTTTTTTGTGACGTCATGTCGCTAAAATTATAGCTTGCCTCATGAATATTAATTCAGGCTATGTGAACTTTTCCTTTAGGGGTGCACTCAACGTTTTGTTTTGTTTTATTAAAAAGAGTTGCAGTTTTGAGAATTGAGTCCTCGCACAATATGTCATTTTCACCGCTAGAGGTCACGTATTCAAAACGATAACGAAGGCGTAGCTTGACGGTGTGTGGAATAATGGGAGTTGTCGTATTCACCTCCACTGCCGATGGAAATCAATCCGACGGGACTTGATGAGGTAATGAAATAAGGTTTACGTTTGATCACATGATTTTATTTAAAGGTGCCCTAGAATTTGAAATTGCATTTATCTTGGCATAGTTAAATAACAAGAGTTCAGTACATGGACATGACATACAGTGAGTCTCAAACCCCATTGTTTTCTCCTTCTTATTTAAATCTCGTTTTTTGAAAAACACCCCTGAAAAATAGGCGAATCTCCACATAACACCGACTGTGACGCAACAGTCGGGATCATTAATATGTACGCCTCCAAAAATTTGCATATGCCAGCCCATGTTCAAGGCCAGGCGGAACTACGCAGCCGAATCATCGTCCGAATTATCATGGCTTGCAAACGAGCGAAGCATGGCAGTTGCTCAGTGTTTGGATGTTCAAATGAACACAAAGGTATTTTTTTAGTTCCTTCATCCGAGCCTCTGAAGAATCAGTGGGTTATGGGAATGTCTGATGTGTAATTGTTCAAGTTCAGACAGATAATCTTTCTCTCAAAGTCGTTCAATACTGTTTATGCATCAGTAAATCAAGCCAGTGACTAAACGATCAACTTCACGTCGTTTCTCTTAGTAGGATGAAAATAATCTTACTTAAACTGTGATTAATATACAGATAGCGATCAAAGAACAATCCCTTTCCAGTCGCCCAAGCTGTCAATCACACAGCGCGAGTTTATCTGGACACTTGCCAAATCAATGACGCTGTTACACTGCACAACGAAGCTCTTACTGTACATGTTTGCATTAGTGAAATCATTAGTGAGAGTGCAGAAACTGCGTTGCAATGATGAGATCTTCATTCACGTGATCAACAGGCTTACACCTGAAGTCTCACAGCAGCCAATCACAGCAGTGGGTGTTTACACTGAAGTCTCACAGCAGCCAATCACAGCAGTGGGTGTTTACACCTGAAGTCTCACAGCAGCCAATCACAGCAGTGGGCGTTTACACTGAAGTCTCACAGCAGCCAATCACAGCAGTGGGCGTTTACACTGAAGTCTCACAGCAGCCAATCACAGCAGTGGGCGTTTACACTGAAGTCTCACACAGACACGCCCCTTTAAACAGAGCGTTCAAATCAGAGGCTAAAATCAGGCTAGGAAAAATGCCTTTTATTTCTAAATTATAACAAATTTTGATCTAAAAAACATACTAACATTATAAGGGCACCCCAGGAAACATTCTAAAATAATAAAATAATCCATGCAAGGGCACCTTTAATTCAAATGAATTGGCCGCAAGTAACGTAATGTTTAATGCTAAATTGATACTCGTACATGTCACCTTTTTTGTCTAATTAAATGGTGGGGTAACAGCTCAGTTGCGATGTTACGGAAGGAGTGACAGATTTTGTCTTGCGTATTGTGACACTTCAAAGTGAAAGGGATTATTGTATCCTTTTTTTCCTCACACTATTAATACATTCTAATAAAATCATCATCAGATAAACACATACATCATATCATGTTGTGTGGCACTCACTCACTCAGTCTGGGGACTTGGCATGTGTGTCCATGCGGTTGTGGTTGGTATGGTGAGTGTTGTGAAGACTGGCATTGTGCCCAGCATGGATTTGGCCTGGATTAGGTTTTTTTTTTTAAAGTAAAACCATCTGACCTCACCCTCACCCTCACCCTCTGCTGGTGAAGAAAGTATTTCCCAGAGCACAGAGCATTAAATGACTCTAGTTTATTGACACATCGCTCTTTGCTCTGTTACATCCAGGTGCAGCTTTCTTTAGACCTTTTAGCATTGCATTATGCAATTGCTGACATCAAGGATACAGCTTGTAGTAGTATTATAATCAGTGGAAGATAATGAATGAAATTAGCTTGGAGTGAACATGAAACGGCATTTGTAAGCTATTTTATTTTCGTAAAGTGAATTTCAGAGTGAAATAGCGGTGTGGATTTTAGTCACTACTAGCCACTTTGGCGGGTTGAATTTTCCATATAATAATGTATACATTTTTCAATTTTAGTCTTTTAAAAAGGCATCTGAAATAATGAACTAAGCGCAATGTAGTGTTGTCATAAATTCTGATTTTTCGATACGTATCGATACTGAAATATCTGAAATGCTTCCAGTACTGATTTTCTGCACAATAAATACACAATACTAGCTGGGCTTTCTCGCTCTCTCATCTCTCCGACAGCGAGTTGACACGCTCGTTTCATTTGCTCTGGATGAATATTGTTGGTATTACCAGGCTTGAATTTCAGCGTGGAATTGCTTGTATTGAACATCATTTTACTCATTCCCGTAGATTTTGCGCGTGCACATAAAGCCGTAATTTGAGCCTAATATACTTGCTGCCAAATTTTGAGATAATATTAAAGAGATATCTATATGGTAGTTTTCACCATGGTATCGATGTCAAAATTGTGGCCAGTGAAAATGCTGAGTGGCTAGTAACTTTGGAACTATGTACACATATATATATATATATATATATATATATATATATATATATATATATATATATATATATATATATATATATATATATATATATATATATAATATAGCTTATAAACATCAGATTTTTAAAAATACAGTTCTTTGTAAGCCCAAATGTTACTCTAAATACAAAATTCAACATTGTAATGCACATTATAGAGTATTTCCTTTAACTCTAAACTTTAAGTCTGCCTGATGTTATTTGCTTGGTGCTGATCCTTCAACATAATGGCCTCTCGTCATATTTTACATTAGTCATTGGGAAAAAATTGTCATTTCATCATTTTGGAAATGGAAGAGCTGCAGTGACCAGCTGCTTCTAGCAGATATTGACAGGCTATTAATTGTCCAAGCTCATACTGATTTGCGCTCTGGGTCCAGACCCGTGTCCCTGCGGGTCTGCGCTTCTCTGCGCCTGCTCTTTTCTGTTGGCCGCTGCAGTTTTGTTGATTGCGACAAACACAGGAGTGCCTCTCAGTGGGCCAGTAATTGAGCCCACGGATCTTTGAGCTTCAGCACAATAAAGCAAAACACTGACACCGACACTAAGTCAAACACACACACTCACACTCTGTCTCTAAATGGCACGGGTGATGGAGCAATTAAACATTGCACCATCCGTATCCATATAAGGAATGAGCCTTTTCTTTGGGGGATGGGTTACCTGTGTGTGTGCGTCTGTGTGTGTGTGCGTGCGTGTGTGTGTGAGTATTACGCTCGCTTCAGTCGACTGCCTCTCAGCTCCTCCTCCTTCCCTCTGGCATCCTAATGAAGGCATTATCTCAACAAGTCACGGAACATGAAACTGCTGTAATTTGGCTTTTATCAATGTGTTTGCTGGTCGGGAAACATCCTTGCCAGCTCAAATGAAAGCAAAATGCTTTTTGATGCTGGTTTTTTTTTAGATTATTCTTTTTCTGAGATTGATTCGAAACGGCATTATGACATTAGGGCTTGCTTTGTCACATATAATCAGACCTTTGACTAGACCGCATGAGATCTAGTCCACACTGCAGTTTATTCTGGTCAAGATCCGCCCACTTAGATAGGAAGAGACCGTCTGTCTGACATGGATGGTGACCAAGCACATTTACATTTATGCATTTATGTGCAATTTAGGGGTGGGTTTGTCTGAAATGATATTATGATAATAACACAAAAATAGACAAGTGGGAAAAAATAACCATTTAATAAAAAAATTCTTTAAATGATTATGCTCTATACAGGCTGTGGAAAATATGTATAAAACAATTAATATGCAATTTCAGCTTTTCTAAAAGAGTTAGATATTATTTCACAGACATTACTAAAAAAACAAGCAGAATAGTTTGTTGATTTAAAGCAGTGTACATTGCTTGTACATTTCATGTAGTTTTTTTTGCAACAATACTATGGCACCACAAGGTCTTAATGAAGAATTAAAAATTTGCTGATATTTGGTATTAGACTATTTTTCTGACTCTCTTTACTGAATTTTATTGTAACTGTTTTTATTCTGTTTTTTTATTAATTTTTTTTTATTATCTTTTTGTATTTATTATGACATGAAGTGCTAGGAGATGAGAGATGGGATGTGACTGTTTTTAAAAATATATATTTTTTTAATATTTTTATTTATTAAAAAATATATATATATTTTCCCATATGACCATGTAATTGAGATAATTAGGTGAGATCATTATTACCGGTTTTATTGTGTTTTGTTGCATCAGTTCATGCATTGTCTGGTAATCAAACTTTTGACCTTTGCATTGCTTGTAGTATGCTTTACTATTTGCGCTACTGAAACCTGGACGTTTTGTGTGCGTTACGAATCAGGCGTTTACCCAACGGGCATGTTGTCTGAGGTTGAGAATAGGGGATTTTTGGACGAGTGCTGATGTATGTAAGATCCAAAGTCACGACAGTGGCTACATTTTTTTTCTCTCAGGATAAGAAGACCCAGAGATTGTTGGTATCCTTAGCACAGGATGCACAAATCACTGTATTACACAAGGAAACACACTCCATTTGAATGGAGCAGATGTGCATGTCTAGGCATGTGATTGTGCATAAGTGATTACTAGATGGACTGGCATTGCTGGCTGCTCAGTGGTGTATTGAGGACCCTTACCAATGAAGTTTCTGATTTTTTAAATATTCTGTTTCACATTGCGGAAGTAAAATGGATGTTTTTTTGTTAACTTTAAAGGGGTTCTATTATGCCTTTTTATGAAGTTTTGTTTTTGGGGTGTACTAGAACAGGTTTTCATGCTTGATTGAAAACGCATTATTTTTCACATATTTTACAGTCGGGAATATTATTAATGATGGCGTCAATTTCAAACCAATTCGAGCCCGATTCAGACCCTGACAATGTTACCGAACAAGAGGATCATGCAGAACGGATTTCAAGCACAGACTTTGTAAGCACGGATTTTATAGGATGTTTCAAACTGATTTGTTTTTTGTAATTTTCTTATACATTATAAATATGAAGTGATATTTGTCGGTAAACTAAGATAATACAAACAGTAATCGATCACTAAACCATGGCTAATTTTCTAAGGAGTGGTGAACCTTAAACAAGCTGTTCTCCATAAAATATGCAGTGTGCGGATAAACGTTTGGGTTTTAATGTTAAGGAACAGTGTTTAAAATACATTTTAACCACTCTAAGTTCGTCAGCCTTAGGAAGGTCAAACAAATGTCTCTTTGGAAGGTCAAAAAAAGGTCAAAGGTCAAAAAGATCTCTTAGAAGGGTAAAAATACCCGACAGCACTGTCTTCTTTTCTAATGCAGCTCAACCAGGCCTCGTCCCCTTTTCTTTCGTATTCTGTGGGTGGAGATTATTTAAATGAGGAACATTATGACTTCATTAGATCTAGAAAAATTGCGTTGTAGTCCAATCGAGCCGTTCGTTGTAGTTCTTTAAAAGGTGATTCTGTTAAATACAATATCTCTCTTTGGAAAGGACTTTGAGCTTTGTAGCCTTGCAGATCTTTTGTATGCTCAAACAGCAACATTACACACTAACTAAAGTTGAAAAAGTGGAAACGCATAATAGGACCCCTTTAAGTGAGTAAATGATGTCAACAAGTGAAGTGCCATTGGTAAAAGCAGATTTCTGCTCTGATTATTCATATTCATCAGAGGCGGACAGAGTACACAGCTTCATTACTTGAGTAAAAGTACAGATACCCCTTGCTAAATTTTACTCAAGTACAAGTAAAAGTACTACAGTCAGATGTCTACTTAAGTAAAAGTACTAAAGTACTTGTTTTTAAAAGTACTTGAGTATCAAGAGTACAAGAGTACATTTTCTAAATATTGCATTACTACATTGGTAAACACAGCAAACACTTGAAGCGAAAACTATCATTAACTTGTTCAGAAAATTGAAATAGTCTGGCGAGGTGGGGCCACGGCTTGGCACATTCCCGGGATGCGATATTTTTTTCCCCAGGATGGTAGGGGAAGACTCATGAATATTCATTAAGGAAGTCATCCCTGATTGGTCTGATGACCTACCCCTAACCCCACCCCTAAACCCACCCGTCACTGGGGGTCTTATGACCTCCATAACCCCGCCCCTAGACCTACCCATCACTGGGATTAAGACCAATCAGGGATGACTTCCCTAATGAATATTCATGAATCTTCCCCTACCATCCTGGGAAAAAAATATCGCTCCCGGGATGGACCAGCTGCATCTTCATCCACTGTTTCGTCCATGGTTTCGTCTCTTATCTAAATCTGACCATGGAGTTGACTTTGACGGAAAGCTGAAGGTGATTGCTGATAGGCTGTCCCAATCAGTGGCGCCTGCACAATCCAATCACATTTGAGAAGGTTTCCGAGATGTTTATTTTTTCCTTTTTTTTTTTAGAAGTAGTAACGGGTACTCACAGTTATGGATAGAAATGTATTGGAGTAAAGAGTACAATATTTGCCTCTCAAATGTACTTGAGTAAAGTCATGAGTACTCCCCAAAAATTATACTCAAGTAAAGTACAGATCCCTCAAAATTGTACTTAAGTACTGTACTCAAGTAAATATACTCCGTTACTGTCCGGCTCTGATATTCATAGATTAAATCAGAGGAGTGAAGGAATCCTGGCATCTAATATTTGTCTATGCAATTCATGTTCATTTCCAGTTCCAGTTAATGCACATATAATTTAGTTTCAATTCGTGTTAATTTTTTAACGAAAATTATGATGAAAAATGTTCATCGATGTGCTTTTTTTTCCCCATGACTAAGACGAGACAATGACGAGACAACCAATAGATAAATGTGATTATATCAACAACATGCAATATCGATGACGCTAAAAGATGAGACTAATGTTGTACAAAAAAGAGAAATGTTACATAAGACGCTTGTACATACATATGCTAAAAGGATACATTTTCTGCCGAGTTTACTTAATCTTTGCAATCTGGGAACCATGTGTACGTGTTATCTCTACATCGCAGAAGAAGCTCGGATGATCTGGAAACGGATAAACATGTAAGCCGATCTCAATTGAGATATTCTGCTGAAATGAAAGTGTAATTCAGTCAGTCTGTGTTCTGTCACGAGCCACTTGCACTGTTTGCTGCAACTAAATCTGAACTGTAATAAATACAAACATGGATCTCCTCTATATTGTTTGCGATTGTGGTTGCTGAATGAATGCACTTACACAACCTCTGCAATACAACGTTTTTTTTTGCTGTTGTTTTAATAGAAAATAATAGGAATAGGAATTTTTTATTTCTGTTTTAATTCCAGTTACATTTCCATCCCAATGTATTTCGCTTTCCTCTACTTTTCCCCCCAAAAATCAGTTATTTAATGTCCATTCAATTTATATTCAATTCCAGTTCCAGTTGAGTTCCAGTTTTAATTAATTTCTATCCATTGATTTGCATCATTTGCTTATTTTGATTCCACTTTCAACCCACATTTCCGCTACTCGCATAATTTAAAGGTGTTTTAGATATATCTATGTGCAAAATATCAATTGACTTCACGATAAATGGTCTATTTCACTTTCAACGCAGGGTTCGTTTGGTGTTTTTGTTCCACTGCTTGGCTTCTCCTCTGTAACCTTTCAGTGGCTCCCATTTCCCCCATTGTCTTCCTGTCTGTCCTGCTCTTATTCACCCTTTACACAGAATGTCAGGACAGAGGGCCTTTCCTATCTCTACCCTGCGTTTAATTATGCATCAGATTAGAGGGCTGTGTGTGTCTGTAATACAATTACAGCAGCATGAGAGTGTGTTATCTTCCGTAGTGAAACTGAAGTAGTTTTGATAGCACCACGCCGCTGTGTCTCTCTGTAATATAGAAGGGAGTTTCCTCTCTAGTCATTGAATGTATTCTTTTGCCTTAATACAGACCTGAGTCAGACCTTTTAATCAGTGTGAAATCAGTTTTTACATTTACACATTCTTTTATCCAAAGGTATAGTTTATCAGTTCATGCGTTTCTTGAGAATCGAACCCTATGACCTTGGTGTTGTTGGCACCATGAAGAGAATGTTAGACAAAATGTAACAGAATTTGGTTTGAGGAGAGGGGTTGAAAAGTAAAGGCTTTTTCAACAGTAAAGTGATGCCCGTTCGATTTTTTGATGTGATGAGCATTCGCGCAATGCTCTCTTTGTCTTCCAGTGGAGACAGCCTCAAGATGTTGCGGCGAGACACAACGCAAAGCAACAACTGTCACATCTGGTGTAGACAATGTATGCAACTAGGTGCTGACAAGTGACTGTTAAAAATATATATTTGTCATTCAATCATTCATTTAAGAGATTTGTTCAAAACGCTGATTCATCCATTAATGAAACAAGCATTTATGAGTGAATGATTTTTAAAATAATAATTGATAATTATCAACAATTATTATTTGATCAGAAACTCTAGTAAATTACATGTTATTTTGTCTGTTCAGAATCATGGAGAATGTAATTATCTTTATTGGAAACTATGTCTCAATTTATCCAGAATTATGCAGCTCTAGTATCTTGTATATTTTTAGTTATGAAACAGACTACCATGAACGTAAACGTATAAATATTATGGAGGATCTAGAGTTTAAAGCTCCCTTTTTAATACTAAACCAGCTCATTCTGACAGATATTCTGCTAGTGTGGGTATGGTGATGTTAGAATCTTTATTCTGACAGCCTAATTTTATCCCTCTTTTTTTTTTTTTTTTTTTTTAGATAAACAAGCCATGGAGAACTAGAATGAGGAGCATCAATATGTTTATATATATATATGCGTGTGTGTGTTAAAAAAAAAAAAAAAAAAAATTCCATTTATATATCTTTAGCTGTATTGCCCTCTCTTCCTCATATAAATGTTTCTAGTTTTTTATTTGCTTCAGTTGCCAGTTCATAGAATCACGTTTTCATTGTGCCTCTGTGCTGATCCAGTAACAGGGATTTGGTGCCATCTTGGCACTCTTCTGCTTCTGCGGTTGGAGTGTGTGTGGTCAGTGTTGGCCAGCAGGGAAAGGGGTGTAGAGGAAAACCGTATTTGTGCCAGCAGCACGCTAAGGGTTAATCTTCTACTGGGTCACAGGGCAAGATGGGAGAGGATGTAATCCTGTTAGCTTGGAACATGTCTGCTGTGCGTGTGTGTGTGTGTGTGTGTGTGTGTGTGTGTGCGTGTGCATGTGCATGTGCGTGTGCGTGTGCGTGTGCGTGTGCGTGTGCGTGTGCGTGTGCGCGTGCGCGTGCGCGGGTGCGGGTGCGGTTGTGTGTGGTTGTGTGTGAAAGTCTAACACATAATCTAGTTCAGAGAAAGATTACCGACAAGACATAATGGGGCAGAGAAAAAGATAGATAAATAAATAAATAAAAAACAGGAGTTATGGATCACAGACAGCACAATATGTGGAAGATTATAATGGGTGCATGTGTGTGTAATAACACATTCAATCAAACCAACAACCGAATCAAAAATGGCACTTATCTTCCAGTTGATGTGCTTGTTAAGTTGATTGGATGGGGTGTTGTATTATGTTCTTTCAAAAGTGCCATTTTATAAAAAAGTAACAATTGGACAGAATCGTAGTCATTCTATAGCTCTGTTTCCGCATTGACAGCATAGGCAGCAACATGTTCAGCAATACATTTCAATAAACTTGAATGTAAAATTAACAATGTGATATGCTAATAATAAGCATAAAAAATTGTGTTAAAAAATAATTTGTCATTTTCACATAGAATCTCAAAATTAATGTAGAGACAGCATAAAGATGGTATATATATAAAAAATAACTTAAGTTCTATGAATGAAGACCAGTATCACCAATACACCGATACTGCTACTTATGTTTATACTAAATTAATGTTTTCTTCTCAATTTCTGGGAATAGAATGAGAAAAAATTATGCCATTCAGCATTACAGTATAATTAAACATTTAATAAACTTAAAAAATATTTAAACTTTTTTAATTTAAGTGAACTTCAACAGTCTTCACATAAACCCATTATAATAAATTTCACATCTTTTACATGATGTTTCTGTCTAATGCATTTTTTCTGTTGATATCAATTTTCTCTGTTTGAAAGAGAGCTGCCATTTAATTTTCCCCCCACTAAGTTTATTTTGCAAATTCATTTTCACTGTAAGAAAATGACTAGTTATTGTGTTATTACTAGTTATTACTAGTTAAAATGATTTTATTTTATTTTTTTAAATGAGCTTGTCGTTTTTAACTAAGCTGCGCATCTGGCAATTGACCTCTCTGTGAATAATACGTGCAATTCTCCCTAGAATTGACCAAAATAAGGTGTATTTTATGCTGCCTACATTTTTGGAACAGTCTTCACATCAAGATCACACCTTAAAATGCCTCCTACGTAAGCAACCCACTAGGTTTTGGCCCAGAGCCTGCTATGATGTCCGCTAGACTCTTGTGTTTCTCACAATGTCTTGCTTAAGCAAGTCAACTTAGACAGTGTTAATATTTGCAGGCTGACTCAAGTTGATGTGTTTATTGCGGAGAGCTGGGCGAATGAAAGCTGACAGTATTACTCCATGAAGAATACACTGTCCATGCCGGTTGCACAAACATGCACATTCATTCAGTAATGTTCATCTACTGGCCACGTACACAGTACAGTTGTCACTCCACGTCTGAGTGCTTATGACAGTGATTCTTGGGACAAAGTTCAGAAGTGGCAGGTTTAGATGTGATGGTGTGTTTCATGTACTGTACATGGTCACTGCAGAGCGATCATTTCAAGTTCTTCTAAGGGCATGACTTGTCTGAGACCTTTGAGATGGCCCTGATATTTTCCTGATAATTAAATGATTATGATTGCCATCTTATTGTTGTCTGGTAAAAAGACAAGATCAGGTAAAAGCAGATTTGTGTACACTAGAGAAAATGTTTTGAAGTGTAGTTTTCTTAAGACTTTGTCGAAAGTTTTTCTTTTTTCTTTTAACTTAACAAAATGTTATATTTATGCAAAAAAAAAAAACTGCTTGCTAGTGTGGCGTTTTAGGAATTTAATAAAAGCAAATTGATCTTCTTTAAAATGACTGTTAAAAGATATTATTTTAAGTTAATATTTGATCTGCAATGGCTAACAAGCAAAATATGAGGCTTGCGTAGCCTGCTGTATGAATATAATCTGTCAAAACATTGTTTTAAGCCTATTATTTTCCAAAATATGAATCACATCCAATTCCATAGGCCTTCAGCAGTGCATAGTGGGTGATTTTTACATTGAGAAGATGAATAGACCCCAGTCAAGACATTGAGCTGCTATTTAGACTCCCCACGCTTGTGATGTGTGTGTGTGTGTGTGTGTGTGTGTGTTGCAAGTGTGAGGAAATGAGCCCTCGGGCTTGTTTGTTTAATTTTACGTAACATTCATCCTTCAAGCTCACACCAAGCATATTACATGTTTCAGTAATAAGCCCTAGATTAGCTTGAACCTCACCCCCACTCCAACAAACACAATTTACAGTATCTTATCATGACAAGAGCAAAGTCACATACATATACATATATGTATTTTTTTATATATGTATAGAGAGAGAGAGAGATCAATAAAAGTTCAACTTTATTAGTTATTGAATTAAATGAGCAGATTGTCTCACTGATTCTGTGAATTGTTTATATCCCTCCCTTACCTCCCCAGCACTGCAGGTCACAATTATGACACCTGTGTGAAAATGTTCTCTCTTCTTAGAGGAGAAGACAGAGCCTCTCGCACCTCAGCTGAAGTGTTCTTTTCATTTTATAGTCGTGAGAACAAGCCATCAGCCACCTCAAATATCTAACCTGCTTTTCTCCCCCTCTTTGTCCTCTGCAGATCATCAGAAACTGGAGCGTGAGGCCCGAATCTGTCGTCTACTCAAACACCCCAATATCGGTGAGTTTGATCTGAATTATGACTATTTTTAAAAGTGCCCCATTATGCTTTCAGGTATTACCTTTCATGTAGTGTCTAATATGGCTGTTTGATTATGTAAAAGTTTCAAATTAATCTCAATTCTCAAATGAATCGGCCAAAACTGACGCCATTCGTATCACTTTATCAAGCTCTGAGGAAGCCTCTAGAGCTGAAATTTAGATATGGTAATGGCCATTTAATTTCCGACAAGCGTTTTAAGCGTTTAGACCAATCACAGCAGACTGGGTCATCTGACCAATCAGAGCAGAGTAGGCTATTGGAAAGCATGGGGTTTAGAGAGACTGGATCATTAAATGAGAGAATTGGAAGTATGGGTCCAACAAACATTTTATATTATTTTATTTTTTTCAATATTTGAGCTTCAAGTTCACAACCCCTCTGTCTAGATTCCAGCTCTGCTCATTCTCTCAACAAACATCATAAGGGTGCATCATGGGGTGCTTCACGTTCACTCTATGCTGCAAACTTTTTGCTGCTTTTCTAGTCTATCTCATCCTTTAAAATAGTTTTGTAAAGAAATATTTATTCACAGTGTATATATGTCTACATACCTAATATTGAAGCCTTTGCGTCTTTATATAAAAAGTTACAAAACACATACTACTGTTCAAAAGTTTTGGTTCAGTACATTTCTTTTTGAATGAAATTAATACTTTTATTGAGCAAGGACACATTAAAGTGATTAAAAGTGACAGTTTAACACTTACATTAACACAGACATTAACACTTTTACATTGTTACGTAAGATTTGTATTTCAAAGTACTGTTCTTTTGAACTTGAAAAAATGCATCATGGTTTCCTCAAAAATATTAAGCTGCACAACTGTTCTAAACATTGATAATGATAAGAAATCTTTCTTGAGCACCAAATCAGCATATGTGACCCTGGATCACAAAACCAGTCACAAGTCGCACGGGTATATTTGTGGCAATAGCCAACAATACATTGTATGGGTCAAAATGAGAGATTTTTCTTTTATGCCAAAAATCATTAGGATATTAAGGAAAGATCATGTTCCATGAAGATATTTTGTAAATTTCCTACCGTAAATATATAAAACATTTATTTTTGTGAGTGAATGCAGCACAATCGCGAACATAAATGGACAACTTTAAAGGCGATTTTCTCAATGTTTCGATTTTTCTGCACCCTCAGATTCCAGATTTTCAAATAATTGTATATCGGCCAAATATTGTCCTATCCTAACAAACCATACATCAATGGAAAGCTTATTTATTCAGCTTTCAGGTGATGTATAAAATAGGGCTGCACGATATTGGAAAAAAAATTACATTGCGATATTTTTCCCCCAACGATATATATCGCGATATTGCGAGCCATCAATCCAGGCTAAAGTCAATAATTACCATTCCATGTTATTAATAATTTCACTAATAAGCAAGCTTCATTACAAGTAACAAAAAGGCCACTTAATATTTTATTCCAGAAACATATTTCTCTCAGAATTCGGTGAACGTTCTACACAGGACCTAACGTTCTTCGGGTTCTAGGACCTGAAAAATTATGTTTTCTGTGCTGATTCAGTGACGCGTTCATGTAAACGCCACCTAGACCCAGCAAAAGTAATGATTCATAATATGTAAAATATTACAATGAGACATTTTAATTGTTTATTAATAAACAAGTGTTTTCTGTAAAGCTGAAGTTGACAATATACTGACTCGCGATCTTCGCAGCAGTGATCGGGAGAAATGCACTTTTCATACAGATTAAATATAGCTATATATATTTTTTTAATGGTTCTGTTTAAAAATAGAGATTTCTGTAGATAATAGATATATTTCTTCTTTTTTTTCTTTTTTTTTTAGGTGTGTGAGGCGAGTAGGCTACCTTTTACGCTGAGTTTCGGTTCATGGATGATAGCTTAATCTCCGGTTAAGGCGCTGGCTGCTATTTTTAATTATTATTAATCATTATTAAATCCAGGAAATTGGATAATGAAATACTGATTAAAATTAAGATACAATTAATACAAAACGAAATTCGTTTTAAAGAAAGGCTTTGTGCTTTCTGTTTGAGGTTTCTGTGAAAGTTTTAAAGCAGTCTTTAGTGCCGCTTTCATAACGGTCGCGTCCGTAATGTCACGTAACATTGTTTTTTCCTCATAAATGCAAACACGAAAAATAAACGAATGTTTAAAAAAGACAACCATCCACAACTTTATAACACTCCAGCAAAGTAGCCTACCTCTTTTTGGTCAACATCCTCCTTTTTGTAGACGAAATAGGCTAGTCCCAAATAGCTGATTTTGACTTTTTTTGCGGCAGATCCTCTTCGTCGCGCATTTTTGAATGTTGGCTGTGAGCGCGGTGAGCTGCGGCACAGCGAACCAATCACTGTGCAGGCACGCAGAACGCGTATGTCACCCCAGCAAAAAGCCATACAACAAACTCGTGTTTACTGTGTGCTACCGTTCTCTTATGGGTACTACTAACGTTACCCTTCACATCGCATGTTCCGGCGATGTGACTATCGCTCATTCGCACATCGCGATGTCGATGTTAAAACAGAATATCGTTCAGCCCTAGTATAAAACTCAATTTCCAAAAATTGACCCATGTGACTGGTTTTGTGGTCCAGGGTCACATATTAGAATGATTTCTGAAGGATCATGTGACACTAAAGACTGGATTAAAGATGCTGAAAATTCAGCTTTGCCATAATAGGAATAAATTACATTTGAAAATATGTTAAAATAGAAAAGTTATTTTAAACTGTAACAATATTACAGTTTTGTACTGTACATTTAAAAATCTTGCCGAACCCAAACTTTTGAATGGGACTGTAAATTTACTTTTAAATGGTGGTGTATATGTGAGTTTGTCGCAGTGGGCATCTGCAGGTGTGTGTGTGTGTGTAAGCTGGTGGCAGTGATGACTGGGACTGAATTAGGCTGAAGTATTTTTGCTGCAAAAATACTGTGTCCTGCGGAACAGCCTCTTCCAAAAGTCATTGTCTAGAGGAACGTATGAACAATAGAACAAAATAATGACTGTGAGGGGAAAAATGTAACTAATAAATGGCCGAATTTAGTAGACCACAAACAAAGGAGAATGGAAATTAAGGCACAGAGGGAATTCGAGGGAGGAGTGGAGACAGAAATTGGGAGACTGATCGATAGAATGAGGAGAAAACAACTGAGCTATCGAGACCAGAGCCATCGAGATGGGGGCGATGACGACGAAGAAAGAGGTGAATGCAGAGGGATGGAGAGAGCAGCGGAGAGAGATGGAGAGGGATAGAAGAGGAGTGGAGCTCTATAAATAACTGTGCTGAGGTGGGAGATGCTGGTGGGCAGCAGTTCAGTCCAAATACCATCATTATTGCCAATGAGTTCAGGAGAACGGCAAAAGAAGAGGCGAGAGAGTGGAAGAAAACCACGAAGAAGATGAAGAAAGACACACCTGGTTTAGGCACTATGATGGTGAATGAGGTGTAAGGATTTGCTTGTGCTGTTTATACCACAAAAGATGCATTAGAGGTTTGTTCATTGTGATCTAATTTTATATTTTTGTTTGTATTAATCAGGTATCAAATAATAAGATAAAAAAAATTTATGAAATGGTCTCAATGGAATTATACTTGGATCATGGTTATTAACATATAAACCATTTTCCTTATTAAATTTCCTACAAAAATAACTACATTGTGATACATTCTGTTGTATATTAATTTGATAATTACTCGTACCGTGTTACATATTTATACCCCTGGGGCCGTATTACAGAAACATCCAACACTAGAATTCTGTCTTATCAATTTGGTACCAATGAAAGCTAGCCTTCGGGCTCATTTGGGTACATTCATGAATGTTGATTAATGTACACTGTCACTAACTAACTTTTTAACTATTTAAGTAAGGATCTCAAGACTTAAGACAAGAAGTTTCTGTAACACAATCCCTGATATGTTTTGAGGTTATTGCTTTTGCCTGATTGTGTGAAAAATACTTCAGCCTAATTCAGTCCTAGTCATTACTGCCACCAGCTCACACACACACACACACACACACACACAAAATCATAAACACTCACACACACAGCTGCAGATGCTCACTGTGACAAACTCACTTGTACACCTCAATTTAAAAGTTTGGATGCAATTTACAGTCCCATTCAAAAGTTTGGGGTCAGCAAGTGTTTTTTTGTTTTTGAAAGAAGTCTCTTATGCTCACCAAGGCTTCACTTTAAGACCTGCCCATGACGCGGATATAACACGCATTCTCACCACTCTTTACGTTCATTTAAAGGGATACTCCACTTTTTTTGGAAATAGGCTCATTTTATAACTCCCCCAGAGTTAAACAGTTGAGTTTTACCGTTTTCGAATCCATTCAGCCGATCTCCGGGTCTGGCGGTACCACTTTTAGCATAGCTTAGCATAGATCATTGAATCGGACAGGACCATTAGCATCTCTCTCAAAAAAAATGGCCAAAGAGTTTTGATATTTTTCCTATTTAAAACTTGACTCTTCTGTAGTTACATCGTGTACTAAGACCGATCATTGGTCATTTTTTTTTTTAGAGAGATGCTAATGGTCCTGTCCGATTCAATGATCTATGCTAAGCTATGCTAAAAGTGGTACCGCCAGACCCGGAGATCGGCTGAATGGATTTGAAAACGGTAAAACTCAACTGTTTAACTCTGGGGGAGTTGTAAAATGAGCCTATTTCCAAAAAAAGTGGAGTATCCCTTTAAGACTTTAAGTAATTTAAGACTGTGCTTACAAGGATACTCTACAATCTAGGCATTTTGCGCAGTTTGTCATTTGTCATGTATGTGTCACACAGACAGGAGGTACTGAGTTCTCTTTTGTGTCTTGTCTTGAATAATTTTAAAGCATTTGCATGGATAAGAGCCTGATCACATAGTGTAATGCTAGCTAAAGGATGACATGAATTAAACAAATGCTAAACAAATGAACACATTAATTTTTACATCCCTAGTATGTATATATTTATGTGTGTGTGTGTATATGGTTTATATATTATGTGTATATAGTTTTATGGTTATATAACGCTCATTTCAGTTCTGTATTTTACTGAAATGTAGTTCTACTGTCTGGCATCTTGCACACCTTTTAAAGTAGTCCCACACTGACCTAGGATTCACACTCTGTCCAGTGTCTTTCTCCTCCATTCTCTGTTTCTCACTCCTCCATCTTTTTTTCCACTCTCGCCATTTTTCCATCCAGTGTGTTTTTGTATTCTCGTCTCTGTTCCCCGCCTCAGGCGATGCCATCTCCTTTTTCCTGCTCCATCACCTGTATCTGTTTCTCTCTCCTTTACTTTCCCTCCTGTTGTCCCTCCTCAAGTGGACAGCTTGTCATGTTTTCTGCTTGGGCTGCACATAAGTGCTGAACAATAGAGCCAATGAAGGAAGAGAGATGGAGAGAGAGAGACAGTCTGAAAGGTTAAAGAGAAGAGAGCTCATTGCTACTGGCACAGTTGGCACACACAATGTGTATCTCTTTCTCTTTCCCTCACTCACTCAGTACAGTAAAGTGTTTTTTTTTTTAAGACAATATTGTAATATTAAATAATAATAATAAAAAAATATATATCATATAATCATCATTTTTATTATTAAAAGTCATTCTTTTTGTGAGTTTGTCATTTCATTTGCAGAAATTACACGTTTCTAATAATAATAATAATAATAATAATTATTATTATTATTATAGAAATGTACAAAAATAATGTGAATAAAGGTGAAGTATGTAATTTCGGCACCAAACTAAATTGATTATTCTCAAACAGGTTTCCCGTCTTTTCAAACACTTCCCCTGTTTACCATTGGTTGAACCAACATATAGTCCCACCTCCAGAATCATGCTATTGGTTGAACCCAGAATCATGCTATTTGTTGCTTTTTGGGATCAAACAAACAGAGCAATGTTTTGAAGGCACCACAGTGTTTACACTTTCTGAGGAAATTAAAGGGGAACTGCAAAGTATTTTAACAGAAAAAACACACCTTCAATATATGTAATAATATTTTAGACTAACATGTTTCCATCAAGCGTGACGCGCAAGTGCTGAAAAGTGAACCCAAATCGCCTCGATCGCCCCCCTGGTGGCTGGTCCCAGTATAGGTCATAAACCCCGCCACCCCATGAAGTCGACTGGACGCAATGGAAACTAAACAATCAAATTACTTCAAATACATTTTTTTTCAAAGATGTTTTCTGTCATTTTAGGTAGTTTTTATCACGCTGATTTAAGTTTGTGTTCTATTTTTTTTACTTAGTTATTTGATGCTATAAAAACAGGAATGTGGCGTCATGATTGACAGCTGTGATTGACAGCTTCTCTAAACGAAGTAGTCACCAAGGCACCAACAGACTTTTTTTTTTTTTTTTTTTTGGGAGGAGATCGGAGCTTCAACTTGAATTTCTACATGTCCATAACGGTTTATTTCACACTGTAAATTTTGTATTAACCGTTTCTGTGGGAGTGAGGGCAGGACCTTGATATCGCGGCTTTATTTCCTGCTCACTACTGCGCAGAATCAGGTCCTGCGTTCACTACTGTGCAGAAGCAGGTCCCAAATCTGCGCAAGATGTCAGCGCAATATTAGGACTTTGGCGGCTTCACTTTTCACCAATGGAAGAGAGTGAAGGGGCGTCGTCCATCTTTTTTTAGTCTATGGTTTCCATCCAATCAAACTTCAGCGGCCCCCAGTCATACATTGTTTGATGCTGAATATTGGTATACCTATTTTACACAAGTTAAATGTGTGCAGATATCAATTTACATGGTATTTAACTTCTGACTGAATGTTTAGGACTTTATTAAACTTGAGCATCTGTAATTAGGGGCATGATAGCAGCTCATGTTTGCAGTACCAGTGTCAACAGGCTAGGGCCTTGCTTGTCAAACAATCACTCTGAGGACTATTGACTCACTGCATTACTCTAATAATGTAGAAGTAATTTATCTAATATATGTATATTCCAACATCAGATTTGCCTCTATCTCTCTGTTATTTACCCTCCGTCTCTTTCTCTCCCTCCTCTAGTTGCAATGTTGCTTTTTTTCTTAGCACTCTCATAAGGCTCCTGCTATTCTGGGCAGTGTTTACTCAACTTACTTTCTTTCTTTCTTTCTTTCTTTCTTTCTTTCTTTCTTTCTTTCTCTCTCTCTCTCTCTCTCTCTCTCTCTCTCTCTCTCTCTCTCTCTCTCTCTCTCTCTCTCTCTCTCTCTCTCTCTCTCTCTCTCTCTCCATCCACCCCCCACCCAAATACACTCGGTGTGTGTCACTGTCTACGTGACACACTGCTTGTGTACACAAGTGAGCTTGTCATCCACATACCATCTCTCTTTTCGATGGATTCTTTTTGTGTTATTTCATTTCGCCATGTGCTCATTATGGTTATCTTATGTCTATAAACGTGGCTCATAATTGTAAGTGTCACTATAATAGCGTGTAATTGGACGTATGCTGTATGTTCTCATCAGATGTTTTTATGAACGCTGTGTGATGGAGCGAGGAATGCTCAAGATTTCCCTCTCATTAAAAACATTTGCTTTCATAATGCATTATCTCTGTGTCTGACATTGTTTAATGCTGATTCTCTTGTTGTCTTTTCAACCCTAGTTCGGCTCCATGAAAGTATTTCAGAAGAAGGCTTCCATTACCTGGTCTTTGACCTGTGAGTATGACACACACACACACACACACACACACACACACACACACACACACAGACACGCAGTATATGTTGTATTGTAACTTGAGACATGAGACATGATAATAAAATAGGCTCTGTTCCAAGAACTTACCTCACTACCTATGTAGGTAACTGCCTTCTAAGACAGCATTCTGACTAAAATTAATCCTCATTTAATTTAAATTGAATTAAAAAAATATGACCAAATATTGTATTAGTAAATAAATAATACAAAAAATAACATAGCTTCTGTCTTCAGGTAAGTTTGTAACTCTCAATGGTTGTAATAGTCTTCCTGCTCTTTGAAGAAGGATGGACAAGTTATCAAACCCAAGACATTTTGTTCCAATGAATCATGTCTGAAACCCCATTGCTGCAGGCAGATAAATGCAACTGAAATATGTTCGACAAGAACAACCTCGTATGCATCTTCCCGGGTGTCAAAAATATATCCTTCAATTTGATGGGATCTGCCTGCAGAATTGATGGGCAGACATTTCTGGGTGGCCCTAAAAGTACGATTTAGTACTGTCAAGATTGTTGTTCTGGTTTTAACCAGAGTCCAGTGCACTTTGATTTTCCCCAGGTGTCATTGTGGAACTCAATTTATCTGGAACAAATGCTGAGTTACTAATGTTCCTTCAACTGCACGCCACCCTCACAATTTACCATGGTAACCATTGTGAGTTGGCGATATAAGCAACATTTGTTTCATAATATTCTCGAATTCTGTTCAAAAGTTTGGGGCCAGTAAGATTTCTTTAAAAAATCTTATTTTAATTTACTGATTTGCAGCTGAAAAAACATTTGTTAATATCAATGTTGAAAACAGTGCTGCTTATTATTATTATAATTTTTTGGATTCTTTTAATAGAACGTTTAAAACAATTCTTATGTATAATCTCTCTCACTCTCTTTTTCTCTCACTATAAGAACTAAATATTTTATAACATTAAGGCCCGGTTTCACAGACAGGGCTTAGACTAAGCCAGGATTAGACCATAGATCAATTAGGACATTTAAGTAATTTTTATAAACATGCTTAGAAAAAAACATTACCGATGTGCATCTTAAAACTAAAAAGGCACTGATATATTTTTAAGATCAGTCAGTGCAAGTTTATTTCAGTGGAAACAGCTCAGACTTACATTTTAGTCTAGGACTAGTCTTAAGCCCTGTCTGTGAAACCAGGGGTTAATTTATCTATTTTTAAATTAGTTTTATTGCAATGCAAAGTTATATAATGTAAATTAATTAAAAAAAAATCATTTTTATTCATTTTTATTCAACAATCATTTTTTCTTTTTTTCTGACATTTCTTTTCCTCATTTTCTACCAAGTGTTGCATTTTGCATAACTGCAATTCAAACAGTTCTCAGATTTACCAGTTTCGGATAAAATACCATAGGTTACTACAGTAATTGTAACTACAGTAAAACTCCTGAAACTTTGTAATAGCCACCACCGTCTTGCACGGTCACTTGTATTTTGTCAAAGCCTACGGTTACCATGGTAAAATGGCTAATTGCGGCCTTGCATCCAATAATATACCTATATGAAAAGTATAATTGGGCCATGCGAGTTTTACTGCAGCATCACATACATTTGCGATCATGTTTACGGAAGTATAAAATGTCGGTTCTGCCTCCTGCGGCTGACCAAATTAGCCCAAAACCCAGCACACTCTCCACTCTCTCATCCCTTGTTTCACTGGGTTTTTTTTTTCCTCTCTAATTCCGCAGTGTGACTGGGGGGGAGTTGTTTGAGGACATCGTCGCCAGAGAGTATTACAGTGAAGCTGACGCAAGGTGGGCTCTCCAATTTACTGTTGCTGTGGTTACTGTGCTGCAGCCTGCAGTGAGCAGGTCACACTTACACACACACACACACACACACACACACACACACACTCACATCTGATTCAAAAGCACAAAGTGGACGATCCCTTTTGTGCAGAAAAACTGAGAGCCTTTAATGATGGTGGAGTTGCAGAACTGTCAATCAACAGGTGCCGCACAAAAACGCATCCTTTTGCCCTCAGTTGGCCCCTCCTTTTGAGTGCATCATTTCTGCAACACTAACAAAAGCAGCACTGAACTGCATTCGTTCTAAACCGGTTTCCCGGAGTGGCACAGAAATTACAGAAATTATTAATTTAACATTTAATATACTCAACAGTCTTTTTTCAATCTGCTTTCTTATCTCGTGTAATCCACTTTTATTATTCCCTTATTCCTTGTGGCATGTCATAACCAAGCATGGTAAAGTGACAAGTGATCAAATCTATGTCTTCCCTGTTTCTTGTGACTGGAAACTTGTCGCCTAGTTAGAACATTGTATAACTCTGCACTTTTTAATATAATATAATATAATATAATATAATATAATATAATATAATATAATATAATATAATATAATATAATATAATATAATATAATATAATTATAATATAAATATAATATAATTATAATATAATATATTATTTTATTTAATATAATTTGTGAATAAAAATTATGAATATCTATATATTATATTATATTATATTATATTATATTATATTATATTATTAAGCAATAAGCCGTGGTTTACCGGTGAATTTACAGTTAAGGGGCGTTGTTAGGCTCAATGCGAAGTGGAGCTTATTGCTTCACGGGGCTTATTGCTTTTATAAAACGGTTATTCCTCAAGGTTTCATAAAATAAACACACAGACACAAAAATGTAATTCTGTTGATAAAAATATTATTCTTCCGCCAAGCAATGTAGTTCTTCAGAAGCGGAATGGTTGCCAGTAATTTGTATGACAGCGTAGACAGTTTTGTTTGTAGAGAAATTTACCACAGTTTTGAACGCGGCTCAACCAATCATCATCAAGGACTGAAACTATCTGTTTTTTTTATTATATTATATTATATTATATTATATTATATTATAAAGCAATCCATCTGTTTTGCTAAATACTACAAGTGACCTATGAAGAGAAGTCGATTGTACACAGTCATGACCTAACCATCATCTATTCCGTGTCCTCAAAACAAACTCAATAAGGATCTAAAGAAAGGCACTCATAATTTCACATTAATACTAAGTATTTATAGCAGCGTGACACCAAAGCAACACACACACACACACTCATTCTGGTTCATCTGTCCTGGTTAGGCCTCTATAACATTGTTATAGGATTACATCTTTAAGAGGGATGAGATAATGCGTGTGTATGTGTGTGTACCTGTCTGAGAGTGAGGTGCTTTTCCAAGAGTAACGCTCACCTCAGCTATCCCACAATCCCCTGCTCATCTTATGTGCCTCAGTCACATTACACTTGACCCATGACTTGGCTCATTCTGCTAAAGTAGCAGCAGTACGTGCATATGTAGTGTCAATCATCCAGTCATGTTTAATTTACTCGCTTAATTGAATTGTCCAGCACAGGCTGTTTATTAACTTTACTGTAATCAATTTCAAGGGTTTATTTTAATTAACAGATTGAAGTTATGGACTTCAATTAATTTGTCAAGTTCTCAAAACGACAAAAAAAGAAGAAAAAAGAAAAAAACCTTGTGGGAAAACTACCTTTTAGAGGGAAAATGAATGGAAAGGAATGTAAATATAAGGAAGCTGACTTTATTAAAGGTTTGTAATGGAGTAAATAGAAGGTTTAAATCAATATTTAGCCTTATCTCACCCCCTCACTTATCCTTATGATCTTTCTCTGCCACTGATTGATTTATTATTCTGTTTTTCAGCCAGTGCATCAATCAGATCCTGGAGAGTGTCAATCATATTCACCAGCATGACATCGTGCACAGAGACCTTAAGGTGAGCGAGAGCCAATCGCCACGACAACCCCACACATGGCAAACGGGCCGTCTCTGAGGGTTTCCATGTTGATGCCCTGCACCACACAAACACACAGATATACACATACATATTCCTGCTCTTGTTTATCATTCCCCTCATTTTAATCAAAGATGACTTTAGCTAACTGAGCTACCGGTACTTATCTGTAGTTCTGGTGTAATGCTCAAATACATACTAAGACTTTTTGTACAGAGGATTATCTTTGTTTGAAATAATACTCTCTTTTTTTAAAAGCACTAGTTAAACAATTCATTATATTACCATATGAATCAAGTGCATGCATAAACATCACACACACGTTGTGTCTCCACTGCAGTGCGTGCGAATGTATGAAATGAGTGTGTGTGTGTGTGTATATGTTGTCTTGACAGTGCCAGTGTCTTTGATAATGCAAACAGACACGCAGTTTTTATCACGTCCTCCTATTGTGCATTAGTCACATACACTGCCCTCCCCCATGTGTATGTGAGCCCAATGATGAGCAGCAGAGATGTGCCCAGGCTGGTTGCCATAGCGAAGAACGTGATACGACAACTGTTGCTGGTATTGCCGGAGAGACGGAGGGATGTGGGAGGGGTCACCTCGAGTCTCACCATCCCTCATTTGTAGTCTGCGCATTTAATGAGGGAGAGCGAGAGATTCACACCTATGGGCATAAATTTCCCTGCATCCTCATAACAGACGCATTTAAATTCTGTGCTTGAATGTAGAACTAGAGTGTGAACGCATTGAGAAGATATATGTGCGGTAGCTAATAAATTAATCCTATTGAGTTGTGTATTCGAGAACTGGAGAGGAAAGCGCCTTTTCCAGCCTATATTTTGGTTTAAAAGGCTTCCATTCTGCCTAATATATCTTTCTGGGCCTTTCCCCTCAGTTGTGTACTTGTACAAACTGCATGTTTGTGTTTATCAAATTTGGTGCACTGACAAAACCACAGGAAATCCACCCTAATATTTGCTCCGCGTAACTGTGGTAGTAAAGAAAACTCTATTCAGATGGGCTTAACCTGTAAGCTGTGTATAAACTCAAGTACCTGTGGAGAGATCTTTGACCCCCAAAATCTGCCCTATCCTGCTGAGCTGGTTTGGCTGGTATAGTGAAACCACCTGTTCATCTGCACATCTGTTCGGGATGCTCTTCTCTTTAATGGCTGTCCTAATGCCACTGTTAAATTTGATAATGAAAATTGATATCTGTGTATATATATAAAGTACAGGTCAAAAGTTTGGAAACATTACTATTTTTAATGTTTTTGAAAGAAGTTTCTTCTGCTCATCAAGCCTGCATTTATTTGATCAAAAATACAGAAAAAACAGTAATATTGTGAAATATTATTACAACTTAAATTTGAATATACTTTAAAAAATAATTTATTTCTGTGATGCAAAGCTGAATTTTCAGCATCATTACTCCAGTCTTCAGTGTCACATGTGACGTCCAGTCTATCACATGATCCTTTAGAAATCATTCTAATATTCTGATTTATTATGAGTGTTGGAAACAGTTCTGCTGCCTAATATATTTGATGAATAAAAGGTTAAAAAGAACTGCATTTATTCAAAATAAAAAAAATATTTTCTAATAATATAAATCTTCTTTACTATCACTTTTTATCAATTTAACACATCCTTGTTGAATTAAAGTATTGATTTATTTCAAAAAAAGAAAGAAAAAAATTACTGACCCCAAATTACTGCCCAGTAGTGTATATTGTTGTTACAAAAGATTTCTATTTTTAAAAAATTTGCTGCTTTTTTTTTTTTTCATCAAAGTATCCTAAAAAAGTATCACAGGTTATGAAAAAATATTAAGCAGCAGAACTGTTTCCAACTTTGATAATGAATCATCATATTAGAATGATTTCTAAAGGATCATGTGATGGACTTAATGATAGGAGTAATGATCCTGCAAATTCAGCTTTGCATCACAGAAATAAATGATAATTTAAAGTATAATAAATTGAAAACCAATTATTTTAAATTGTAATAATATATCACAATATTTAAAAAAAAAATCTGTATTTTTGATCAAATAAATGCAGGCTTGATGAGCAGAAGAAACTTCTTTCAAAAACATTAAAAATAGTGATGTTTCCAAACTTTTGACCTGTACTGTGTGTATGTATAAATATATGTGTGTGTATATACAGTATATAAATATAAGTGACGTCTGGTTGCTTTGATGCTGCAAATTGCTGTCAGTGTGAACATCTCAACACCAGTGAACTGTCCCAGCTTTGCGCCACACGCTGGGCACGGTCAATCACAAAGAATCGTTTTAACCTCTATTTGGAGTCGATTTGAGTGTTTAGTGTGTTAAAAGCATTATCTGCTTTCCTCCTCAGCCCGAGAACTTGCTGTTGGCCAGTAAGATGAAAGGAGCGGCTGTGAAACTGGCAGATTTTGGGCTGGCCATCGAGGTGCAGGGAGATCAGCAGGCCTGGTTTGGTAAATAACTCTGACTTCAGCTCTAATTCTGCACCTCACACAAGAGAATTTGAATTACTACACTTATCCAAATCTTTTCCCTACAACTTTAGGGGATTTTTAGATTGAAAATATATTTTTACACAAAAACTTTTTTGGGTGATTGATTGGGCAACAGTAAGACTTAGCATTCACTAATTAAAATAGGCCTATTGTTTTGCCCGTTTATTAATACTTTTATACCTTCTTTTTTTACTGTTAGTGTATTACATTTGACAGGATTTACTATATTTGTGAGGACTTTTCAGACATTTTTCTCTACGCAACTGTGCTGATTCCCTCATAAAATTCGTTCAGTTTATCTTAAAAGGATGTTCCGACATTTCCCGCTCCATTACCTGCAGTCTGAAATGGATTGTAATGGCCGTGAAGGCTTATTTTCTGGCCGTGCTAAATGCCAATCTTTGCCCATTTCATGTTTCGCTTTCACACATCATTCCTGTCGGTTTGTGAAAGATCCTTTAGCTCTGAAAATGTCCCTCAACAGCTGCCTTTCCTGGATTAAATCACCATGCTTGCTTCTCTCAGGACTTGCGGCCCCCTACTGGCGGCTGGATAATTCTGCTGCCGTTCTGCTTTAGTGCCAATCAAGTATCAGTACAGCTTTCTTTAGTTTTAAATAGGTAATCATCTTGTTTTGACTGAAGTATGCCTAGCTTTGTGAAGAGAAAAGCCCTGTGGGTGGAATATTTGTTATATACAAGCTATATGATTGGACAGCGCAGAATTATTTTACCACAGTGGGCAGCTGTTTAAAAACCCACCTATTTCCAGCCTTTTTCAGCCTTGCCAGTGCTGTAGGGATGGAGCTATCTCAGCACGTCATCATTTTGGCTCTGAATGGTTCTGGCGAATGGAAGAATCCATCAAACTATCCACACACACATGCTTGGAATTATTAGCATTTCAGTGAACATTAATTGGCTGAGCTACATTGCCTACAGGAGTCTTCAGTTTATATCCACTTTATCTTATACTCATAGTGAAGAATAGTCACTTTTCAACTTGTTTGCTGTTTTGTCTCAGGTTTTGCTGGCACACCTGGCTACCTGTCTCCAGAGGTGTTGAGGAAGGATCCCTACGGCAAACCTGTGGACATCTGGGCCTGTGGTGAGTCTTCAACAGGGTCCTTAATCATTAGACCTCTTGCATATTCAGTCAGCTTGAACTGCTTCCCATATTAACAGGTTGCAGTATTCACACTGCACGAGTACGTCATGCTGCATAGCACTGCAAGTAGAATTTCAGTGCCGAGCCTATTTTTGATGCGCGTCGCATGCTGAACTCAGCAGAAAATATAGTGCAGATGCTCTGTGGACCTGTCTGTCAACACAATATTTTGCAATACATGAAATGAAGCAAATAATGAGTGAAAACAGGGACGTACGTCAGCTTCAGGCTGCAGGAAACACATGCAGCCAACAAACTACACTTTCTTTTTACATAAATGATTAGGTACTAGTCAACAGTGTTGAGTTCCATGTAAAACAACTACCATTTGGATGTAAATATGGTATTGCTTTGTCATATGAATTGTATTTCACAACAATCCAGTAGGAAGTTAACTCGCTGTGCATTAAAATTGTGTAATGCACATCTAGCCCTGGATTATCCCGCTTTTACTTTATCCCATGGTTACTTGCCAACACTAACAAGTTAAATGTTTGAACCACAAAATTTGACTGGAAGGGTTAAAATTACAGTTAATTTTGTTCGCTACGACTCGTTAGATAAAGCATTCTGCATGTTTTAAATCAGACACTTGAGATAAAGTAGTAAAGTAGTAAGATTACATTTATTTGATTGAATTATAATTTTTATTTTAATGAATTGTTGAGAGAGAGAGAGAGAGAGCGAGAGATGTGCATGTGAATTACCTGCATCTGTGCTGTGTCTCTCTACTTACAATGAAGCTGTGAGTTTAATTACTTTAAAAACTGCAACATTACCACCTCTTTGCTGAGTAATATAATGTAGCGATTCGGTAGCGAAGCTAATTTATTTATAAAAGTCCTGGGGCAGCATTGACAACAAGTTTCTGTGCTCCTGAATGTTTCTGTGTCTGTAGCACAATCTCTGATCTCTCTCTCTATGTGTGCGTGTGTGCTTCAATGAAACTGGAACTACCTGTGCATTACATGGTTTGAACGCTCATCTTCCAGCCAATCAGAATGGAATATTCTGACAGACCATGGTATAAACGTTGCATGTTATGCAATCAGTGAAACATCTTTATAACCATGCTGAAAAAACCTTGGAATGTCTGTCAGCCAATCATAATCAAATATTACTGTTTCTTTCTCTCTTGTTTCACCTTTCTGTCTTTCTTTCACAGGTGTAATCTTGTACATTCTACTAGTGGGCTACCCTCCATTTTGGGATGAAGATCAACACAAGTTATACCAGCAGATCAAGGCTGGAGCTTATGATGTAAGTACAGTTGTCGTCCAATGCAGCCACACTCTCTCACTGTCCCTGACTGTAGTTCAGTTCAGCCGCTCGAAAAACCCCTTCATCTGATTGGTCTTTGAATGCACCATCAAGTCTTTAAAAAGCGGGCATTCACTAGGAGTGTAAAAACTCTTTTTGCCTTGCACATTTCCTTTGGCCACATTTCAGTCAAATTTACATACATTTTTGAAGCCATGTTTTACTTTTAAATCATATTTTTGGTTGTTTCTAATTAGTCCAGTGTATGTGAATTCATTAAGTCGTTTCATAAATCAGTCTAGTGAAGCTTGTTTAATATTAGACCGCACATCACAAGGCCTCTACATCCTTTCAGAAAATCGCCGGAATTTCCCAGAAGGATACAGTTAACACCGTTTCCTGTCAACATTTGTGAAATCACTTGGAATAAAATTCAAGAGGCAGAGCTGTGCAATAAATATTTAAACCGGTGGCAATAATGGGCCAAGGGGTAGAAATAAGATTTATTAAAGCTCGGAGACACGAATAAAATATAACGCAATCAAGTAATGCTCAAACAATTAATCAATGAGCTGGAATTTAATTTAATTTAATAATAAAAAAAAAGTATTTTATTTTTATTTTATAAAAAAAAAAATATATATATATTTTTTTAATAAATATTAACTTTAAAATATAAAAAATAATAAAATAAAATTTCAGCTCATTGCTTAATTATTCCAGCATTATTTTATTACGACAGATGTCGCAAGGTCTCTGCAACACTTTCTGTGGTCCAACTGCCTGTTTAATTTCTGATTCTGATCGGTGCGATTTAGAACTACGGGTGCTGTTATTGATTATGTCAGGCCCTCCCTGACGCATTGCAGAGAGATGGGCTTTGCTTAGAAACAACTGCCTTGTCCCTGAGTGTACGTGCTTGTTTGTTTGTTTGTGTGTGTGTGAGGTGCGTTTTTAAATTGTCCATCAATTGCATCACCGTCTCACACCCTCAGATGTATTTAGCAGGACATGGAGCGAGTGACTGCCCCAGAGAGATATTCATTCCATTAAAATGTATGTGTCAAATAAAAGGGAGGAGATGATATGATTGTGGCTTGTTGTGAAAATGGAGTGAATGTGTGTTACACTGTTAGATGGGTTTGGTGGTCACAGTGTCAGGCCAGGTCAGTTCACCTCAGGGGATGGCGATATGATAAATCTTTTATCACAAAATATATAAAACAATGTAGTTATTTTTGCTGAAAACCCAACCACAAAATGGTTTATATCAAGAACACTTTGGTGGATGGAGTGACGTAAAAAAATTGAGTGCTCATACAGTACGAGTGTAGTTCCAAATTTTGCATACTCTCTTATGATGCTTACATTTTAAATGAAAGGTATTAAAACAGTCATTATTGATGTTCAGAGTCAAATAGTTTTCATTATATGTACATAATATTTTCATTGTACTAATATTTCCCATTGTACGTGGGAGAAGGAAACGTTCAGCTGAGCATGGACCCCTGATTTATATAATAAATGTGGTACTGCCTGGTATTGTATAGTGTAGTCAATGAAGATAAAGATTTTTTCATCCCATTTGATTATTTTCTCTTAGTATTTGGTAATTGATGGACACAGAAACCAAATTATATGATGAATAATTAGTGCAAAAAATACTAAACCGGTCAAAAGTTCTAGATTTGGTGTTCAAAAACATTTCTTTTCAATGTTATTATCAATAATATTAATATTTTTATGGAAACTGTGATACTTTTTTTTTTTTTAGGATTCTTTGATGAATAGAAAGTTCAATAGTAATTTATGTGAAATAGAAATTTTTTGTAACATTATCAATGTTTTACAGTCACTTTTGACCAATTTAATGCATCCTTGAGGAACAAAAGTATTCATTTCTTTAAAAAAAAAATCTTACCGACTTTTGCGTGGTAGTGTATAACAGAAGACAATAAATATTATAAAGATGGTTCTGGCTCTAAATTCTGATTGGATGATTCCTTCTGTTGACTTGTCCCACTCTTTATTGTTTACCATTTTTCTTTGTTAGCACGTTATCACGTGTAAAGTAAATAACACCCAGTAACGTTGGTACCATGTACCATGGCATAAATCTTAATCCAAATCTCTACAGGTTGACACATTGCTATCGTCACACAGTATATGCCGTAAGAATCAAGAATAGGAAACCTTACCGTGAGCTTCTCTGTTTTGTACTTTTGTAACCTTTCGTCATGTGATCACAATCAATGAGGTGTAGTTGTGCCTCATCATCCATTGCAAGCTTCTGTCACCGCGCCTTCCGGCCATGCGTTCACATTTGAATGCGCCGTCCGCAGTCCTGAGTGGCCGTCTTTGCTGAAGCAGCGCACAGCAGAGCAAAAACGCCCCACCCATGACATGTTTTAGCGGTGCCCTGAGCCAAAAGCGCAGCTGAATCAGTGTGTTTAAGGGCTTATGAGCACCTGCAGTTTTTCGAAGTACAATCCACATGCTCGTTTTAGCTGATGCAACACAGCTTGATGCGCAAACAAATTATACTTCCTGGAACCTACCCAAGGCTTTCTTGGAACAGACAAAGGATTTGTAACGGATCTCCTGGTACGAAAGAGGAGGTGCGACACACATTCAACACTGATACAGACATAGCTTTTTATTGGCTAATTACAACTGCAATTTTCTCTAGTTACGGGCTGCAATGAAGCCATGAGGTGTGAAATGCGCAAGCAACATGTTTCGAGCACCAGCCGTGCCGAATAGGCCGACTATAGGAGGACTGACTGGCGTGACTCATTGAATCCTGTACGCTGCCTTGTGACAGGTTTAATTTCATTAGGCCTCGATGCAGACTGCTCTGTATGTGTGTCAGTACGTATTGTGGTGTGAAAAGCTCTCTAGGCATTCTCCTGCATTTAGATTGCATATCTAACACTCGCTTGTGATTCTTTCCCCTACAGTTTCCTTCTCCGGAGTGGGATACGGTCACCCCCGAGGCCAAGAACCTCATCAACCAAATGCTGACCATCAACCCAGCTAAGAGAATCACAGCAGAGCAGGCCCTCAAGCACCCATGGGTCTGCGTAAGTTATCTCTGCTGAAGACTTAATTTACCACAAGCCCCGAGCAAGAAAGAATCATTGAGTTTAATGTGAAATGCAGCCTTTCACATTGTCACTTTCCACATATTTGAGCTCTCAGAATAAGTTGATGTGTTTTAGGTCAGAATAAGGTACTTAAAGGAATAGTTCACTTATATATGAAAATTGTCATTATTTGACATTATCTGAATTTTGAGTCTCATACATTTTGAAAAATGAAATTGAGTAATGTGCCCTACAATGAATTGGGATTGGAGATTTCAAATCTTTTAAATGCATAGGTCGAATTATTTGTTCACAAATCTGACATAGTTCTGGTTCTCGAGTGCAACTCAGTCAGGAGATTGAATGAATAACATAAACTTCTCTTTTGGCTGTGTTCCTCACACAAAACTATCGTATGACTTCAGAAAACTTAGATACAACAATAAGTCAATACAATACAATAAGTTGTATGGACTACTTTTATGGTGTTTTTGCATTCTTTTTGAAGCCTGAAAGTACACCATTCATTGAATTGGAAAAGGCACAAATATATTGTGAAAATAACCCCTTGTGTGTTCCACGGAAGAACACAATTCATATAGGACCACATGGGGGTGTGTAAATAATAAAACAATGTTCTTTTTTGGGTGAACCATTCCTTTAATTGGTTCAAATACCTCTATAATGCTGATGTGCAACTTTTTCTTCATCTTTTTTTGCTCGTTTCAGCAACGGTCCACTGTGGCGTCCATGATGCATCGCCAAGAGACTGTGGAGTGCTTGCGCAAGTTCAATGCCCGCAGAAAACTCAAGGTACGGAATGGGTTTTGAAGGGTCTTCATCCAGTCTTCATCCCTTGGGTAATTAGTGCTGAAAGTCCTGTTGCCATGGATTAAACACTCTATTTTTCTCTGTCTTTGTTCAAGGGAGCCATTCTTACTACTATGCTGGTTTCTAGAAACTTCTCAGGTGAGTTCCCTCATTCTCCTGGGATCAGGTAGGAAAGTGCAAAGTCATGGATGAACTTGGCCCACCTCTTGAACTCTTGCTCCAGTTTTCACTATAAAAAAAGATCTCCAAAGGCTGACTCAGTTTAATGGAAGGAAAATTCCCTTTTGGATTACAGGAGTATAAAGTTAAAAAAGATTCTGCTCCAAGTCTGTATCTCGGTTTCTTTGAGCTGTTAAGGATTTCTCTCTGAGGCTCGAGGATAACAGTAAAGGAATATCTATAACTTTCTTCTTCATTTGTTTAGTTAAGTTAACATTTGCGCAGTTTACTTCCTGAACAGACAATGTTTACTCAGATTTGTGTAGGTATACCTTATGTCTTTCATACAGCAGGTTTGAGAGCTTTAGCTTGATTTTAGAGACAGATATTCTAGACCAGGGTTCCTCAAACTCAGTCCTGAAGGGTCACTGTCCGGCACAGTTTAGCTCCAACCCTGATCAAACACACCTAGCTGTGAGTTTCTAGTGATCCTGAAGACATTGATTAGCTTGCTCAGGTGTGTTTGATCAGTGTTGGAGCTAAACTCTGCAGGACAGCGGCCCTCCAGGACCGAGTCTGAGGAACCCTGTTCTAGAACTTAATTCCTTAGAAAAAACAAAACATAGATAACTTGTTCAGTAGAGGGTTTGAAAAAATTCCATAGCTTCTCCCAACTCAACGCCTCTCTGTCCAATAGTGGGCCGGCAGCATACCAGCCCTGCTGCTCCCACCACAAGCACTGCCGCGCTTGCACAGGAAGGTATGTGAGAGTGCATCTCCTCACCTCGCCACCAGGGGGACCAGCGAGCCCCCTCCACAATTCCTTCAAACCCCCGCCCTCCCTCTGCTCTATCCAATCAGCATGCATCCAATGAGAAACCTGCCTTTCTTGCCATCACTTTTTACCTCTTGCCATCACTGGTTTACCTCAGTCTTCACTCTCATGAACAACGTCTGCTATATAGTCTTGGAGAAGTTCTCACATTTAAAAGGATAGTTTCCATTTCTCACATAAACGTCATTCATTTGAGCAATGTGTTAGAGTTTATGGATTAGCATGTCATTTTTTTTCAGCCATGTTTTTACTATGCTTTGCTATTACCTGACCATGTAACTTTGCATTCATCTAGCTAGCTTTTAACCCTACAAGTTGTAAGAAGTATTAGAGCAGGTTCAGTTATCTTCCCACCTCTAATCTGGGTCTAATCAATGAAATAGATCATTAAAATTAAAGAATAATTCCTACTATGCATGTGTCAAATTCAACTTAAAAAAAAAAATCGATTCAAAATTAAAACCGTTTTCTAGGATTTAATTATTTGGTTATAGATTTTTTTTTCTTTTCTATTTCTTATTTTAAATCTTTTTCTTTACTGATCAGTATTTGTTACCATATTTTGAGAATGACTCTTATAGCAACATTTGAAGTATCTTACCTTTTGTTCATCTCTCAAAAAGTCTATTTATCCGTCGCCATAGATTGGCTCTTTTTATATGCGTGAACAAACAATATCTCATTTCATCTTGCAACTATCCCCAGTTCAGTTTACACACAGTGGCTCTAGGCAAACCAATCCAATCAATACCACAGCACTATATTCATGTTAACGATTGCCACCACGAGACCCACCATCAGCTTGCATGCATTATCGTCTGCATGGAGTTAAAAAAACGCGAATGCCGCTGCTTCTCCTTTGATTAGACTTTCTCTTTTCCTCTGTCTTTCTCGCTCTGTTCCTCTCGGTTAAATTGCTTCAGCCCTTTTTGGCTCCCTCCTTCCCTGCTGTTCAGCTTTCTGGTGTTTTGTGCTATTGGGTTAAATAGCTTTTTAAGTGAAGTCTGCTTTAGCTGAAGATACAGGACCCCGGTCAGGTGTCTGTCCTCAGCTCGCCTCTGTGCTCTCCACCTCATGGAGAATAATGAGGTTTGGATGGGATGGAGGTTTGGGGGTTCTTAGATCTGTGTCCTGTGTCATTAACTAAAGCAGACCTGTGCAGCCTAGCCAATCCACCATTGCCCTACCACTCTCCTTTCAACTCTTCCTCCTCCCCTCGCCAAGAGCGCAGGGGCTTAACTACATGGACGGGCAGGAGTGGGGTTGGCTTGCTGCCAGTCGTCAGACCCGATGTAGCTGGCACACGTGTCCGGTGAGAGCCAGGTGGTCTGCGGGGAAGGAGGCCCGCTGGAGGGCAGATGGACGACACTGTTGACAGTGTCTCTGAGTCAGGAGAAAATGGAGAGAAGGTCTCTGGTTCCAGTTGTGTTGTCTGATCAAATTGAATTGTTACACTCTTACCAAAGTCTGAGACAGCTGTCTGTCAGAACCAGTAAATGTCAGCCAGCTGTCATCTTCAACAAGCTGTGTCTGAGCAGCTGCCGTCATGGTGAGAATACTCTATATGTACAAAATGGGCAAAGGAGAACAGTTAAGAAAAGATCAGATCCTTGCAGATCCCTCAGGATTATGGAAAACAAACAAGAGCTCTTCATTGTCTTGTTGAACCTGTTAATATGTACTGTTTTGGTTGTTTCTGCAGAAGTAGGATCTGTTCAGAATAGCATACAACGTACTTCTCTTACTCTTTCCGCAGGATTTTCTGTATCCATAAAAATCTCCAAGGAGCTATAGAAAGCTACCCATTAGCATTCCCATTAAAGTAGTTTGCAATCTGGATGCTGCCAGGAAAATGCACTCTTGGCTCACTGTTTGAAAAGTAGAATTTATAAAATGTGTAAAAATATGTACAGCATCCATGGCCTCAATTACCACAGACAATCTCAATTTAAATGTATACACTCCCATTTAAAAAAAAAAGAAGATTTTTTTAATACAAACTGAAGGACAATCCAAAGAGTTTAAAGTTGTATTTAACCTGGAATATTCCTTTAATGTTCTTTTGAGCCGTCCAATCAATGCTCTCCATCAGTTCTTGGCTTCAACTAGTACTGTAAGTGTTTATAACTCTTTATATTCTGTTATTGTTAAAGCCAGTCCTCAAGTTGAATATGTTTGATGTTAACCAATAACCAGTAATGACATCTCATCAATGTTTCTTCATTCTTTTTTTAAGAGCTTTTCATTATATGACCAAGCTAAGACTTTTACTGACCAATAGATTATGAAGATATGGCATGTTAGTATGTCTGCTTTGTCGCCTGTTAAATCTATAATATATAATTTGTTGCTTGCACAGGTCTGATTTAAAGTTGTATTGAATGTGTAATGGCTGTTGTAATTGATTTTACTAGCTCAATCTGCTGCCTTAAAGACCTTTTTTTCTCTTTTGAAGCCTGAAGCATTATTTAATAGGGGTGTGAATATTTGCTTTAAATTTGATTCAGTTATTTTCATTTGAAATTTGGTCACAATTATTTTGTTATGAATATTAAAGAAACGGATGCTTAAAATGTGTCGGGACAATTAAACGTGCAAAAGATGTAGATTGCTGATATGGATATTTATAATGTAAAATCGTTTGAAAAATGTACACAATAAATGACTATTAAATGCATTATGCAATTATAAGCGGTTAATTAATTTTTGTAATCAATGCATTGAAATTTAATTGATTCATATATTCACCCCTGTTATTTAAACTGCATTAGGATGCCACATGACCCTTTTTTTTTTTGTTGCATAGTATAATTATGTTATCTTTAAATCAAAGAAGGTTACTGCACTTTGTTTGAAAATGAGTTAATATCTTCCTCCTTATATAATTTATTTCCACTCAGCATTAATCGTGGTATGACTGCAGCGTGGCCGTCCTGGGGTCCCATATCCATCTGATTGTTCCGCAGTATAACTGAAGACTGCTGGCTCAGCTTTCCCAGTCACAGTCTGTGAATCCTATGAGACATAGTTAGATATGTGAGAGACAGTGGAATGGTAATGAGTTGAGGTCTAGCTTTATGACTCCTTCATCAGTGCATTGCATTATGGGACTCATAATCCCGTGCACTGCATGGCTGACCGTATGGTGAATTGCATCCACCACCAACACCTCTCACCTCATAATTAGTGAAGCATGAAAGCAGGACTGCAATGCAAACAATGCCTGCTAACTTCCAGCTTGTCCTCTCTGCTTCTAAATGAGTTTTTGTC
Source organism: Rutilus rutilus (assembly GCF_951802725.1). Lineage (NCBI taxonomy): Eukaryota > Metazoa > Chordata > Actinopteri > Cypriniformes > Leuciscidae > Rutilus > Rutilus rutilus. The sequence goes on along the minus strand of NC_140224.1, from coordinate 29,627,817 downwards.
TTAACCTTGCCATCTTTTCTTCCGATTTGTTTATTGAAGGTAAGGCGTTTAACAGGAATACCGAATGTGAAACCTGAGTTTTTTTTTTTTCATGATTGAGGTTTTATAGGTCTTACACAAGTCTTTTGATTGTTCTCTGAGGGACTCTGAAGTATATCGGGGGCCATTTCCCCTACACTGACTCAAGACCTCCCAAACATGCCCTCTGGGAAATAACAGTTGCAGTTAAAGGAAAAATCAATTGCATACATTAGCCATGATTTTCCCTCATTATGTCTGCGGCCGCAAATGAAGAACAAATTCATTCTCTTTATCTGCTTTGAGATTGGTGAAAAATGGAATAAAATGGGTAATTTATTCCAAGTCTGTGCAGTTAGTTAATTTTAAAGGGGTTATATCACACTTTTTTTTTTTTATCCCTCCCCCTCTTATAATATTAGTTAAAAAAAAAAAAAAAAAATCATAATTTTTATGAGCATTTTCCTCCCTCTGACCATTAAAATTAAGCAGGAATTTCTTCTTTTTTTTTTTTGTTTCTTTAAGAAACACTTTGCACTTTGCTGCACCTACTTATTGATTTTATATGTATTTATGAATAAAGTTTGACGTCAGTAAAATGTATTTTATGCGCACCAAGCGTTTATTTGATCAGAAATACAGTAAAACAGTTGTGAAATATTATTACATTTTTTATTTTAATATATTACATGAAATGTTATTTTTTTAATTCTTCAGTGATTTGGTGCTCAAAAAAACATTTTTTACATTTCTAAATATTTTCAATGTTGAAAACGGTTGTGCTGATTAATATTTTTGTGGAAACCATTAAAAAAAAGTCTTTGATGAATAGAAAGTTCAAAAGAACAGCATTTATTTGAAATAGAAATCTTTTGTAACAATGTAAAATTATTTACTGTTTAAAAAAACTAAAACTTTTTGCATATTTATGCAAATTTCTAATTGTGACAAATTCACAAATCAATGAAGTGTCCTGTACAAACTGTTGACTGAAATAATCAGGGAGATCTGCTAATTATTTCTAATGTTGAGTTTTAATAAATTAACTTTTTTTCTCACTGGTGAAAAGTTTGAGTTTGAAGTTGCAATATGTTTCCATACAGCACACAGTAGTACAGTAGTACTGTACAGAGAGTACAGTAACTCTCTTAAAGATCAAGGGAAAATTTGATCCCTCAAGATATGACCCCTTTAAAGTTAATTTTACCAAAATGAATTTCTCATTTGCGGTAAGTTATTTATTTATAAGTTACATCCTTTTTACCTTCCTCTCCCAAAGCTTCATATTTCTTTGGCTTAAACTGATATATAAAGATCAATGAGAAATTTCTCCTGTGGTGAAAAATGATTCTAGTCAGCATTACCTCCCAAACCCTGTATGCTAATGAATGACGGAATGCAAGCCAGCAGTTTGTTAAATGTTTTATGTGGGATTTATTTGAGATATATGCGGATGTGAGCATACTGCTGGTTTTGTCACTCACACTGTATGTAGTAATTTTTATTTTTTTTTCCTGTTCCCTACAGCATGCAAAAGTTTACTCAACAAAAAGGCAGATGGAGTCAAGGTAAGTCCACAGATGTTCCTTCTTGTGGAGTTTAAGTTGTTTCAATTTCTCAAGCAGCCTTTTGAGGTTTCCATCACCACAATTTAGTAAAAGTATATTGGTACCCTTAGGCTGTAGTAGTCTTGCGCTCTGAGATTATTTGACAAATTAGTAGTAGTACAACCCATGTGTCGCCTGAGCGGATCTAGTTATCAGACTGTATTATAATGATTTTGACAACAGCTTTAAGGTACCATGAAATGTCCATTAGTAATTGTCGCCCTCTGTCTGAATGATGGATAACTCTGTACAGTCATCTTCCTGCCGTATGTTATTCATCTGATGTGTGATTTTTAACTGCCATCCGATCCGATCATTTCCCTAGTGATGTCATCTCTCTGAAAAGAAAGTTGTATATGTCCTCTCTATTTCAGCCCCAGACAAACAACACTAAAAACAGTGTAGTGAGCGCTGTAGTGAACGCCATGAAAGAAAGCAACACGACCTCTTCTACACCGATGGTACCTCATTTACATTCAACACTCTTTGTAACCCATCTACTGATTTGACCGTATCCCATAATACATATCTGCTAATGTTGTATTTGGTGCATGTCAGAAGTTTTCGCATGTACTAAATACATCAGACCTGTAGTTTGCTGTGCAGTAGATGTCTTAGTCATTCCTCCCTTATGAGTTTTTTTTTTTTTTTTTGAGTGCTCATGTCCTTTCAAAGCACGCCTGGTACACATAATTGTGGTGTTTTATAAACATATCATAATGATTTGTTCTTGTCTGTAAGCTGCTGGTTTATGTCCTTCTGCACTCCCCTTGTTTGCCTCTGTAGGCGTTTACATCTACACTGCTTTTACAACTACAGACTAAATCTAGTCATCGGACGAGTTCGTCTTTGACATTGCACTTATTATATATACATGGTGCTGAAAAATCACCAATATAAGACTGGAATTTGAGCCAAGTCACCATACAGAGTAGCATACAGTAAATGTATGGATTCCAGCAAATAACTAGGTCATTTGAGTCAGAGTGCATAAACCAGTCACAGTAAAGATGCAGTGTCCCACACAGAAAGCTGTCAGCTGTTCGGCCATGTTGGAAACTAGGAGTGTCCCCTGGAGGTTTAAGAAAAGGAAAGCAGATTGACACTTCAGATGGGCCTTGTTTGCTCGACTGCCCAAATATCTGAGCAAAGAGTATCCTGGGACCTCCAAAACAATCCATTAAGAGCACAAGTTAACCCCCGACCCCTCCCGAGGCCTCCAAATGCCTTCACAGTGCTGACGGACAGCTAGCAACCACTGGGCTATACGAAACATACAAGACCCCAGAAACGGCAATTGGAATAATATGCACTATGCAGTATTGTAAATTTGGGGTACATAACTGGAAGTTAATCAGAGGAAACATATAGGGCATAATAATCCAGAAATTGCTTGATTCAAGGCAGATTTTTAACTCATTTATGATTCTCTATCCCTGTGGTTCTGACAGAATGTTAGTGTAATTTGAGGAACTGCATCTTTAGATCTTTGTGACGCATGCCATTTATTATTTTATAAGTGTACACGTGTGGTCTGTTTTTCTGCAGTGAGCTGTGAGTGTTCATCAAACTCATCATGAACCTCAACCTTGTGTTCATTGCCACATAAAAAAAAAAATTGTCTGTTTAGATCAATACTGTATATGAACTCAAAATCCTTATTTTGTGTCTTAGCCAAGCTCAGCTTTAAAAGTATGCGTGTGTATTCCTGGAGGATGTTGTTTCACCAGATTGTTGTGGATTGAGAGTCTTACCTACTTTAATCATGATATGAAATCTTATTAAATTTTACAGGAGCCACAAACTACAGTTGTGCACAACCCTGCCGATGGTCCCAAGGTACAATTTTCAGGAGCTTTTTGAATAGGGGTGGGGAACAATTCACAAATTGCACGATTAATATTCTAAATGAATCTGGGCTGATCAAATGAAAATCTTAACTTGATTTTAAGATTTTTTTTTTTAAATAATTTTATTTTTACTCACAAAAGACACAATAATAATAATAATAAATTAATGATCATAACATGAATATGTTCATAACATGATAATTTTGTATTATACACATTTTGTAATCGCTCTCTGAATGAAAAAGTTGTATTATTATTAATAATAATAATATATTAATATTAATATACTACTAATAATAATGTATAACTTTGGCAAGACTATGGGACTGTACTGTTGCTAAAAAGTTCAGTTATTTTTTAATGGCTGTCTGAATCAAAAACAAGTCAAATCTTGAGAGATTTTTTTATATATTTTTATTTTATATATATATATTTTTTTATTTACTTGCAAAAGATTTGTGGCCCTGCACTGTTGCTAAAATTTTTTGATGCATCAAGAATCACTCTCTGAATCAAGAACATTGAATTGAATCGTGAGGTGCCTAAAGATTCCCCACCCCTAATTCTGAAACTTATTTCAGAGACCATAGCCTAATGCTATTCATGACTTTTCCTTCATGTCTCATGTTTTGTTTGTCTTGTATGTTCTTTGTCTGTCTCTGTTTCTGTCACCAGGGCTCCACAGAGAGCTGTAACACCACTGAGGAAGAGGATATGAAAGGTAGGAAAGGTACACAGATCTTCTCTCCTGTTCTCTGCATGCCTTCAGCACCGCTCCCGGTGCTCGTGTCAGAAGGGTAATCCCTCTCCTCTCCGAACACTTCCGGTACTGCAGTCCCAAAAAAAGCCTTTGATTGAACAATATCTCACATCAGGCTGGCTGTGGAGACACCTGAAGCTTTGTGATTTGAAGGCAGGGCCATGAACTCGTGCTGCCGGATGGAAAGGAGGGGAATTACGATAGAGGGCATTGAGACGGGGTTTGATGGATTGTGCTTTACACATTAACATGCATGAGGGCACAACCCTTTTGGTTTAAAGCTATATTTTTAGTTTAGAAAAGGTCCATAGTGAAGGTGCACCTGACAGATTTAGCAAAGTAAATGAGGGCAAATTCATTGTGGAAAAAAAAACCCCAACGCATTCAGAAACATTCCTCTCCGGATGGGATTAGATTTCTCTGAACGATAGATGGCGATAGTCGTGTGAGGAAAAACAGAGACATGTTTAATTCAAACTTGTGAAACAATCTGTGAAACACAAAATTTACCTGACGTCCTCAGAGAAAACTAGTCCCATCTGAATAGGGCTTTAATAAGCATTTCTATGTCAGATCACTCACACAATTTGTCATTGTCACGCAAACTAATTTGCAGCCACATTCAGACGATTTAATCCAATTTATATATACATATATACATCTGTTTTTAAGCTGTCAGTGTCTCAGTAGGTTTCCTTGTAGATTTTGTGTGTGTGTGTGTGTGTGTCCTGTGTTTTTCACCCCACTTATTTAGATGTTTGTCGATGTGCCGTGTCTTGTAAATTCATTAGCATGTTGTGAACCGTACTGTTTTTCCCGAGGGACTCTCGTCGATACAATTTTCTGTCACGAAAAGGGCCAGGCTCGAATTCATTTCCTCTCCTTATTCACTCCGAGCCTGAACAGACAATAGCAGCTTAAAGAGCCTTATCATTAGCTCCGTCACGTCTGAGGTTAGGTGATGAGGACAGGAAATTGGCGCGGAGCCTGGAGAAACAATCTCTGAGCGCGCTGTTGTCCAAGCACAACAAACACGACTCAGCTTCACCACACCCGTAGATACAGACCTGCGTCACACCATCACTCATAACTCGGCTGGAAAATCCAGGATCATCACCTGTAGTCCTGTTCCCATAAACACAGTGCTTCTTTTATCGAGAACAGCTCATCTAAACGCATCCCATTCAGCGTCTTCGTGACCGTTAAGCTATTTAGTCATGATTGCGTGCCAGCGTTGGTGTGGTGTCTGTGTTAGTTTGTTTCGGCTGGTGAAGGACATGAGAGATGTGTGTGTTTTTCCTCCTGGTGTCGTGTGGTTTTGGGGCTGTGCCAGCCGAGAGTGCGCAGGGAGCGAGCAGTGACAGTGCCGTGATGAGTCAGTGCAGTGCCGGGGAAGAGCCGCCCGCTCTGGTGGCTTCACCACAGGGCTCTCCTGCCAGTAAGTCAAGATCCTCTCGTACCACCTGGGCACCTTCAATCTCCCCCTCAAACCTTCAAGTCAAGACCTTTTTGTCCCGTCCCATCCCCCCCCCCACCCCCACACAACTCCAGCCTTTCTGCCCTTCAGCATACTATCATATGGGTCACTTGTTTTCCGTGTAGAACAGTATGTCACAGTTGTTGATCCCCTTTTCTGCTCACAAATGTATTCACCCCCTGATGCATGCTACTCAACTGTACTGTTGTAAAGTGACAGAACATGCCCTTTAGTAGCTAGATTGACCCTTTAGACTCCTGATTTTTCCTACATTCTCCTCCCTGATTGTGATAAAAGTATTGCACACGTCGTAAACGTTAATATGCATTTTTGCACATACACACATTTCAGTAGATTCCCACAACCAAGCTACATATTTGTGATTTCATCTGTCACTGTTTGATGAAACACTACTCCATACAGTCTCTAATGTATTGCTGACCTTAAGAAAAACCTGAAATAGGCCTAGTATGTAGAGTATCTAGTGAAATGATGCTTTTCTTTTCTTCTATCATTATTCATAGTCCTTTATGAATTCGAATGCTTGTTTTGAATTTGAAATAATTCTATTATATTTCTTCAATTAGGTTTGGTAAATGACCAAAGCCATTTACATAAACTACTTTTCAAAAAGTACGGGGTCAGTAAGACTCCATTCTGCAAGGATCCATTAATAAATTGCAAATCATATTAGAATGATTTCTGAAGGATCATTTGAGACAGAAGACTGGAGTAATGGTGCTGAAAATTCAGCTTTGCAATCACAGGAATAAATCACAATTTAAAAAATATTAAAATAAAAAATGTAATTTACTGATAAGATTTTTGATCATATATAAATGCAGCCTTGATGAGCGTAAGAGATTTCTTTAAAAACATTTTAAAAAATCTTAAACCCCAATTTTAATGACTAAAACCATTATAAACCACAGCATTTTAAATAAGCTAGAGAGCAGGTTGGCGGACATAACACAGATACATAATATAGATTAATGCTAACAAATGGGATGCTGATAAAATTGCTGAAATTAATGCTTATTTTGCTATTTTTAAATGAACAAAAAAGTTGGAACTGACACATATGAGTTAAGGCTTCTGTTGAGTGGCTGATAATGGTATAAGAAACAAAAATTGAGTTGATTCTGTCCAAGCCAGAAAACACTGCAGCTGCAACACATCATCCACACCTGCTCTTTTCTTTTAACATCTGTCTGCATCTGTCTTCAGCAGTTTCCTCCACCCTCCCTCCTGTTCATTACTTCATAAGTGATCAATTCATTGTCTACATTTTGACTTGCTTTGAACATCATAATTCCATTTTAAACTTTTCCATTCTTTTTTTTTTTATTCATCCCTTTATGTGCATTCTAACACCGTTTATGAAGTACAGCAAAATGACAATATTGCATATACTTTTATTTAAGGCATTAAAGGAATTGATTACCCAAAAATTTAAATTCTGTCATCATTTACTCACTTTCATGTTGTTCCAAACCAATATGAATACAGAAGGAGAACTTTAGCCGAATGTTCATGCTGATCTTTCCATACAAAAGTGACCAGGGACTAGGAGGCTGCAAAAAGAATAAAGCTGTTGAATATACTAAGGTTTTGAATATGCTATATAAGTCACATAAACCACTTTTATGATACTTTTTCATAGCTCAACATTATCCATCCCTATGTAATTTCATGGTTTGAAAAAGAGCTGCATAAATATTCTCCTTTTGTATTCTGTGGATGCAAAAAAAGGATGATCGAATTTTTATTTTGGGTTGTACTTCATACTCATGTGTTCATGCGTCCTCTCTCTTTCTGCATGCATCATCACCTCATTGTTGCGTGTGCTGCGTTGTGTGTTGCAGCCGTCCCCGTGCATGACGTTAAACGCTTGGCATGGAACAGTTCAGAATATGCCTCATGTCAAGAGTTAGAGCGAACTCATTCTGGCCCCTGTGCCTCAGTCCATGGGGTCGGCGGTATCACAGCGAGTGTGTCCGCAGCTCAGTGTAAGTGTGTGGGGTAGACCAGGACACATACACACACACACACACACAGGTTATCAACAGGAAATCAAATTCTTCATGCTAATATAATTAGCTAGTGACATTATATATGATGTCATAGTGGGCAGTTTGTTTTGTGTTAGGTTGTGAATGATTTTTAGTAGTTTAACGAATAAAGTGTTAATCCAAATGCATATTTACACACTATAAAGGCCTGTTTAAATTGATTACATGCATTTGTACTGTTCCCATCACAGTGTGAGAAAATGTGCACATTTTTATTCAAATTTTTGTTTTCTCTGTGGAAAAATAGATGAGTTCACGGCTTGTCAGAATTATCGTAATTACAAGATTTCGACTTTGAATTTGAAACTCTGAAACACTCAGTAATTACAATCATTGACTAATGCCTTAATAATGCAAGATTAATTTGAAGACATACAATAGAGTTTACTGTTTCTAGAAAAGAGTTGGATAATCATGTCTAATGTCCTACTAAATAACTTTAAATGTTTATTAATAAGGCTTTCGCATAACGACTGTTACTTGTTTGTTTTATTATATTTTTGTCTATTAATTACTCCGATATTACTTTGACATTAATAGTGTTGCCATAGAAATGTATAAATGCAGGAAGGGAGTAGAACTTCCAGTTTTTCATCAAGTATTTACAGTAACTAAGACATGGCGCGAACGCACCAAAACTCGCCAGCCAATAAGATACAAGCTTTTCAGATCAAGGTGAAGCTGGTTTCTGAGTATTTTCACCACATTTTATTTTTATTTAGGCAGACTTTTTTTTTTTTTTTTTCACAGACTGATAAATTTTAGTTACGTTTTGTTTGTTTGTAGTTTTATGTCACTCTTACTCTTGGTGTCAGTAGGCCTTAAAGAGATAGTTCACCCAAAAATAATTCTGTCATTAATTCCTCACCCTCATGTCGTTCCAAACCCGTAAGACTTTTGTTCATCCTCGGAACACAAATGAAGATCTTTTTATGAACTTTTTGAAGCGTCAAAGTGGTAGTTGCGTAGCTGCCAAAGGAGGGACAGAAAGCTCTCAGATTTCATCAAAAAGATCTTCATTTGAGTTCCGAAGATGAACGAAAGTCTTACGGGTTTGGAACGACATGAGAGCAAGTAATTAATGAAAGAATTTTCATTTTTGGTTGGACAATCTCTTTAATATGAAATTTTCGCAGGTATCTGCAGTGCAGGTTGTGCTTATTAACTTTCCGTTGTTTTTTTTTTTTGTTTGTTTTTTTTTTTTCATCATTTAATTTCCTCTCCCTCCATCATCCCTCGTCTTTCACCTGTTCTGTTCGAGTAGCTCGTAAGCAGGAGATTATAAAGATCACGGAGCAGTTGATCGAAGCTGTCAACAATGGAGACTTTGAAGCATACACGTAAGTACAGCCCACCTGCACATGACTGCAACACACGGATCTCTAGACTCTTGTAACAAAGATACTATGAAAATTGTAAGTCATTGTATGAATTTAAGGCTTTAAGTTGCATTTTATATTAAAAAAGTACAAACAGGCCTATAAAATATTGGTCTGAAAGAACTGAATTCCCAGGCTGATCAGTAGTCTGTGAACAGATGCTCCTGTTATTTTGAGAGAATATTGTATCTAGCCACGAAATGCTGGTAATATCCAGTTGTATCCGGACTCCAATTAAATTGCTTCACTGTAAACATTCTTATGTACCACAGAAGAATCTGTGACCCTGGTCTGACCTCTTTTGAGCCTGAAGCTTTGGGGAACCTGGTCGAGGGGATGGACTTCCACAAGTTTTACTTTGAGCACTGTGAGTCATGTCTAACTATGTCTGACTAATCATTCATTCAAGTCACAACTATTGTCCATAACTGAGATACAATCAATGTGTTTGGCTTTTACAGTGTTGAGTAAGAACAACAAGCCCGTGCACACCACTATTCTCAATCCTCACGTTCATCTCATCGGGGAGGACGCCGCCTGCATTGCGTATATCCGGCTGACGCAGTACATCGACAGCCAGGGCCGCCCGCGTAGCTGCCAGTCGGAGGAGACGCGTGTGTGGCACCGCCGTGAAAGCAAGTGGCTTAACGTCCACTTCCACTGCTCAGGGGCACCAGCCGCCCCCTTACAGTGAACTGCACAGGACAGGTAAAAACACCCCATTCGCACTCCGCCATTTTTCGGTCATTTAATGCATGTAATTAAGCAATACAATAAAAAGGTTATTGTAAAGGTAATCTCACCATTGTGATTTTATTTCTCATGATCAGTGATGGGAATAACGGGGTTATAAATAAACGGCGTTATTTTTTTCAGTAACGAGTAATCAAACTAATTACTGTTTCCTCCGTTACAACGCCGTTACCGTTACTGTCAATAAAATGCGGCGTTACTATAATTTAACTCACTGAAGCAGTTTTTCATCCGAGTAGGCTCTCTCTCAGCCATAGGAGCTGCAAAGTTTTTTCTCTGGTGTGTGTGTGTGTGTGTGTGTGTGTGTGTGTGTGTGTGTTTATGAGGCGCCGGACTGGACAAAAGCGAGGCGAACGTCGCGAGCGCGCTCGACAGTGCGCGAGAGAGACCGAATGTGCCCGAGCATAAATACTTTATTTATAAATAAATTACACATTTCAGCATTATAATAATCTCTGTAGCATATTGGTATCATATGCAATGTTTTAATTAGTTTAAATAAATAAAACTCCAAAATAACCTGCAGGGAACGTTCAAAGAAACATCTTTGTTTGACCGGTTGTGAACACGTGCGGCAAACACGACTAGAATTTGGCTAAAATAACCTCTGATGCTGACGTTCTCTGTAGGTTATAAAAATAAACCCCCAAAAGATTCAATATTTTATTATTATTTATGTTGGTACATTGTTCAGTATTATATTGAGAGCACTATTTGTTAAACTTACTGTTGTGAGGAAGAAAATACTTAAAGTAGGCTATACATCATGTCTACCCGTTGTAAAAGTGTGTGAGTTTTAACATTTTAATGATATGCACTAGTGTATGTGTATGTATATTTTTTATTTCTGTTTATTTATTCTTGGTACATTTCTTAAGAAGCATAATTTATTTTTAGACTTATTTGTTGGCCAGTTGTGGTCTGCGCAATAAATATTAAAAGTTTTAAACCATCTATTGTGTTTTGCTGTTCCACTATAATAATGATACTATTTTAATATTTAAGTTAATAGGTGTCTCTCACATTGTCCCACAGCAACATTAAACTAGTATAGATTAGTGTACAATGTTTTATAATAATAAGATGTTCTATTTAGTGTCTATTTCATTCATGTAACATTTCATATTGGGGGTATCCAAGAAATTTCTTATATTTAAACTTTTTTTTTTTTTTAAGTAACGCAATAGTTAGGCCTACTTTTGTAATGATGTAATTCAGTTACTAACGCAGTTACTTTTTGTGAGAAGTAACTAGTAACTATAACTAATTACTTTTTTAAAGTAACTTACCCAACACTGCTCATGATTGCTTTAACTATTTGTCTTATTTGCAGTGTTTGGGAAAGTTTCTTTTAAAAGTAATGTTGCAATATTGCATTACTCCCTAAAAAGTAACTGTTACTTTTTATGGAAAGTAATGCTTTGTTACTTTTGCATTTAAAAAAAAAATCCTCTAAAGGTGCGGTCACATTTATAATTATGCAAATGTATGCAAATGTCCGGTTGGCCATGTGTAATTTCCGCAGAAGGCTGCTTGGTTTGAAAGTGCTTCGTACATCGCTACACTATTAACAATAGACAGTTTTTGTCATTTTGCCCCCGGAATTTAGCTAATGTGAAAAACGTTCCTGATTAAAGTGATAGTTCACCCAAACTAATTTGTTTTTTTTTCATAATTTACTCACCCTTATGATGTTCCAAACCTGTGTGAGTTTCTTTCTTCTGTTGAACACAAAAGAAGATATTTTAAAGAATTCTGGTAACCAAACAATTGACAGCAACCATTGACTTCCATTGTAGGGGGAACTATGGAAGTCAGTGGGTGCCGTCAACTGTCTGGTTACCAACATTCCTTTAAAATATCTTCTTTTTTGTTCAACGGAAGAAAGGCTGGGAACAACTTGAGGGTGTTGAAATAAAAAAAATATATAAAAAAATCCTACATTTTTAGGAAAGCTATCCCTTGAAGGAAGTAAAATATGCATAAGACTGATGATGCACATTTCCATTCACAGAAAGCTTTATTTCTTTCAGTTTACCTGGATTCTCGAGATAATGGGAATGTTTCTTCTTTGTGGCTGGACGGGCATGTGAAGGCCAGCTGGATGACAGCTCTTAAAGTTACAGACACACCAGTGAGGAACTCTGACGACATCCAGTTCAACTGTCAACACCACCTATCCTGTCCAATCTTTGACCAACGGGAGCTGGCCGCGGCCGTGGCCCCGCCCAAGGGACGGTGCATGTATCTGACGCCCACATGGGGGTGCTGTTTTGTCCTTTTCCCACAGAACCATCTTCTTTTTTTTTTGCCCGTTAAAGATGTTCAGAAGGTGTTGTAAGTACTGATCTATGAATTCATAAATATACTGTACATTGTAAAAATCGCTAGCTGAACCAGAAGCTACAATCAAGTTTGAAAAAGCATTTATGTAAGTAAACCAGGATGAGAGTTGGCAGGGTGGGGGACTGAACTTCAAAAAAAAAAAAAAAAAAAAAAAAGACAAAATGGATTAGCGCCCAAAAGCTTCTAAAGTTTACAGGTTTGTCATCACAATCATTCTTGTATACTTTGCAGATTTTTGGAAACAAAATTATATGAATAATTAAGGGAAGGTGTTGTCTAATCCGAGAGCAGAAGTTCTTCATATCAAAAAAGAACCAAAGTGTAGTTTTTAGTCTTTTTAAGGAGTGTTTCTGTTCGGTGTTGGCTTTTTATGTAACTTGGGTCTGAGAGAAAGTTTGTGCGGCCCAGGTTTTAGTAATCTCTTGTGTTAATGTGGAACTCTTTTTTTTTTTTTTTTTTTTTTTTTTTTTTTTGGGGACTGACGTAACACAAGTATTTTATGTTCAGTTTGAATTTTTAAGACTGTTTTATTTTTTAAGTTAATCTAAATAAACATGTAAAGATATACAGAGATATTTAAAGGAGGTATGAACTCTCACCATCCAGGTTTAGGGAAAGATGTCGTTCCTGATCGCGCTCGCTCGGTATGTTTGTGTGGGTGTGTGTGCGATTGGAACTTGTATAAATTGAATCCTCCATTTAGATTTAATATGACGAAAGCCCAAGTTAACGGCACACAACTAAACGCCGACCAGTAGATTTGCCCTTCCTGTTTTGCTAATCACATTAGCGCCATAGACACACCACTGCCTTTATACACACAGGCAGGATGTACTGTGATAGTCAGACATGAACCTCATTCCCATTTTCCAAACTCGTCAGGTTTGAGCTCAAAGGAGGACTAGTCATTTTTACGAACTGCATCATGATGAAAATAGCTTTAGTATTCGACTCGTCATCCCTTCTTCCACCACTCAGCTGCATTGTAAACTGTACTCGGTTGTTTTAGTAATGTTGGACGTGTCTAACTCACCCTGTCCTCAGTGTTGTCGTGGCCGTGGTTCATGGGGGTGTACGTGCTCTGTAAATACAAGCCATTCAGTTCATCCCATCACAAGGAGCGCGCGGGTGAGGAAAAAACGAAACACAACGCGTCCAGTTGCCACAGTTACGTTGTTTAAAATTACAGTTTTAATGTTTGTACAATTGAAATTCACAGCAGTTTGTTAGATTTCACCACAAATTATATTACGCAGGCTTTATGGCACTTACTATTTAAACTCCGTTTTAGTGTTACTGTTACTTAACTTAGAAGTGAGGGTTTGGTTTTTCACAAGTGATTAATTTGTTGAGTCTGTAGTTGCACGGATGCTTTTCATCACTGCTACGGTTTTGTCTTTAGATAGATTTTAGTATAGTTTCGTTTGACGCAATATATTACGTGTGGAAAAAAAACAAAACAACCAAAACTACGAGTTCACCCCGTCTCCTTGAAACACATCAGTCTTTTGTAACGGTCTGTAAATACATGTAGTGTTCGCACACCTCATTGTGTGCTGGGCTTTGTGACATATCAGGACTATACCTCCGCACGTGTGTGTGTGTGTGTGTGTGTGTGTGTGCGTGCGCGCGTTTATCACCTTAATGACAATGTCTTTTAAGTAAGTAGTGATGCTGTCAGATTATATGTGATGCTGTTTTCACGTCCGTTTTGTGTCTCGCGCTTATTTCTTGCATTTTTTTATTGCTATTTTTTTCCTTTTATTTGTCCTATGGGGAACTGCTGCCTTGCCTGGCCAAACTAGATCTACGCTTTTTATCCTTTTTCATTTTTATTTAAACCCATCCAAGAGTTCCTTTTACCGTACATGGTCGACATCTTCAGCTCCATGAAAATGAAAGGGATTGAGATGGGGAGTCACTAGCTGATAGATTTAGCGAAATAAATACCCAACCCCTGAAAGCTCGGTCTGAATCCTGGGCCAGACGGCAGATGTATGAGTCTTCTGGCCCACCCGTCCAATGACAGGAGAAATCAAACACGCAGTTTAATTAAACCAGAGAATATGCATGTGTACTTTTCTTGGTAAATCTTTTTTTTTTTTTCTTTTTTTTTTTTCTTCCACTGTCTGTGTTTACTTAATAAAAAAGGGGAAAAGATTCTCATAGTATTTGCATCTCGACATGAAAATCACTCCATTGGGAATTATAAGTGATGTACCATATTAAAAATGAAAAAACAAAAAAATGTAGAAAATAGTGAAAAAAAAATATAAAACAAAAGCCTCTGCTTGGTATGCTCTCCTCATTCTAAGTAAATCTATTGCATTGTAATGGTATACTATTGGGCTTCGTATATACTCGGAGTTTAAACATGGATGCTGGATTTTTGCATGATCATACATTTAATAAAACCATGAAATGACAACTATCAAGTGTTTGTCTGAATGTTAGTAGGTCTTTATCATAGCTTTGTTATTATTGAAACTTGATCTGGAAAGTATTTAATAAAAAGAGCATTTCTGCAGCTGATTCTGTGCTTTTTTTTTTGCTTTTTCTTTACAACATTTACTGTATTTTCCTTATGTGTCACTGGTCTTATTTTGAAAGATTCATTCATGCACATTATTACAATGAAGAATGTGTCTTAATTTTAGGTGCATAAGGTGCATAAGTAGTTTGGTGCTTATAAAAAACAAAACAAAAAAAAAAACAGATTATTTACACTCAAACGAGATGAAGACATAATGACTTCTATAAAAAGTGTTTTAATTATGTAGCCTATGTTGTGGGTCACCCCCTCCAAAAGTGATGTCTGGCTTAGAAAAATTGACCCTTCATTCAAATTTTATTTAAGATTATAAAGTTTTTTTTTTAAAGCATATTGCATAGTTGTGCTTGGAGTCAATTTTTTTATTTATGATAACGCTATGAAACATACCATATTATGCGGACATTATTTTGGCCACGGTGTCCATGCAAAGAAATTACAAAAAAGAGAGCCAACGAAATATTAATAACCGATTATGATGTTGGCAATGTATGAATTTTCACTTGGTTTCTATGGGGTTTTTTGCAGTAAAATGAAACCTGTTGCTGTAAGTTTCCCAATAATTTATTTAGATAAATAATTTTGCCAGATAAATACCTTAATGAAGGTAAGTGTTTTGTTCTTCCCTCATATTTAAAATAATTCCTCATTTTTCATTAAAAACAATTATTCCCCTCCGAACACCACTTTTGGCCGCAAACTGTCTATTCATTTAACAGTGGAGAAACCGGGAAAATAACACAATGTAGGCTATGGCTGAAAAAGCAGATATGGACAAAAGAAGTGTAAAAATCGAGCGTAAAGAACGGTAGCCTACACAAGGTGGAAAGATTTGATGACGGAGAAAATCTTGAGTGAGTAGGCCTACTGATTCCCAAGTTGCTTTTTTGTTGGACTTCAAGGGTCATTGGAAGGAAGTGTTTGTTTCCTGTCAAATGTTCAGTTTATTTTTTTTAAGGAATGGGTGCATATCCTTGAGTCCACAATCTTCCTTTGCACACATTCCAATTCACACACACACACAAAATTAGCAGAAAATGAATCGGGACTGAGTTCGTCCTGGGGCCAGTTTCACAAAGCTATTTTAGACCGGTCTATAGTGTTAGACAAATTTGCTCATAGACTAGCCTAATGCAAGTTAGACTGTTTCACAAAAATAAAGACTGACTTAATTTAAACCCAAAAAATTAGACACCTTACCCCCAGGCTAACTTAGGTCTAAGACTCTGTTACCTTGGCAACCAGCAGTAACAATCAGTTACATTACAAACACCCAAAAGAAAAGGGAAAATGACTCATAATTTAAACATTTCTTCTTGTTACTACATTCTCTGCTAAATTTCCCAAGTAAAATGTCCTTGTAACTGTTATACTCCCCCAATAAACATATTTTCCGCTGGGGTAAACTGCACCGAGCGGTTGAATGCGCTTACTCGATCCGCCTTGTTTTTTGTTTTGAAGTGTGTCTTAATTTACCCAGAATGCATTGCAGTGTAGTCCTACTTAAGATAGTCAGAGTCTTAAGTGCTTTGTGCAACGGTCTGATTTAGATGTCTATCTGAAGTCTGACTATCTCCTATATCTAAGCCATAGTCAAAGTCTATCTTTGTGAAACCGGCCCCAGTTTCATTATGGAATGCAAGACGAAAATGATTTCAGAGATGAAGGCATTTTTTTCTTTTGATGTAAATCAATCACTTAATTCTAACTGCTCGTAATGTAATCAACACCACACATTTTGTCATTATAATCAGTTAATACAAAGTAAAAGTTCGTATAAAAAGTATTTCATTTTAATAGTATTATCGTGCCGTGACCACGTGGGCGAAACCTTATGACGTAACCGTGTGCACTTACTAGATCGACTCATTCTAGTCACCATAAAATAAAAATGGATATTGCAGCATTATAAATGATTTATCCGTGCATATTTTTTATTCATGTGCCCTTGTAATCTTTAATCAAAATAACCTCCCCTGCCTCAGCGTCATCTGTTCTCTGATCCTCTCTTCTCGCAGCCTTATTGAGAAGCACCCATTGAATGCACCTTTAATCCACTAGTAGTGTTATTGGTTAATGAATGAAAAGCAATTATTTCGTTTCGAAAGAAGCATTTGAATCTCAAGCTGCCCATTCCTAGTTAAATATTCTGGTTGTTGACTTCATGAGGCAACAGTACGTGCTTCATGAACCAACAACCGTACCATACATCTCCATGTTTAATATGCTGTGAATTAAACCTTATAGTTTTTGTACATGTCCAGCTGTAAAGATATGGCAAGAAAAGTAACACTTCAGTAAGCAGCATTTGCTGCTTCTATAGCGTGGGTCTGCAGTCAGATGCATAGGCACTTTAGACTTCACACCTTTTATTTTCCTTCCTCTACCCTCCAGCACGCAGTGCGCTGTCTGTGGCGGCTCCCAGCGGACCTGAGCAAGTCTTATTTAAGGGCTTTGCTTCCTGCAGTCGAGCAGCTGGGCCCCCAATCTCTCAAATGGAGGGCGAGTCTCTTGTTTCTGGGCGGTGATTAATCAAACTCTCTCTATTCTTCTCATCTGATAAAGCAGACTGCAGGAACAGAGATAAGATCACCTCTCATCTCCAGTTCACCTTATTTTACTCTTTAAAGAAGAGGAAACCGAGATGCCCCTGTCTCCATTCTGTGCCTTTATTTCCCAATATGTGTGTACTTAAACTGAATACCAGACATGGGATCACATTACTGTGAATTCTTTTCTTTTTTTTATGTACCCAACTGTTGCTACACATACACAAAATTCACATTCACTCATTGGCAAAAGTCTGCAGCATACTGTACTTCTCTTCTTAGCTCCTTGGGCTGCACAATGTTTGTTGACCTCAAACAGAAATCACTTAACAGTAACTCTTTTTTTTTTTTTTTTTTTGAAAGGCAGCAAGATGGCTGAAATTTATGATGCACATTTAAATACTTCTCTGCTTGGCAGAGTTAAAGACTTTTGAGAATAACATTTAAATAATCCTCTCATAGTCCCTCCCTTTCATGGGTATTTCCAGAAATTTTTTTCCCAATCTTCAAGAGGTTCTGTGCAATTCCCTCTCTTCCTATAAGACTATGTTTGCATTTCAAAACAGCAAGTTCACAATGGATTTTAAACCACTCTAGAAGTCTTTTTAAAGCTGTCCAATCAGGTCACTCCCGTGAATCCATAGAGTTCTACTACAAGTTCCCATAACGAGGTTGAGGGCAACTCTGACTCTGAGGGCTTCATTCAGACGGACAGCGTGATCGGGCCGTCTCCTCGGTCAGGGCCTGTGCGGAGTAAAGGAGGGCGAGAGGGGTCAGTCCTCTTTTGGCTCCTGCCGCACACGGGCCCTGAGTTCTCCTATGTGGAGCAGGGTTCTGCCGTGGTTCTCCTCATGAAGGTTCTTATCAGCTCCAGCTGGCGTTGTGCAGTTCGTCTCTGAGCCAAACGGGCAGAGGCTGACCCAGACGTTTAAACATCCTGAGTAACTCCACGTTCTGCTCGCGGTAATACTCTGACAGAAACGCCCTTGACTGGAGCGATGGGAAGAAAACAAAATGAGAGTTACACACAAATATATAATTATGGAAGCTCATTTCCATCACTTAAGAAATAAAATCATGCTTTGGTAAAACATAACTATGACATAAAAAGTCAAAATGATAAGATACTAAGTCATAATCATGAGATAAAATCATAATTGTGACAGGAGTCATTTGAAATAATGTAAGTCAAAATTACAGTAAGAAAAAAAGCCAACATTATGACAGCAACAATCTCAATTTTGACTGTCATAATTTGGCTTTTTATGTCAATTTTGAATTGACATCTCATAATTGTGACAGTCATAATTTTGTCTTTTTTATGATTTATTATCTCATAATTGACTTGTCAATTGACACTTGTCACAATTATGATTTTATCTCATAGTATCATAATTGACTAATTATGAGATAAAGTAAAACATTATGAGACACCAAGTCTTTGACTGAAAATTATGAGATAAAAAGACAATTATGGCATAAAAAAAAGAGATTATGACAGTCAAAATTGACAAAAGGTTGAAATTATGGCATACTAATTCATAATTATGAGATAAAAGGGTTGAAATTGACCAAAAGTCATGACAAAAAACATTTTAATTGACAAAAAGTCATGACATAAAAAAAGTCAAACTTGATATTGAAAATTTGATGTGCCATTTAAAAAAAAAAAAAAAAAACCTTTGGTAAATCATAATTATGATATCATAGTTGACATTAGTCATCATTATAGCATGACAATTTAAACTTTCAATGTCTTTATCTCAATTATTTGATTTTATCTCTGCTCTATGTTCACTTGATTTCTAACTGACTCTTTCTACACCCTCAAAGTCGCTTTCTCAACTGTGCTGCTGAATCATAGAGAGGAAAACAGGACTAAATAAACTTCACTGGCTATAATTGAAATGCAATGTCTATTTTTGTTCAGTTAGAGTATCTTATCTCCATATCTGGAGCTCTAACATTGAGAAGTGAGCTGTACCTCCAGGCTCATGTCAGGATATTTCCTTCCTTTGCTCTTTCCCAGACAGCGAGTGCGTCCTGCCTCCAGTTTCTGACACCAGAAACCTTTACTCTCGTCAAACCTTTCAACAGAGAGCAGAGAGAGGGTTACTTTTACTTTTCCCTTAGTAAGACTTTTGAAAATAAACATTAATGTACATACACTCCTAGATTTCAGCAATAAATAAAAATGTATTACTGTTATAAATAAAATGTAAAAACCTTAATACTTGACAAAAGGTTAAAATAATTGTGGGCTCTGGGATAATTATATTAGTTCTGAGTTTGCCACTTGGTGGGACTTTTTGTTTTACATAATAAAATATTAAGGACATACATTTTAAAGGTACACTATGTAACTTTTTTTTGTTCAAAATGAACAACATTTAAATAACGAGTCAATACATCATCAATCCTTCTTCCAAAACGTGTTTTTGTCTTGATTCACTATGGTAAATGATTGTTTTAGATCTGTTGGGATGGTTTTCACAGGAAATTTCGTACATGCGTCACTCGTTCGTGCGAGTCTCGTCATATCCGTAAATAGAGAAAAGTTGCTCCGGCTACTTTAACATTTGTATGGTGTGTGAGTGGCATAGGTTAGTTTTCACAGTGAGTGAGAAAGGTTGACACGGAGCAGCTAAATCTCCAATTATCTGAGGAATCACCCATTAAAAAACAGAGGAGAGTCTGCTGACAAAAAGAGGATGCGCCAGAGCTCGTAATAAAACAAGAATCAACATTGGCTTTGCCTTTTTGGAACTGTGGGATTTGAAATGTTGTAAAAACGATGTGGAAATGGCGTTTTTATTACTCATCAGGTGAGTAATGTATTTTATTGAACAGATAAATTGTTATATGTAGCTCTCTAACAGAGTAAAGCATTATCTATTGTGAAGGGTAATTTCATTATGGTTGTTGTAGCGCTGTGCTGGAATTTTTTTTTTTAAGGAAGTGCCGTGTCGTGTCTATTATCGGGAAAAGCTACTGTAGCATCTTCAGCTAGTCAGATTGAGATCCTTTCCATCTAAACTGGATATATCTCTAAGCCTAGTAGCGAATGTTTTATGTAAGGGATAATGTAGAGCGAGGCGGTTGTTATAGCGAATACAACCCCGACAGGCTGATCAGGATCCAGACGCGAAGCGGATTCCCGCTTATTACATGGCTACCTACCAAATAAATCAATAATTTGACACAAAATATTGATTTAAAAAGGAGTTTATTGATTTTAAAACGATTGTATTGCTTCCGTTAAAGAAAATAGTCCGTTCCGTCTCTACGGTTAGAATCCTGCGTGTCCATGGCAACGCTCTGTTTTGCATGGCAACGGTGTGTTATACCAAAGTCCTTTTAGGCAAGTCGTGCCACTCGGCCGCCATCTTGGCAACGCCTCCGGGCAGCTATTTCGGACTAACAAGACCAGGCTCCTATCTAAATGAATGGGCAGAGAGTCAGAACTGCACTTTAACTGGTCACCGGGACATAAAAACTGCATGTATAGAAACAGCAGTAAAATATGATAAAAATCGCTGAAAAAGTTTGATGACTTTGCCCCAAAATAAGGTTTAAAATGCCTTTTTCCCCACAGGTTATACTTTACTACGCATGCGCAAGAGTTTACGACACCAACTTCATTTACGTCTCTATCCAGAATGCCGGTGTTGTGCAATAATCAATGTCAATATTGTTCTCCATTATTTAAATATAAGCAGGTTTGCACTTTATCAGTAATAACAATGTATTATATAGATAAGTTGTTTTAACTATTCATTTACATGAATCGGTTCAAAAGAGTCATTAGTTCGCGAATTGGACGTGTCATACGGTTGTGTGATTATCCCAGCAGTTAGGACATGGACATCCCACAAGGTTAGTGTCAACACAGAAAACATTACATCACTGGATAGGTTTTTTCGTTTATTTAGAGAGTAATTTTATGTCAGCTGAATGTGCGGAATGCATTTCAGAGAAGATAAGGCAACGTATTTTAGGACAAATCACACCCAGCGGTAATTCAGGAAAAAAAAAATCTCAGAATGCTTCACATGAAACTTCGGTCTTCCGACCTTTTACCATAATGTTGTTTTATTTTGATTAATACGCGTGCGGGAGAGAGAGCAAGACAGCGCTTAATTTGGAGACGGTGAAGTCTTGTTTACACTTTTGCCTGGCTCTGAGAGAGAGAGAGAGAGAGAGAGAGCGCGCGCGCGACCGGGGCGCTCTCTCTCTCTCCGCTGTCGCAAAACCTCAACTGTGCGCATGCGCCAGTGGAACCAGACGATAGGCTTAAATGTTTCCTGGCTTGACTTTTAAAAGCAGATGATTGGCTTACCAGCGGGAGGGGCGGGACATGTGCACACAACCGCCATCTTTGCCGTTACGGGTTTTCCTTATATAGTTGTATTGAGGATTGAGGAAGTGGCATGTCTCATAATAAATAGTCTCTGGTTATACTTAGCAGCGGTCTGTTGTCAAGAAATAACAGACCGCATTCTACATTAGAATTCAACCAAGCCATGTAATAAAAGCAATATAACAACCATATTCACCAGCACAGCCACGCACAACCAAAACAATGTTCTTCCGCAAAAAGCATGCAGTTTTGTTTTTTATCCACTAAATGGCCAATAGTCACACAGTGTACCTTTAATTAAAATGTGACAAATTAGCATCCAGGACTGGAACTACTGTAATAAATGTAGTTTTATTAAGCGCTCTTGGACTCCAGTGAGAAGGTGTGTAATAAGGAGAGGTCGTACGCCAGAGCCTGTGTGTAGTTGTAGTACGGTGTGACTCCCAGGAACTTCTGAATCCCATCCATCATCTGAGCAGGACTGGAGCGCAGCTGCACACCATCCACGATCAACAGCTGTTCACAGGATGAAACACACATCACACACACTGAGGCAGCTCAACACACCTGCTCACTGAAGACTCAAATGTGTGTGCGTGCATTCATTACTTGTTTGTGTGAATATTCTAGGTTATTTCTCAACATAAATGTAAAAGGTGTTGATACCGCTGACAACTCCAGTTTTCATTCATGTTTATAATTTAACACAGTTTACAGTAATATACTTATAAATGAACAGTGATTCTCAACCAGGGGGTCTAAAGATGACTTAAAATAAGACAAAACAAACATCAAAATCAAGATTTTTTTATTGGCAATTTTATCTGTTTTATGAATACAGTTTGAGGTCAGTAAGATTTATTTTATTATTTTTTGGAACAAGAAATTAATTCTTTCATTCATTGATCAAGTTTCTATTTTTTCCCCCTCTGAACTTAACATTTACCAAAACATTCTGAAATATATATATATATATATATATATATATATATATATATATATATATATATTAAAAAATATTCCAAAAATATTAACTGTTTCATGAAGGATCATGTGACATGGAAGACTAAAGTAATGACTGCTGAAAATGTAGCTTTGCCACCACATGAATAAATTACATTTTAAAGTTTATTAAAACAGAAAACAGTTATTTTTAAGTCTAATAATATTTCACAATATTAATGTTTTACTGTATTTTCTAACAAATAAATGCAGCCCTGGTGAGCATAAGATACTTTTCAAAAACAATAAAAAATCTTACCAACTCCAAACTTTTGAATGTAATGTAACACATTTTTCTAGTTATGCCAAGCTCAAAAATATCTTATCGATAGAAATTGTGTAGAAAAATATGTAGAAATATTTTACATTTTTCATTAAATAAGATTTTATTCATTAATTTATTTAAGTACCCACCTTCCGCTAAAAGACATGCATGTAAACTTAGGTGAACTTAGGTTAACAGCTTTTATGGCTGTTGTGCAGTGACGCACAGTATCTAGCTGAACCAGTGTTGTGTGTTTTAGCTGCTAGTATATTATCTATTTACACATGTTTTGAACACAATTGACATCCAGAACTGAAAAGAAGGAAAGTTACATCATAGCATGACATAATTGCTGACTAAGAGGCTGAGTTCTTATAAGAGGTCAATCTTTTGTGTTCACACCTGGCTAGGTTAATAGTGGTTTAACTAGAAGTCAGCTGTTGGCGTGGGTGTACACACACCTGACTGGGCTGGTAGTGATGTACCCAGCGCTCCAGATGACTGCTGTAAGCTCCAGGCTGAAGACAGCGCCGGTGCAGAGACAGCAGAGCTGCGGGAGAGGACGGCCCAGCGGAGATCACCTCGTGAAACGTGTAGTTTAGCGCCACAGGATCCTGATGAGCCCTCTGATGCTAGAGAGAGAGAGTGACAGCAGAGAAATTAAACGGTTGTAGTTTTCTTCTGATGTGTCACTGGAGGAGGTCGTCTATGATATCTGGAAAACGCTCTCCATTAAGACGCTGATATACTCTAGGCGAAGTGCTTTTTCGTTATTGGCTTAGTGATGAAAGAAAGTATGAAATACGTGACAAGTGCTGTACGTTATTAATTAGTGAACATCATGACTTCACCCATGCTGATCGTATCAACATGTCACGTTTGTCACAGCAAGCAGATTTACAGTATTAAACATTAAAATGTAAAAAATAACCTAATGGTTAGAGAGTCTGACTTGTAACCTGAAAGAAAAACAGTGCTCATTTCTACCCTCAATACCCACGACTTGAACAAGGCACCAAACCCCTGTGTGTCCACGGTTTGCAGTGTGTGTTCACTACTCTCTGCTCCTAATGTGTGTGCACTAACTTGGTTGGGTTAAATGCAGAGGACAAATTCCGAGTATGGGTTACCATACTTGGCCTTCACTTCATGTTATTACTCGCAGACGCCTGACCTTGGCGGACCGAACAGAAGGAATGAACCGGAGAAGATTTCCACACCAAAGAAGGCGGAGTCTCAGAGCCACACCTACCTATTACGTATTGCCACGGACCAATGGTAGTACGAGGGTGTTTACCAGCTTAAAGGGATAGTTCGGCCAAAAATTTTATTAAACCCATGATTTACTCACCCTCAACCCGTTCGAGATGCATATGTCAATCATTTTTCAGACGAACACATTTTCAGTTATTTTAGAAAATGTCTTAGATCTTTCAGTGGTTATAATGTGAAGCTATGGGGTCCACCTCCTTCAAGTCCCAAAAATGTGCATGCATCCTTCACAAAAGTAATCCATCCGGCTCCAGGGGGATAAACGAAGGCCTTCTGAGGGTAATCCGTGCGGTTTTGTCGTAAAAATATACATATTTAAAACTTTATAAATTAAAATAACTGGCTTCCGGCAACGGTCGACGGATGGATGGATGCCGGCGTATGACGTAGGACTCAGCCTCCTCCATATTCCTGAGTTCTTCATCGCTGTACTCTGGTTCAAACAGATAGGGCTGGGCCAAAAACTCAATATCCTCTTCTCTAATATCAAAATCCTCCGACATTTTCTTTTAAATACACGTTTTTTAAATCGCGGAAATCCTGAGTGGAGTTTTGTTTTGCTCTTTTCTCTGGCTGCGCTGTCGCGTTCGTTCTACGTCACGACGCTTCCTACGCTACGTCCTACGTCATACGCCGGCATCCATCCATCCGTCGACCGTTGCCGGAAGCCAGTTATTTTAATTTATAAAGTTTTAAATATGTATATTTTTACGACAAAACCGCACGGATTACCCTCAGAAGGCCTTCGTTTATCCCCCTGGAGCCGGATGGATTACTTTTGTGAAGGACGCATGCACATTTTTGGGACTTGAAGGAGGTGGGCCCCATAACTTGACATTATAACCACTGAAAGATCTAAGACATTTTCTAAAATAACTGAAAATGTGTTCGTCTGAAAAATGATTGACATATGCATCTCGAACGGCTTGAGGGCGAGTAAATCATGGGTTTAATATCATTTTTGGCCGAACTATCCCTTTAAGCAAACTTTTCTGGAAAGTTTGCTTTGCAAGCTATTTCGAACTGTCCCGAAACGAACTTCAAGCAAACATTGTTTCAGCTTGATTTGTCCAAAATGTCGTCACACCAGTTTGTTCAATTTCAACAATATATATTGTATATAGGGGCCTTTATCATTTCCATTTGTCTCACTGGCTGTTGCATGTGATTTGAAATCCGCCATCTTTTCTTATGGGCATTAAGTTTTGTTGCAAGGTGTTTTTTTTTTTAACCAATCATCTAAGCCTTAAATGTCATGTGACTAATGACTCTAGAGACACAAGAAATGAATGGCTGCATCCGAAAGCTTAGGCATCTGACGCTTTTGTAGACACAAATTTTTCCATTTCCATTTCCCACGCACCTGATACCAGGAATACGCCCGGTCAGCAGGGTTGATGAGTATAGAGATGATTTTGGCTCTTGGTAACAGGGCGGCTGCTCTCTTCGGGGCAGTTTCAGTGTCAAAATAGTTTGCGCTCTTCTCAAACAGGAAGTCTGTGCTCACATTCGAGGGTACGGGGAAAAAATCCATATACCTGAGACAACACAGAGGGACAGAATTAGCCTGCAGAATGAAGCAAGTGGCAAATCCTATACCAATAAAATATTAAGAGGGGAATTATGTTGTTTATTTGAATGCCTTGTCTGTGGTTTGTTTTAAACATGTTCCTATGTTCTGAGTGCTTGCTGAGGCATTCCTAGGTGGTCCAAATCGAAAAAGTTTACAGAACTTATTTGACCGTTTTTTGGGGGGTTTTTTTTGGTCAACCCTGCAAAACCACATGTCTGATAACTTTGAAAAGTAATAGCATGTCTTCTCAACCAGTGACATCATTTTAATACTTTACCCAAAATATGAGCATTAATAACAATAGTCATGCTTTCTAAGGCACAATATGCTCACTAAAATGTAGGACAGATTTAATCCAAAAATGAGTTCTGTCAGTGTGATGTGAGAAGTTTTGCAAATGAAACAAAGAGCATTAGGCACGGATGGAGTTTCCATGGTTACCAGTCAATGCCTCGCTGGTAGTTTGGTCCGCTGAAGAACTGCACCTCCTCAAAGGTGACAGTGCTGGGGAAGCTGCTGGTAATGGCAGGATGAAGGGCAAGAAACGAGTGCAGTGCAGTAGTTCCTGCGGAAAGATCATGACACCAGAATACAGTGTCAAGCTGTTTTAGTCATATATTAAATCACATTTCTTGGAAACGTTCTGTGTTCTTGTATGCCAAATGTTTTCTACATCATAAAGCCTGGCTAATCGCTGAATTGTATTTTAGTTTCTTATGGTTTAAAAGACTGACAAACAACATGGGTTCATGCTTCTGTTACTGCAAACAACCTCACATCTATGTTCAAAACTGAATAAATTTCTAACCAAAAAAAAAAAAAAATTTTTTTTAGATGTTTTGTGTTACCGGTCTTCTGAGGGCCAACCACTAGAAACTTGGGCAGTCTGTCACAGGTCTTCTCTTTGGACCAGATGTCTTTGTGTCTCTTGTCATGACATGGGTTCTGTTTATCAGGGGAAGTATTATGTGAGCATAAATTAATATGACACTAATACAAATCACTTGTAACAAGTACTGTAAGTTTTCCTGTTCATTATGTAAACAGCATTTTAATTCAAGGGTCTTTAACAGAGGATCCACAGGTACTGCAGGAAGTCTCTCATGTATATGTATAGTGCCATCTGAAATTTTCTTCTAGAATGATTTTTATAAAGCTTGTATATTTAAGTTAAGTAATTTCACTTGGCACTTAGAGGCTTTTGCATCTGAACTCTTCATATATACACACACACATACATACATACACATACACATACACACACACATATATATATATATATATATATATATATATATATATGGCAGCCGAATCGTGACATTCATCCAATAATAAGAGATTCAAGTTATAACCATGAAAATGTAAGTGCACAAACCTGCCACAAGGGGTCTCTCTCATCAGGGAAAATCTGGAAGTATTTGTGAGCGAGTCTGACAGGAGGCAGAGTCTGCAGGCGCAGGTGAGTCCAGCACTGCACAAACCTCACCAACGACTCAAAGGTGTACAGGCCCAGCCGGTCGTTGCCGTAGTTTGACAGGTGAGTCATGAATATACTAACCTACCCATGGGAGAGGACGGGAACAAGTGGGTCAAAAAGCAAACGTTTGTCATATTGCATAATTATTTGGGTTAGCGTGTCTTTGTGGGTGTGACACTAACCGGATTGAGCAGCACTGTAAGAAACAGCTCTCCGCCACGGATGCTTTTGTCCAGCTCCTGAGGGCCTCCTGGATAATCTTTATAGAAGATGGTGTGTGTGAAAAGCCCACATGTCTGCCGGGGGAGAACCTGATACACAAAACCACACAGAACTTATTAAAGTCAAATTACACTAACAGAAATTTGAGCAATCTTGGGAAATTATTTCTTATATTATAAATACTTTTGTAACATTACAATAAGGCTTGATTTAGTTAATGCATTAGGTATCAGGTACTAAAAATTAACAATTTTAACAGCATTATTAATCTAGGTTAAGGTTAATTTAGAAATAGAATATTGTTTATTGTTACCTTATGCAAACAACTTGAAACTAAAAATGTATTTTAAAAATGGAAAAGTGCAAAAGGCACTACCGGCCAAAAGTTATAAATGTAACATTTTTGTGGAAATCATAATACCCTAATACTTTTATACAGCAAGGATGCATTGAATTGATCAGAAGTGATAGTAAAGAGATTTATAATGTTACAAAATATTTATATTTCAATAAATGCTGTTGAAGCATTGCACTTTATCACAATCACGTTTCCACAAAAGTATTAAGCAGCAAAAACAGTTCTCAACATTGATAATAAGAAAAAACATTATTAATAATTGATAACCAAATTAGCATATTACAATGATTTCTAAAGGATCAGGTGACATTGAAAACTGGTGGAATGACTTCTGGAAATTCAGCTTGCCATCACAAAAATAAATTATATATAAATATATGCTGTAAAAGTATTGTTGTTAGTTTATGAAACCTACTGCATTAACTCATTTTGATAAACTGAACCTTAATGCGTTACCACTATTTATTTTTTTAAAGGTATTCCACAGCAGGGAAAGATATCAAGCCCATTTTCTCTGAGTTAAGGTGTGCCACCATACCCAAAAGGCAAAACTATTTCATAGTTTATGATTGACACATAAATACCTGCCATTGTTGGCAGCGTTAGCTGTTAGGCAGCTATCAAGAGACTGTTGAAGTCATACACATTCAGATGGACGTCTTTGGCATCAAGTTAAAATAAATGCATCCCTGCATTCTGTTGCATTCAGTCTAGCTGTCCTGCTAGATGCAACCAAGCATCTTATGCAAACGCCCCCTGAGAAACATGTTTGACTGAGTCAGGTGAACTTGGGTTCCTACCTGAATGCCGTTGTGTATGAATCCCCTACGGTAGCGGGCAGGCCTGAGATGAGGATACTCCTCTGTGCTGGTCACCTTGATGCCCCATACACTCTTCCAGGCATCATAAAGCTGACTGTGCACAGGGTAAACTCCTGAGTGATGGGGGGCTACAGCGTAACCCATGTCTGTGGGGATCCCATGCTCCTAAAAGAGACACAACCTGGGATTACTTTGTTTGAAGTTATGCAAAATCAAACAAAATCTTGTGCAATATATGCAACATACACCAGAATTCAACAACATTATTTAGCATGTATCAAGGCAGATTCTGACCTGTGCAAACTGTCTATTAAGTCTCATCTGTTCTGCGAGCACGCTGACGTTGTGGAAGAGATGAGGCTGCATGTGGCTCCACATGTGCGGGAACCACCAGAACTCCTGCCGGTGTCTGAGCAGCGTGTCGTCACCCTCATCTTCCTCATCTGTCCCTGAAGAGCAAGACCAGAAAGAGACAAAGACTACATGTGTGGAGGTGGAGATAGATTTGACCTGTTTAACTCGTGTAATAACTTTATCATACCTGTATGAAAAAACTTGCCAGAGAATCCCAGGTTGAAGGTGAAATTAGGTACCAGAGAACGAAGTTTATTCTGTGTGTGAAGCAGTGCCTAGTGAGAAGATGAAGAAGGAAAAAAAACTAATTTCAACTGGTTCAATATACATAATTTTATGGTATATATTTGACACATGATGAGCAGCTATCGTGGGTTAAGATTTTTATTTTGGGTATATGAAGCTACAGTAGGTTACAACTAATGGTGGGTGGTATGAATGTATCACAATATGAGTCACAGTGATGATATCTTGCAAAACAGTTATTTTTGCTGAATTTAAAATACATTTTTTGACAGTAAATAAATACCCTTGTGTTAATAACCAATTTTGGATACGACCAGTCAATTTAAAATAAATAAAAAAAGTCATTTTCTCTTTTTATTTGTAATGAAAACATACTTTATTTTTAAGATTTAATATTATATTGACCAAAAAAAACTGTCATCAGTTCTTCTGTATATTAATGTGGCAAACAACCATAAACAGCTAAACTTTAAATTCAGGTTCATCCTCATCCTGACTGTATGGGACACAATTTATTCTCTATCTTCGCATTGCTTACGTTTTTTTTTTATAACAAAAGAAGATATTTTAGAGAATGTTGGTAACCAGACAGTTGACGGCACCCACTGACTTCCATAGTTTTTTTTTTTCCTACTATGGAAGTCAATGGTTGCTGTCAATTGTCTGGTTAACAACATTCTTTAAAATATCTTCTTTTGTGTTCAGCAGAAGAAAGAAACGATCCTAGGCAGTCCTAAAATCAAGTATTTGGAGAAGAGGTGGATAAAAGAGGGCAGGTCTTGCAGAAACAAGAAAGGCAATGAAGGTAAAGGGTGAGAAGAAATAATAAGAATAGAACAAAAGATGAAAAATGAAAAAAAGTGCGCTCTTACTGGGGGGAAAAAGAAAGGGTAAGAGAAAAATGAGAGAGAAATGTGAAACTGAAAACCTCAGGCATGACATTGCTTTTGGTGTGCTGGGCCACACAGAAACCCCTATGAGAACTTATCTGCTCAAATTAAAAAGTGAGCCAGTCTAATTAGCCCCATACTAGCCTTCAGCAAGAGCCTTCTTTCACTCTGAGGAGATGAGAGAGAGAGGGAGGGGGGAGAGAAAGACAGAGGAAGAAGAAGAATACCATGCTCCAATGCATTACAAACAAGCTCTCCCTCTTGCACAATAATAAAGGCTCTCTACAAACAACGGCAGAGAGAATACATCTCCCTGATCCGTATTAACCGTGCTAATTCATTAGCTTCATTTCAGTCATGGAGGAGCTCTGGGAGTGTGATGGCAGTCAGTGAGATGCTCTGAGAGTAAAGAGCTTGGATTATTCAAACAAAAGATACCTTTGATGGAAGACAAACTGGGTCAGGACTGACTGATGTCTGATTCTCTATCAAACCCTATCACAAACAGACAATATCAAATCAACAAACTAGTTTTTTTTTTTTTTTTTTTTTTTTTCCTACTGGTGGTTGCCAAGGTTTTCCTATATGGTTCCTTTGCTAGGGTGTTCTGGGCACACTGACCCAAGTCAAAACAGCCCACCCCCAAGTCTCTACGATATTCCGGTCACTAGAAATGGCGTAACTCTTTGCCTCAATTCAAGTCAATTGTTTTTGATCGTTTCCGTCCACAAAAAAAAAAAAAAAAAAAATCATAATCTTAAATCCTGCCGGATCCAAAAACAAGCAAAAAAGATGATCTGCACAAACTAGAAGGAGCGGATAGAAGTTGCTAACGCACAAGCAAGACATAATGTGATCATTAAATATCCAACAGCATATAAATCATAACTGCCTAAAGTTACTAAGAAAAATGACAAACCCACGAAGAGGTAAATATTCGACTGTCCAAGCTGGTACTGATGATCTACCCAATCTATGTTTTTATCATCATTCTATATACGATCAAGACAAAGTCTTTGGCAAAAATGTGATTTTCTCAGCTTTTTGTTTTGATTTTTCTTTTTTTTACCCACATTCAAGTGTTGATTAAAAAACACACAAATGAAGCTAAAAAAATATTAAAAAATTTAAAGCAGAGGCTTCTTTATATGTATTGGCTGTTTACATATTCATACAAAAACATTCTGGGGACCATGAACTTTTTTTTATGATAAAATTTTTAATATGATAAAAATCAATGGTTGAACATTTGAAAATGAAAATGAAGACTGTCATGAATATTAGTATTGTAATCTTTCTGATATACTTGATAGTCATATTGATATGTAATCAGAAAATGATTGGCCAAATTGTGTAGCACAGCAAACCTGGAGCATTTTGCAAATAGTAAAAAAAAAAATGTTTTCCTCAAATCATGCAGCCCTACCGCTAAGTATGAGCAATAGTAACAATGATGCTAGTTTTAGCAAGCACATTAGGTCTTATAAAATGAATAACACTTGGCAAGTATATCCAATACATTCTTAAGGCTCTTACCTCAACATCCGCCACTTTCATGCGCGTCCCCTCCTTCCCAACAAAGATGTCATCCACGTCCACCAGCAAAAATCTGTCCAATGAGAGGCTGAGCCTCCTGCCAGTTAAATACCCCACAGCATCCACAAACAACAGCTTGTGCAGCCAAAAAGTCAAGCTTCCACCAAAGAACACCCTCTGAATCCCATCGTGAAGACCTAGGTCCTGCACAACCGTAGCTAGCAGCGCTCTCTGTTGGTGTGAGTGTGTTGGGAGCTGATTGGGTTCTGCTGGTCTGGGGCTAGCTAACAGCACAGGCTCATAGGTGCTGTGGTTGGACAGGAAGGTGGTCCAGTTGTCTGCAGGTAGAGGGCCAGGTTCCAGCTCATTGGGTTTGGTGATGTAGAGTAGAGGTGCAGCAGGGTTGACTCTGTAATCCCAAAGTGGCAGGTTTGAACGCAAGAACAGAGGGAAGCCTCTGAGCTGAGCGCTGGATGGTGAGTTTTCATTTGCCCGGTAGAAGCCAATGATTCCCACTCCATAGTCTTGGCAGTATTTATCCAATAACTGGCGGTTCCAAGAGTCCAAGTTGACGTACTTGAGCAGATTCTCAAAGACGACGAGTGTGTATCGGCCACGACCTCGCCAAGCCAGAGGAGGCATGTCCCCTTTCCCCGGTGCAATTTCAGTGCGGTAATGAAAGCGGCTTGACTCTAAAATGGCAACAATCTCTTGTCCAAGTTGGGAGTAGATGCTTTCCACGAAGAGTAACACCACAGGCTCTGTCCGAGAGGTGTCCGCTGTCCTCGGGGAGTGTCGCCGCTGGCTGATCTGCGATGGCAGGAACAGTGGAGCCCTTTGTCCACCACCAACTACTGATGTAGCTACACAGTCTCCCAGTGGTAGTGGAAGAGGGGCCTCCTTGATCTTGGGTCCAGCAGTGACGTGATAAGCCAGGTAGGCCATGGAGAGTAGACAGAAGAGAATGAGTGCAAGGATCAGGCGGTGGAGACCTTGGTGCCTGACTACTCGTGCCAACTTCCTCACTCCAGCCATAGCTGTCTTGGCCAAGTGGGTGGCAGGAACAGAG
This sequence comes from Rutilus rutilus, assembly GCF_951802725.1. Classification (NCBI taxonomy): domain Eukaryota; kingdom Metazoa; phylum Chordata; class Actinopteri; order Cypriniformes; family Leuciscidae; genus Rutilus; species Rutilus rutilus. The sequence continues at coordinate 29,595,010 of NC_140224.1, read as the reverse complement.
AGAGGGTTGCGCCTCACTCTGGTAGGGAGGTAGAACAAAAACAGGGCAGGGATTAAACGGCAATGAATTTGCCCTGCCAGGAAACAGCCATTGAATCTAGGTCACCATGGCCCCCATAGCCTGCGACAGAGTCGCCGCGCCGGTGTCTCTGTTTTTGTATCGTACTCCTCCCGTCCATATAATGACCCTACGCGTAAGCAGCTGGAGGCATCATGTGAAAAAACAGCTCATCTGTTTGTTCTTTCGAGTGCTGTTGCTTTGGCTTGAAACCCTCTGCCACTTCATGCATCTGCTTGAAAAAAACCAGGTGTGAGAGAACCGTCATCTAGCAGAACCACATATTCATCCTAAAAGAGAAATGAGAATGGGGGAAAAACTAAAAATTAAAAGTTTGAAAGGATTAGAACTAAATCTGTTTACTTTAAGGCTGGAATATACTAAACAACTTTTCCAATCTGGAGAAGTTGAAGCTAGTTGCCTAAAGTCTGAGCCATTCTGTAGATGTTGTGTAGTCAGAGTTGAAAAATATTGCATAGAATGCAGTATGATGTTTAGACTTGAAGTCATGTAGTGCATCCCAGCATTTAAAGATAAATGTATCCAAAAATGAAAATTCTGTCAATTCTGTCTCTCACATTGTTCTGAAAGCACCTGTATTACTTTTTTTCCTTTTTGGGGGGAGGGAAACAAAGGGAGAAATATACCGTTTGCTCTTTTCAATGCAATTACAATGAATGATGAGTGGAGTTTTACAGCTTTATAAAGGAAACAAAAGTACCATGATGCTCCAGTATCCATTCATTGCAATTCTATGGAAAAGAGTGATCAATACATTATTCATACAGCTTTAACACAACACAACACATCAGACCACTGGTAAAAGTTTACATGCAGAGCGAAATCAGTGTAAAAATCTATTTTTTCTTAAACAGTTTATGGCCTTCACCTGATAAAGGTGCATGTATGACCTTAAACGCTGTAGGATTATTAGCCATAACCAGTGTTCAGGTGTGTATGTAAACACACTCATTGATGACAATATTCCTTTTTGGGTAAACTAATCCTTTACTGATATTAAGAGGATACATTTTTACAATGTCTAGACACTAGGTTTATAATCATGGTCATAGCATATACAGGAAATCCGTCCTGTACTTAAACTCACATAAAGAGTCACAAAATAAACGTGGGAATTTCAGAATGAAGTCCTGCTGCTATCTGAACTGTACCATGCACTTTCTTAACCTTTAAAACTTCAGGTCGTAGAGCTTCTCCCCATCCCAACACATACAAGAAGGGGCCACAGAGTATCTCCACAGAGAGAGTAATGAAGACAAACCATCTGCTGATTTTCCATTACATGACACAAACACATACTCACAAAAACACCCCCCCTGCCCCATTAACACTCAACGTCCCCATCATCAAATCTCCCTTACCGTCTACATGAGACCTTTTCCCAGGGATCCCAAAATAACTCCACCCCACACCATCCCTTAGCCATGATCCTCAGATATAGGCTTTCAGGTATGGCTAGAAATGTGTGAGAGTGCTAGTACGTGTGCTACGTGTATACAAAAGAAGAGGGCGTCAAGTATGAAATGTCAGTATGGTGCATAGTATGTTTATCATGAGCTGCTTTCAGCTCTGTCGTGTCCTCGATATCAAATGTGATTAAGTTTGGTAGATCCAACATTCACCTGTAGATACTGCAGAGAAACATGATGCTGTGAGAAACTGAGTTCTAGTTAAGTAGGCCAAGCGACAACCCAAACAAGTCGCCCTGCCATCGCCTTTAACGCTGCAATATTAGCCTTTGCTAGCATTACATTTATTTGAATAAGTAAAG